>NC_056627.2:38693036-39025536 GCF_002870075.4 Lactuca sativa
TACTGAGAGTCGGCCGGTGAAGGCCGAGGCACCGAAGACTCGCGGGAGAGCCTTCCAGTTGACAACGGAGGAGGTCCGTGCAACACCCGATGTTTTGGTTGGTATGTATTCTTTCATCTTTTTATTTTGAGTTTGTGGTGTTATGCTTATATTATGATATGCGTAGGTACATTTCTTGTGAGTTCTAAACCTGCTTTGGTGTTATTTGACTCGGGTGCGAGTCGGTCTTTTGTGTCGTTAGCCTTTAGTCAGCACATCAGTATTCGTCGAGAGGTGTTGAGTCGACCTTTGCGAGTTTCCATAGCTGATGAGAGAGTGGTGTATGCCACTGAGGTGATTCGAGGATGTGTACTCGAGATCTTTGGTGTTGAGTTTCTGATTGATTTGGTCCCGATTGCCATGGGATATGTCTGTGTCGGGCATGGACCGGTTGAGTAGATTTGGAGCGGTTATCGACTGCGAGCGACAGTTGGTGACCATACGAGATCCTAGTGGGGGAGTTCTTATAGTTTATGGCGAGGGTACCCGTTCTGGGTCGGCATTTTGTGCAGCCGCAAGAGCGAGGCAGTGTCTACAGCAGGGCTGTAGTGGGTTTGTGGCTTATGTGATGGATACGAGAGTAGGTGTAGAGAGGCCGAGGTCGGTCGATGAGGTTCCGATACTTCATGAGTTCCCGGATGTTTTCCCCAAGGATTTGCTAGGTGAACCTCCCAAGACGCAGGTGGAGTTCCATATCGATTTGGTTTCGTGGGCAGCGCCTATCGCCAAGGCGCCCTATTGCCTTGCACCTCCAGAGATGCAGGAGTTATCCTCGCAGCTTCAGGAGCTGCTGGGAAAGGGGTTTATATGGCCGAGTAGATCGCCGTGGGGAGCACCGATCCTTTTTGTCAAGAAAAAGGATGGCTCACACTGGATGTGCATTGATTACCGGGAGTTGAACAAGCTAACGGCCAAGAACCGTTACCCCTTACCGAGGATCGACGATTTGTTCGATCAGTTGCAGGGAGTGTCTTGGTTCTCCAAGATTGATTTGAGGTCTGGATATCATCAGATGAGGGTGCGTGATGTGGATATCTAGAAGACAACGTTCAGGACTCATTACAGACATTACGAGTTCGTGGTGATGCCTTTCGGGCTCACCAATGCACCGACAGCGTTCATGGATCTCATGAACAGGATGTGCAGGCCGATGTTGGATCGTTCGGTGATCGTGTTCATTGATGACATTTTGGTGTATTCGAGATCCATAGAGTAGCATGAGGAGCATTTGAGGGAGATCCTCGAAGTTCTGAGATCGGAGAGGCTTTACGCCAAATTCTCCAAGTGCGATTTCTGGTTACGAGAGGTCCAGTTTCTTGGGCACCTCATCAACCAGAATTGGATATTGGTCGATCCTACCAAGATTGAGGTTGTGATTAGTTGGGAGGTACGAAGATCCCTTTCAGAGATCAGAAGTTTCCTAGGGTTGGCCGGTTATTATCGAAGATTCATCCAGGATTTCTCCAGGATTGCTGTTCCTCTCACCAGGCTGACCCGGAAGGGCGTGGCTTTCAGTTGGGTCCCAGAGCAGCAGGCCTCATTCGAGACACTTCACCAGAGATTGTGTGAAGCACCAGTGTTAGCCCTTCCCGTGGGAATGGAGGATTTTTTTGGTATACTGTGATGCGTCGATATTGGGACTGGGTGCGGTGTTGATGCAGAGGGGTCATGTGATAGCATACATATCGAGGCAGCTGAAGCCTCATGAGGTGAGATATCCTACTCACGATTTGGAGTTGGGGGTTGTGGTGTTCACCCTCAAGATCTGGCTCCACTATTTGTATGGGATTCGGTGTACCATATACACGGACCACAAGAGCTTGAAGTATCTAATGGATCAGCCCAACCTGAATATGCGCCAGAGGAGATGGTTGGACGTGGTAATGGATTATGAGTGTGAGATCCTATACCACCCGGGAAAGGCTAACGTGGTAGCCGATTCCTTGAGTCGTAGGGTAGAGAGTGCCCCATTACGAGATGTTTGTTTGAGGATGAAAGTGATGACTCCAGTTTTGGACACCATTTGGGAGGCCTAGGTAGTGGCCATGAGACCGTAGAACCGCACAAGGGAGTGGGTGATCGGTCAGATATCTGATTTCCTTGCCGATAGCCGTAAGCTTATGACTTTCCAGGGCTGGATTTGGGTGCCATATGAGGGCGGGGCACGTGCCATTTTGATGGAGGAGGCGCACAGGTTGAGGTTTTCGATCCATCCCGGGGCCACTAAGATGTATTTAGACCTGAAAAGAGACTATTGGTGGCCCTGTATGAAGAGGGATGTTGCATGGTTCGTAGAGAGGTGCTTGACCTGTCGCAGGGTGAAGGCCGAGCACCAGCGTTTGCATGGTAAGTTGCAGCCGCTTGAGGTTCCCGAGTGGAAGTGGGAACAGATTTCTATGGATTTTATCACCAAATTGTCGAGGACTGGGAGAGGAGTCGATGCAATTTGGGTGATCGTTGACCGGCTGACAAAGAGCTCATTTTCTTGCTATTAGTGAGAGCTCTTCCGTGGAGAGGCTGGCAGAGGTGTATGTGAGGGAGGTGGTATCGTGGCATGGTGTACCAATCTCGATTGTGTCAGATCAAGATGTGTGTTTCACTTCCAGGTTTTGGAAGAAGTTCCAAGAGGAGTTGGGTACTAGGTTGCATTTCAGTACCGCTTACCACCCATAGACGGACGGACAGAGTAAGCGGATGATTCAGACGCTCGAGGACATACTCCGGGCATGTGTATTGGATTTCAGAGGGAGTTGGGACACGTATTTGCCTTTGGATGAGTTTGCCTATAACAATAGCCACCATTCGAGCATTGGTATGCCTCCCTTTGAGTTGTTGTATGGGAGGAGGTGTCGGACTCCCATATATTGGGGAGAAGTAGGGCAGCACTGAGATAGTGCTTCGAACGACTGAGCAGATACAACAGGTCAGGCAGAGGTTGCTGACGGCTCAGAGTCGTCAGAAGAGCTACGCGGATAGGCGTCGCTCAGAGCTCGAGTTCTAGGTTGGTGATTTCGTCCTCCTGAAGGTGTCACCATGGAAAGGTGCGATCTAGTTCAGGAAGAGAGGCAATTTGGGGCCTTGGTATATTGTTCCATTCAGGGTGATCGAGAGGGTAGGCAGGGCAGCATATCGTTTGGAGTTGCCTGCAGAGTTGAGCCAGATTCATGATACCTTCCACGTGTCTCAGCTGAGGAAGTGTACAGCCGACGAGTCGGCAGTGGTGCCGTTGGAGGATATCCAGGTGGACATAGGTCTGAATTATGTTGAGAGACCTTTGAGTGAGTCCTTGTAGCACATGAGTACGCTTGGCGTACCGGGGTGTACGCTGCGCGTACTCATGCGCTTAAATTGAACGCGGAATCGCCTGGGTACGCTTGGCGTACCCAGGGTTAAGTTGGGCGTAAAGGGTCCAGATGCAAACCCTAAATTTTTGGCTTGTGCACTATTTAAAGGATGCTAAGGCTCATTTCTCAGCCTCCATATCAGAGAGTGAAACCCTAAGAGAGCCTTCCATCGTCCTTAGCTTGAGTGTGTGTGTCTTGGAGCTAAAAAGTGCCTTGGTGTGTTAGTAAAGAAGAAGGAGAGGAGCTTGTGGAGGCTAGGGCTTGAAGTGCAAGTTTGGATCTGAGATCTATAGAGGAAGGAGCTTCATTTAGAGGTGTAAACTTCAAAACTTTCCTCTTTATTTTTGTTCATGTTGCATGGACCATTACTAGGGTTAAAAGTCCAAAAGGTGGAGACTTTATGAGTGTAATGGACTCCATGGACCTAGATCTGTCCCATTTCAGTGATATTTGTGTTATAGATCCATAAAAATCCCATCTTGGTCGTGGTTATGGGGTCATGCTTGAGTTATGAGCTTTGTAGGGTTGGAAATGGAATGATATAGGTGTTGGTGACTTGTCCAGCCATGCAAAGGGTTAAAGTCACCAATTTTATGGATTAAGAGGCTTAGAAATGGTCAGATCTAGAAGTTGGATGTGGGTCTTAACTATTTAAGACCTCAAGTGCTTAGAGACTGAAACTGGGCGTTACACTGGGCATAATCACAGTACGTGCGGCGTAAGGGGTCATGTACCCCATTTCTATGAGGACACCGAGTACGCCCAGCGTACATGTTTGGTACGTGCAGCGTAGCCCGGGGAGTTAGGTTTTGTTGACTTTTAGGGTTTGGTCAACTTTAGGGTCTTTGAGCCATAGGAAGGGTAAAATGGTATTTTACCCTTCTGAGAGTACTAAGAGAGAGAATAGTCTAGCCTTGAGAGATGTATTGATTAAGAGTATTTATTTCGTATGATTAGGCGGAGGCTAGACCGGATCATGACAGAGTTCGAGATTACCGAGTTAGTCGAGGTGAGTCTTCTCACTATACTTTACCTAGAGTGGTAATTAGTTTTATGTGACAGATTATTTGTATGCTTTTTCATGATGAGATTTCTATGTGATTTATGCTATGTATGTTACAGAGTTTACAAAGTTAGGACCGTAAGGTCCACAGAGTTAGGGCCAGACGGACCACAGAGTTATGGGACTAGAGGGTCCCACTGAGACACATTGACCAGTGGGGTATTTTCGGGAACTCACTAAGCATTTATGCTTATAGTGTTGTGTTGTGTGTTTCAGGTACCAGTGAGGATCGCGGGAAGGCGTCAGCTTGATTAGTACACACACGAGGAGTTTTTATATATATTGATCTTGGGATGTGATGTTACGGATTATTATGTGATATAATGATATTTTTATACCAATTATGAATGGAAGTGTGTTTTTAAAATGTGAAAAATTATTTGAAAATTATGGGCATTACACTATCAATACCTAAAATAACACTTAGACCACAATACCCTCAAAAGTCAACCCAGGTCAAAGTTTACACTCCGAGTTGACTTAACTCACCGAGTTGACTCACCAACTCGTCGAGTCCCTTAGTCCACATGTAACTCTGGACTTTTATCGTACTCGTCGAGTCTTCCTTGAGCTCGTCGGGTTCACCTTTAAACACATTCGGATCCGTTTACAACTGACTCGCGAGTTCACCTTTGAACTCGTCGAGTCGATGTTCATAAGTTAGGGATATTGCCTTAGACTCGCCGAGTTTATTCCTTGAACTCGTCGAGTACAATGATATTCAAGTCCATAATGAACCCAACCGGCTGAGTCCTCTACCAAATCAACACACACCCGCTAATAGAAGGGTTTTGGGCAAGAAAATGGCCTGACTCGCTGAGTCCTAAGAGCAACTCGTCGAGTCCTTATAAGTCTAATTTTATTCAGACCATTTTAGTCAATCACAAAGCATCCAAAACATATATTTGGACCCAACCACTTCATAACCATGTAAAGCTCCTGCCTTTTTCCTCCTCTCGTGGCCTTTTGAGCTAAAAATGTCAAAAGAACACTTCATATGTTTGCATAAGGATTCCTATGGCATAAAGCTTGCACCTTTATGCCATAACAGCCCTTAATGGTGCTACATTTGAAAACATAAGCCCTTGGGATGTCCATTCCTCTCATGCTAGGGTTCTTGGACCGAAAAACCCCCAAAAGTGACAAAGGATTGATCTACTAGCCTCTTCCTGTATCCCCAAGGCTTCACCTTCTTCTTCAAGCTCCAAAACATTGAACGATGCTCACAAATGGCTCACAAGCTCATGGAAGGCACTAGGGTTTCACTCTGGACTTGTGAGAGCATTAAGGAGGCTGGGGGAGTGTTACAATGTTCTTTAAATAGTGTACAAGGCCCAAATTTAGGGTTTTCCAAACCCATACCAACTTGCCGAGTTGGTCCCCCGACTCGTCCAATAGGTCACTTAACCCGCGGCCCACAACGCGCTCCTACTCGTCAAGTTATCCCACCAACTCGATGAGTCGCCTCCTGATTTTTTGAGGTTTTTTCTGACCTTTCTATATCTTCTGAATTCGGGGTGTTACACATCTGCTCAAAAGACACTTTTGATGGCACCAATTATAATGATTGGATGCGTAACATCAAGATGGCTTAGCGCTTCGAGGACAAGGAATATATACTCGAAAAGGAGCTGAATGAGATTGATGAAATAACTGCTACTCCTGAAGAAATAGCTGAGTATCGGAGACATTGAAATGATGCCACTAAAGTGTCATGCATCATGGTGGCTACTATGACTCCTAAGCTACAAAGGTTCTATAAGGATTACTGGCCGTATGAGATGAACAAGGACTTGACGGAAAAGCACCATCAACGAGGTCGTCAAGAAAGATATGAGATAGTAAAGTCCCTTATTACCAGCAAAATGAAGGACGAAGAGTCCGTCATGACCTTTGCAACGCATGCAACGTTATATGGATCTTCTTCTGAAACTTAATGTGAACTTCGATGAGGAATTCACTATTGACTTAGTCTCACACTCATTGCCTAGCTGTTACGATCAATTCATCATGACTTATCAGTTAAACAATGAGGAAACCACATTTAGTCAATTTGAAAGCTTGTTGAGAACTGCTGAAAGTAGAATAAAGGGAAAAAGTATTGCCTCCACTCCTATTGTTGCTGCTCCCATCTTGGCTATTGGTCAAGGAAAGGGGAAGAGGAGGAAAGCTCCCTCAAAACATAATTGGAAGGGAAAGTCCCAAGCTGGGTCCTCAAGATATGGATCCAAAGGAACAACCATTTTTGATGCTCCTCCTACCTCTGATCCTAAGGAGGCCGCATGATTTTACTGTCATGACAAAGGGCATTGGAAACAAAGCTGCCCCAAGTAATTGCAAGACATAAAGGATGGCAAGGTTAAGCCAACCTCTGCAAGTATTTACAATATCATATCTAAAAACTTATCACATTCAAATTCTTTGGTCCTTGATACAGGATGTGGTTTTCACATTTGTTCTGACTTGCGCGGACTAAAAAGAAGTGAGGATGTGGAGCATGGGAAGATGAACCTGATTATGGGCAATAGGAGATTCTCACATGTTACCAAGATTGAAGTTTATTCTTTAGTGCTTAATAGTGGGTTATGTTTAAATTTGAACAATTGTTGTTATTCGTTAGAAATGACAAGAAATATTATTTCATTTCATGGTTTATACAGACAAGGATTTTGATATTCTTTTGATCATGAGAATGGTTCTATTTATGCTTATAAAAATGGTGTATTTAATTTTGAAGCATTACCTTGTGATGCGTGTACGAGATTGTGATGGTTGTAGACAATTTAGGTAATAGTGTGTTGGAAATTGATTCGTCTAATGTCTTAGAAAAAGCATGCTTGTGGCATTGTCGTCTTGGACATGTCAACAAGAAGCGCATTGCCCAACTCCAAAAGGATGGAGTATTGGAATCATTTAACCTAAGGTCAGATGATACATGTGAATCTTGTTTACTTGGAAAGATAACTAAATCAAATTTCACTGGTTCTTATTAAAGAGTTGAAGGATTGTTGGATCTCATACAGACAGATGTGTGTGGGCACTTCAGATCCACCACAAGGGATGCAAATCGATTCTATGTGGCTTTTACTGATGACTATAGCAGATATGGATATATCTACTTAATCAAGAATAAGTTAGGAACCTTTGAAAAGTTCAAAGAATTCAAACATGAATTCGAAAATCAATTAGGCATGAAGATCAACATGCTCAGATCTGATAGAGGTGGTGAGTATCTTAGTATCGAGTTCCACGACTAACTTAAGGAATGTGGAATTGTTTCACAATTAACACCTCCTAGGACACCACAACTTAATAGTGTGGCTGAGTGGCGAAATCGAACATTGTTGGACATTGTCCGTTCTATAATGAGTCGAGCTTCACTTCCAGTTTAATTCTGGGGGTATGCCTTAACGACTGCCACCCACAATCTTAATTTTGTCCCAAAAAAGATGGTTACCAAAACACCTCACGAGATGTGGACAGGGAAGGTTCCTTCGTTGTCACATATCAAGGTTTGGGGTTGTGAAGCGTTCTTTAGATGAGAGACTCACAACAAGCCTGAATCTCGAAATGAGAGATGTATTTTCATCGGCTACCCACAAAAGTCCTTTGGATACTTGTTCTATAGACCTAGTGAAAACGTGGTTTTCATAGTACAAAGGGGAGTCTTTCGCAAGAGAGAGCTCATATGCAAAGAGTATAGTGGGAGTACAATTAATCTTGAAGAAATTCAAGAGTTAAAAGATGAAGAAACCTCTAACACTAGCACTTAACCTGATGAAGAAATTCCTGTTGAACCAGTTAACGAGTCATTGCCTCTTAGGCGTTCTAGTAGAGTTAGCGTTCTGCCTGTATTGTATGGTTTCCATATAACTACAGAAGGTGATACGTTTATCAGTGATAGCACACTGATAAATTTGGATGAACCTGATAACTACAAGGAACCAATGGCGAGTCCTGAGTTTGCCATGTGGAAAGAGGCAATGGATAGCAAGATCAAGTCCATGTATGACAACCAAGTTCGGAATTTCATTGATAATGTACTAGGTCGTAAGACAGTTGGGTGCAAATGGATCTTTAAGATGAAGACCAACATGGATGGAAAGGTACACACTTTCAAGGCTAGACTGGCTCTAACGCCCGCGTTTCCAGGCAAGGCATTTTCGTTGATATAATAGTCTAGGTTAACCCTTGTAACTTTTTTGAAGTATTAATGATGAAATATTTGAGTATTATGTGAATTATGTGTATTTGTGTGCTTATTACTTAATTATAAAGATATAATTAATAAAGGATAAAAATAAACGTCAAAATTAAAGTGTGAGATAAGCCCAATATTTTTACATAAAATTGTAGTGGTCGAAACAAGGATTCTTGATATATAAAGAACGCCGAAATCCGAGTTATAACGAAGAAGTTATGACCTATCGAAGTTTCGCGATAGAACCGGCACGACGTTGAATGATATAAAATATGAATTTAATATAGAGTGATATCTAGCCTTAGTGATCTAAAAAGAAGTTGTAGAGTTCGTTAAACAGAGAGCATGCATAAAAAGAACACCCAAATCTGACTTAATATGAGGAAGTTATGATTTTCCGAAGTTTCGACTTAGCAGTATACAGCCCGAATCCTCGATTTGAGATCGAGTGATTTTTAGCCGAAACAATCTAAATGAGAATCGAAGATCTCATCGATAGTAGTGAAACGATACAAATATAGGCGAAAACGGACGTCGGATGAAGAAGTTATGATTTTCTAACGGAGTTTTCCTGTCCCAGCCTATTAAAAATAATATATTAATAATATATTAAAATTAAAGTCAAAATTAGCCAGTGGAGTCTAAACGAGAGTTGTAGAGCATAATCTCACATACGCGTGGATATAAAGAACGTCAAAAACGGAGCTCGTATGCGAAAGTTGTGAATTTCTGAAGTTCGAGGTGCGAAACCCAAGGTGGTGTCAGAGCTCGCGAGGTGAGAATTGCAAAACTCACGAGGTGAGTAGTTGACGGACGTCTTCCAGGGCAAGTGGCCATGACGAACGCAATGACATATCGAGCTCATGAGGTGAGAATTGCAAAACGCACGAGGTGAGAATTGCAAAACTCACGAGGTGAGCCTAAAATTTTTGCCCTATAAAGGGGCAGCCGATTTTGGTTGCTCCATCTCTTCTCTCCCACTCCCGATACTCTCTCTAAGCCCTATTTTAACCCCCCGAAGCCCCGGTGTTCATCCCAAGACCCAAAGCAAGTCCCGAAGCTCGAAGATCCCGCGAAGAAAAGAGTTTCTGAGCCGAAGCTCTGCCCGCGAGAAGCCCGGTGTGTGAAGCGATCCCTTTTTCACCGAAGAATACTACTCTTAGATCCGTAGTGTTGTACGATCATTTTCTGATCAAGTGAGTGTGTAGTTACTTTATTCTAACGCATAATTATGAAGTATTTTATACGAAATACGTGTTATGTGTATATTTTGTTGTTATATGTGTGAATGTATATTCACTTTCTTCTATCTCATAGATATGATTTATTCTCTATGAAATACGTGTTATGTTTATGTGTCTCATCTTTTATATGGAATGTGTTTTGAATGAACATACTATACAGGCTATAAACTATGTATAAAAATGTATATTTTATCGACTAAAATGTTGGGTAGAGCATGGGTAGATAGTTGTCTTGTGATAAAAAGATTAGAGGCCTCGATGTTGTTGATTTAGTCATCTACCGGAGTTTAGATGATGACCACAGACTTTTCTAGATAGTCTTGTGGAACGCTAGCAGGTTTGCCACCTGTAGGTGTTAATGAACTTGGGTGTTCATTCGCTGTACTCCATCCCCCTCATGGTTGCCTTATTTGACTTATATTGCTGAGGAACCCCCGAAGCATGTGTTGTTGCCCCGATGAAATATTCTTAGACTAGGTCCCTTGTGTTAGTTGTTTTAGGGACATAAAGTGACAATAACGAGAATGGGTAATTGGGTTATTGTTGGTTATGAAAATAAAGTTAATTAGTTATTGTGGGTTGAAAACCCTATATGCTCACCAGGCTCCCAAGCCTGACCCACTCAGTTTTATTTGTATTACAAAAAGTGGCGCAAGGGCATAAGATGGATGAATCATCAAGTTGTTTTGTTTACAAGTCTATATATGTATATATTTGTTGAACGACTTGTAATGTTATCGTTTATGCTTTATGGTCTGTATCGGAACATGACATCTTGAGTTTTGATTATATAATGAAAATACATTTCTTTATGAAATGCTCTGGTAAATATTATTTTATCATACTTTGTTTTTGGGAACAAATTCCGCAACTCTTTCAAATCAAAAGGATTTACTCTGAAATTATTTTAAAAGCATAAATGAAAATCGGTCTTTTCTAGCCGTGATTTTGGGGATGTCACACTGGTTGCCAAGGGATTTACAAAAACCCGAGGGGTTGACTACGATGAGACCTTCTCACCGGTGGCTAAGATTAAATCTATTAGGATTATGTTGTCTATAGCTGCATTTTATGACTATGAAATTTGGCAGATGGATGTCAAAACCGCTTTCCTTAATGGGAAGTTGGCTGAGGATGTTTACATGAGTCAGCCAGAGGGTTTTATGGCTGCTAAGTACCCCAATAGGGTGTGTAATCTTGAGAAATCAATCTAAGGATTGAAACAAGCTTCTCGCAGATGGAATCTTTTCTTTGAAGAGAAAGTTAAAGAATTTGGCTTCTCTAGAAGTGAAGATGAATCTTGTGTATCTGTCAAAGCTAATGGGAGTATAGTCAGATTTCTGGTATTGTATGTTGAGGACATACTACTCATAGGAAACGACATTCCAACCTTACAGTTAGTCAAGTCCTGGCTTGGAAAGTGTTTCGTTATAAAGGATATGGGAGAGGCTACTTATATTTTGGGAATTAGGATTTTGAGAAACAAGAGTAAATTGGACTTATTCAAAGTACGTATTTGGATAAAGTGTTGAAACCTTTTAACATGGAGAATTCCATGAAAAGAGAGTTGCATATCCATAGTAATACCAAACTGAGTAAGACTCAGAGTCCAAGTACTAATGCCGAGATAGTAGAAATGAGTCGAGTTCCATATGCTTCCGCCGTTGGATCGATCATGTATGTATGACATGTAATTGCCCTGACATGGCTTTTGCTTTGAGTATGGTTAGTCGATATCAGGGAAATCCGGGTAGAGCTTAGTGGATAGTAGTCAAGAACATTCTCAAGTATCTGCGAAGGACTAAGGACTGGTTCCTTGTGCTTGGTTGCAGTGATGACTTAAGAGTTACTAGGTATAGTGACGCCAGTTTTTAGACAGATAGAGACAACTTCCATTCTCAATATGGCTGGGTGTTTACCTTTAATGGGGGTGCTGTAACTTGGAAAAGTTCCAAGCAGGAGACGTGGCTGATTCTACATGTGAATCAGAGTACATTGCAACAAGCGAAGCATCAAAGGAGGCTATATGGTTGAAGAACTTCATCGGAGATCTTGGAGTAGTACCAACCATAAAAGAGCCTATGGAGATTGAAAGGTCAAGCCTTGAAATATGATAATGTTTAAAACAGACTAAGCGTCAGCGTATGTCTCAGTGTCAGCACCAGCGAATCAGCAGTTCAGTTTATAATACTTTAGTGTATTCAGTACGTTGTAACAAATCTTGTATTTATCCTGTTTCCTTAGTTATCTTGATTTATTAGCTGGCGTATACCTGAATTGTAGGGATCGTCTAGAATAGCAGTATATATTATTCTGTATAGGTTTGTGAATGGTCACGCCTTTCACAAACCCTAATCGTCGCTTTGTGCACATGATAATCTCTTTGTGAGATTATCTCTCTTAGTGAAAGTTTTTCTTCGTGAATTTCTCTTGTTCTTATTCATAGTCATTGTTTGATATTTCGATTGATCCAAAGGCCTCTTCAATTGGTATCAGAGCAGGTTTCTTTTATCAAACAAATGACTTCATCTTCTTCTTCATCAAACTCGTCAAATCATCCTTCTGCTAAAATCCCTCCCTTCGATGAAACTAACTTTGCTATGTGGAAAATAAAGGCTCTGTATGCCTTGGAGTCTATTGATGAAGACATGCTGGACATCGTTGAAAAAGGTCCTTATGTTCCAATGTATCAGCCTCTTAAAAACAATGTTCCTGATGGCACTATGAAGAAAACTCCAAAAGAAAACTGGACGGCAGACGACAAGAGAAAACATGGTTTGGATGTTCGTGCTCGTGCCGCTATCAGTTACTCATTGCCATACAACATCTTTGGGCTGGTTCAAAATTGTATCTCAGCAAAAGAGATGATGGATACGCTGATTGTATCTTTTGAAGGAACTGAAGAAGTCAAGGCTACTCAAATAAATGATCTTAACCGAAGGTATGAACATTTTTTTGCTAAGAAAGGTGAAACCTTGACTCAAACTTTTAACAGATTCAATACTCTTGTTAACGATCTTCGGAGACTAGATCAGTTGAAGCATAGAACTGTTCTAGTGCAAAAGTTTTTGGACTCTCTAGGTGCAGGTTGGGAGAATCATGTTGATGTGCTGAAAAACAGTGAGAAGATCAACTCTATGGACTTACAAAGTCTCTATGGAAATCTTCGATACTATGAAGAATCCAAGCTTCAAAGAAAGGAACTGATGAAGGATTCTCAGTGTGAATCTTCTGTAGCCTTGTTCTCCAACAAAAAGCTGGTGGCAGACTCAGACACTGAAAGTGATTCAAACACTGATTCATCCAAAACACACACTGATGAGAATCTAAAAATCTTTGCCGATGGTTAGATCAAAACACCAAGATCTATCACACGCAACTATCCCTTCATACCAATCTTACACTGATTCTGTGATTCAGTGTGCAAAAACACACGCTGATGAGAGTCTAAAAATCTTTGCCGATGGTTAGACCAAAACACCAAGGTTTATCACACGCAACAATCCATTCTTTACCCTCCTCTTATTCAGTGTCTAATGATTCAGTAAGATAAACCACTCACTGATGAAGTCACAAAACTCTGTGCCGATGGTTAGATAATGTAACTAGTATCTATCACACGCACCACTCTCCTTGCTAGCCCTGAAAAAGCAAGTTGTACCTTGAATTGACGGAGAAATATCTTCAGCATGTAACTTTTGTGACTCTGATCTCAGCGCTTCTGCAAACACTGATTGACGTTTCACCTTCAGTCAACAGCTCTTTTATCCAACGGCTATATTCAACTCTGACAGGTTGTTACAATGCGCCGTTATCCTTAATGACGATAATCAAGCGGGTCAGAAGATAATCATCACCTTTTTAATGAAGATAATCATTACCTTTTAAAAACCCCCTTTTTCATTCCATATTGAAACCTCTTTCTCCCTTGGTTTAATTTTTCCTTCCAAAATCTTGAACTTCTCTCAAAAACCCTAGAATTCTCAAATACTCTCCAATGGCGGCATCTCTGTTCACATACTCCTCAACCTCTCGAAGAGTCATTCCTACCCCAAACTCTCCCCCACTTCCAATTCACATCAAGGCAACCAATGTCGTCTTCAACCCTGACATTCCAGAGGTTCATCGAGGTCTTGGACTCGATGATTTCGTCAATTTCTTGGCCTCTTGCCGCCTTCGATATGCAATCAGTGATGTACCGTCCGAGTTCTCCCCAGAACAAGTGTGTGAGTTCTACTATACTGCAACAGTTAATGAAGAAAACAATACCATCACCGGAACCATTGGCCATGGCAGACACTCTGTCTTCATCACCCCAGAATTACTCAGTGCTGCGTTAAGGTTACCGATTTTCGAACCCTTTTCTGAACCTCCTACCATTGAAAGATGTAAACGCATGTTTGATCAACTGGGCTATGATCATTCAAAGGCTGGAACTCGCTCAGCTCTTATTTTGCGTCAGTGCATGACCCCAGGCTGGAAGTTTTTCACTGGTGCCTTATGCCAGTGTGTGGGTCACAAGTCTCGCAGTGGTGACCAACTGAGCAATTATGAGCAACAAGTTGTCTGCTCTCTTCTTCTCAACAAAAGGCTGGATTATGGGGCACTATTCTTTCATCAGCTTGTTCAGCTTCTACGTGCAAATGTGTGTGCTCATCATGTTCCCTTTCCACGCTGGATTGCCCTGGTGTTCGATAAATTCTTCGCTGCTGACTACTTTTCTCACTCTGGGAATCCAATCCAATGCCCTCGAATGTCAGTTCGTATGTATCAGGATGATCCCTTGGATACTGACATTGGAATCTCTGATAGGATGAGAGAATGGATTGCCAATCCATACACTGTGCCTTCTCTTACTGCTGACACTGATGAAGGAGGTGCTGATGGTAATCCTATGGATCATGCTGATCAAGAGGTGGAACATCATGATGACGGTCATTTCTCCCCTCAACTATCTCATCGCCTCATCTCGAACTCTGGCAAAGCTTCCTCAGCACCACAGGATTCCATGTCTCTGGGGGAACAACCATCTCAGGGGGAGCATCCCTCACAGGGGGAGCATCAGTCTCAGGGGAGCATCAGTCACCAGCAGCTCACCACTTCTCTCCAAGGATGCCTCCTAGCTCTCCAGTTGCCCCAGGTACTTCAATGACTCAAATTCCAGCTTCAGCATTTTCTGAACTGATGTCACTGACTCGAGACATGAGTCAGCGTCTACTTCGAATTGAGGCTGATGTTCAACAAATCAAGGAGGTTCTCTTACTTACTCCTCCCGCTAGTCCCAACTCTGATGATGTTCAAAAAGGGGGAGATACTGATGATGATGTTGACGCTGATGATCGTGCTGATGGTGAACCAAACGCTCATGCTGATGGTGAACCAAATGAGAAAGACACTAAACCTGTTGTTGACAACACTATCATTCAGCATGAATCTCCCAACCCCGTTCTCGTTCGTGAATCTGATTCTGCGGGGCATAATAGTCCAGCAGCTACTGAAAAGTTGTTTGAAGATAGTGAGCATGATGAACCTGATGACGAATGTCAAATTCTTGACATGAACTTCATTGATCCTCTCATTCCAGTTCAGCAAGAAAGCTCAGATGACCTTGAAGAATCTCATCCGATACTAGCTGATGATATTGCTGATCCCATCATTCCAGTCCAAGGAGAGGATTCGGACGTTGCCAGTGAAGAATCTCATCCGTTTTCTCGAAAGCGGAAGGTAGCAGATACTGACTTGGACCATTCTCAAACTGATACTTCTTCAACTGTGAAGAAACCCAAGTCCATTGTCAGTATTTCAAACCTTGCCACTGAATGGAACATGTCCCCTGATCAAGTCAAGCAAATTCTTGATGAAGCCAATCGCGCTCAGCTTCTAAAGAACATTGCTCAAGCTGATGAATCACTTATTCAGCACAGACTTCAGGCCAAGGGATCTTTTAAAGCTCAGATGCAGAAGTTCCTGGAATTTCAGTCCAAGGCTCATTCTTCTCAACCTCCTCCTAGCTCTAGCAAGCCTAAGACTGACAACGTTCTTGACCGGATTGATCGAAAGAGATTTGAAGATGTTTTCAATCGGCGAATGTGTGGTGACAAGATCATCAAGGTCAAAGCTTCCAAACCTCGAAACGAGAAAATCCTTACGTTGCTGATTACTCGTCAAGGTCCTCAGCATTCATATTCTGAAGTTGTCAAAAGAGATGAACTGATCAGATATGGGTATTCGGAATGGATGGAACTGCTCGATCTAGCATCCAAGCAAACCTCAGCTCACTCTTCCGAACTGATTTGTGCTCTTCATCTACTGATCAAGAAGGTTCAGCGTTTGGATCTTATTCCTAAAGAACGACCTCAGCATCAAGACCAAAGGTCGTCAGTTCCTAGATCTCGAAGGACCAAGTTTCATGTTGATGGTGAAGAAGTATTGGTTCTAGACTTCGGTGTTGATGTGATTAATAATTCTCTTCCTCTCGGTGTTGATCCGGTTCAGCATCAATTCATCTCAGCTCCTGAACACGGGATGTTCTACCTTGATAAAAACAGGAGGATGTGCTTTCAGTGCACTACTGAGATTCCAAAAGCTCCAACCACTCACCTTGTTGGCTTAAGGCAAATGTGCATGAGTCATCAAGATCTATCAGGAGAATTTCACATTCTTATCGCAATGGAGCTGCTGAACAGAAGACAGGAGTTGCTGGACAGTCCTTACTGGCCAGTTAAAATTGAAGCTGAAGCTGAGTATGAAGAATTCCTTTCCAGAGGTGTCTTAATTTAGTTTGTTTCTAACATCATCATATTGGGGGAGATTGAAAGGTCAAGCCTTGAAATATGATAATGTTTAAAATAGACTCAGCGTCAGCGTATGTCTCAGCGTCAGCACCAGCGAATCAGCAGTTCAGTTTGTAATAGTTTAGTGTATTCAGTACGTTGTAACAAATCTTGTATTTATCATGTTTCCTTAGTTATCTTGATTTATTAGCTGGCGTATCCCTGAATTGTAGGGATCGTCTAGAATAGCAGTATATATTATTCTGTATAGGTTTGTGAATGGTCACGCCTTTCACAAACCCTAATCGTCGCTTTGTGCACACGATAATCTCTTTGTGAGATTATCTCTCTTAGTGAAAGTTTTTCTTCGTGAATTTCTCTTGTTCTTATTCATAGTCATTGTTTGATATTTCGATTGATCCAAAGGCCTCTTCAGAGATTTTCTGCGATAATGAAGGAACGGTTTCCTTGGCCAAGGAACCAAGAGACCATGGTAGATCGAGATGTATCGATAGAAAATACTATTTCATCAGACATAGGGATGAAGAAGGACACCTCGTCGTAAATAGGGTATCACCCGAAGAGAATTCTGTCGATCCCCTCACAAAGGGTCTGAGTAGGTTAAAGCACGTTAGAAACTTGTAACAAATAAATAGAGATTTAGAAACTTGTAACAAATAAATGTAATTGACAATAATATCTGAAGGATGATATTATTTTTAGTGATTAGATAGAGATTTAGAAACTTGTAACAAATAAATGTAATTGACATTTGGTGATTAAATAATGGAGATTTATTTATGAGTATCATTTACTATCTTTTGTCAATTGTTTATCATTATGTTTTACTTTTGCATGTTTTACTTCCCGAATAATTAGATTATTCAAATATCCATAGTCGATCATACTTTGGATGTAAGTAGTGAATTAAGGCTGTTATAAAATTGAGTTGTGGATTGTATAAGGGATTAGACATAGCAATGGAATTTATCACGAGTAATTCTAGACAATAATATCTTATAATCTTTAAACGAAGACATATGAGGTGTTGTTTACGAGTTGGTTGTGCATTAATAATGTGAAAATGCATTAGTAACTTGGTGTTATAAAACATATTGTTGTGCATGATTTAATGAGTAAATAGTGCAAGCATATAAGTCGGAGTTTATATGTTCCTTTTTCCCTTAAGGGGAAAGGCAGTATCTTGGGCCCCACGATGATTTGGTGTTGACTTGTGTTTCAGACCCGGCCAAGACTGACTTAATGTGTTCAATTAAGTTCTTTGTCATTACAAATTAGAAATCGGGAAACAAACTATTGGACAATGGGAATGATTTTGTTCCATGTCATTTGTCCACATGATATCTTGTAGAACGGAGGATTATATGATCACTTATCTTAGGACGCATATCTGACTAGGTCAGAATTCGACAGAGGCTTTGAGAGCTACAATTTGCTAGTCAATTTCTGAAGTCATACTTGCAACTATAGTTATTAGACTTATCCAAGTGGCAGACTGTTGAATTAGGTGTCTAAGCCCATAACTATATTCGGTATGTACTTAAATTGATCGTAGCTTAGTTCTTTTGGGTTGCCTTCACACTTGCAACTAGACAGGATGATTAATTGAGAAAGAGGAAGAATTTATTAATTTGATCATTAAATTGAAATAAATGATTTATTAATGTATTATGGAAATAATATATTAATTGGAAATCATATTATTAATTAATAGTTAATCAGAAATTAATTTGGAATTAATTGTGGGATTAATTGTATTAATTAGAAGTGTAGGGTTGTTTGGTAATTTATTGATAGTTCAAGAAGAAGCCCTAGAACCCTCCTAAGAGGCTTGGACGAAAACCTTCTAGAGAGGCTCTAGAATTTTCGGCCATAGTCTATCTTATGGAAGGTTTAAGGCTTGTTTGGTCCTTAAGCAAAGCAATTAGAGTTTCATTATCCTAACCCTAACTTTAGCTCTAAGTCACCTCACTATATAAAGACCCTTTCACTTATGATTTTCGGTCACTTTGAAATCTTAAAGAGTTCCAGCCAAATTTAGAGCTTCTTCCTCCTTTTCATAACTCATTTTCTTGCTAAGTGTGTTTGTGAGCCATTAGAGGTATTACACTTGTGATACTTACTCTCAAGATTCATGATCCACAACGTTTTGGATTGTTATTACTAAATAACAATCAAAGGTATGTATCTTAATCCTTATCATGTGATTTTCTATTATAATACATAGACCTAGGGTTTGCATGTTGTTTTTCATATTGTATGTTCAATTAGAGAAGAAGTAGATCGAGTTAGGGTTGCATGCACACAAAGGATTGTATGTTTATGCTAAAACCCATCAAAAATAACATCAGCCAAACTACCTTTGATACCACCAATTCTTGGTGAGGTCTTGACAATATATCTAGTAACATAAAAGAGAGCAGTCAGCACGGTACTAGTAGCAAACAAGGAAGAAAGGTTGGTACCTATATACTTTGTAAGTCGGACACTACAAGGAGCAGAGATAGGATATTCAAACATAAAAAATTTGGCATTAATCCTAGTTAATGCAACAATACGGTTAAGGAGGTATTTCCTAGCGCATACCATCGAAGTACTTACAAACATGCCACTACGAAAAGTCCTATTAAATCGAAAGAAGTCAGGAAGTCTAGCCAAATGAGCTATGGAATTAGGAGAACATGAAATAGTCTTTAAACCACAAACTAGTATAAAAGCACAAGCACTAGCAGGTTTCATTACCGAGATAACAAGTTATATAGAGGTATCAGCAGGAGATGAACCACATGATAACCATCAGATGCATCTTCATGCATCAAAGGAACAAGAGTTGGTTAATATTAACAAGCCCAACAGGAGAAAAAGTGACTTACATATTAAGATTTGGTTTTTCAGCATCAGATAATGAGTCAAAGTATGAGGCGCTAATTGTAAGATTACAACTAGTAATCAAGATGATTTGTTAACACATACATGCTTTCATAGATTCAATGGTAGTAACCAATCAAACAAACGAGTTATATGAAATCCGGGGGAAAATTTTAGCACAACATGCAGAGAAAGTAAAGACACTAACAAAGCAGTTTGGAATCCTCAAATTGGAACATGTACCAAGATCAAAAAACAAACGCTCGGATGCATTGAGAAAACTTGCATTTTAAACTTTCTCCCATCCAGCCAAGAAATGGTTGGTAGAAACTGTATGCACAAAAGCAATAAATGAAATGCCAGTAATGATGGTCGAAGGAGACATGAGCGATTGGAGGAAATCATTAATTTAATACCTAACAGAAGGCACGTTACCCCAAGACAAAAAAGCATGCCAGGAAGTTACGGGTTAAGGAACCATCCTTTGTAGTATGAAAGAGAGGACTTTATAAAAAAAAGGGTAATTAACGCCTAGTTTACGTTGCATGGACAGGAAGGAAGCGGAATACATCATAAGGGAAATGCATGAGGGAATCGTTGTAGCACATGAAGGGGAGTGAACCATAGTACGAAAAATAACAAGGATCGGCTACTATTAGTTGACTATGTATCAAGACACGGAAAGTATAATCTACAAATATGAGAAATTCCATAAACATGCACCAATTCTAAGGAAATCAACAACACCAATGATTAGCATCAATAGCCCATATCCATTCATCCAATGGGTATAAACATAATAAGGCCTTTCCCAGAAGCAACCGGGAAAGTAAAATTCTTAGTGGTTGCAATACACTACTACACCAAATGGGTAGAGGCAGAACCGTTAGTCATGGTAACAGGAAAAAACATCATCAAATTCTTTTGGAAACAAATAAGTTTCCGCTTTAGGATACCACATACACTAATTTCGGATAACAACACGTAATTCCGTAGTAATCTTTTCTGAGAATGGTGTGAAGGAATCAGAATCAACCAAAACATCACTTTCGTATCACACTCAGAGACAAACATACAAGAAAAGGTTACCAACAGAACAATCGTGCATGGGTTAGAAACAATATTAGATGAAGCTAAGGTGTGATGAGTCGATGAATTACAAAGTGTGTTATGGACATACCAAACGACAACACGTACGATGACAAAGGAAACTCCCTACAGCCTAGTCTACGGGTCAGAAGTAGTACTACCATTGGAGTTAACTGTCCTTACGAACCGAATAGAGAACAAGGACACAGAGATCAACGATGAAGATTTGAGAGCAAACCTAGATATCTCCATGGAATGTAGAGAAGTAGTGATAATACAATAGTATCATTACAAGAAACAGACAGAGAGCTATTACAATCAGCGGGTTAAGGGAAGGTGTTTCATGATTGGCAAGAAGGTGTTTAGGAACAACGAAGCTAGCGGACAAGAGCCACACGGAAAATGAAGACCAATTTGGGAAGGTTCGTACATAATGCAGGAGGAAAATGGAGATGTGTCATATATTCTACAAACGATGGAGGGCGAGTCAGTTTTGAGACCATAACATGTGAAGAACCTACGGAAATTCCAAATCTATGGAAGCAAAAGAACACATGTTGAATGATACGCAAACGAAGAAAATTAAGCAGTTATCCTTACGAATGTAAGGAAAAATGACATGCTTATCTCATATACGGAAAGGACCTAGGTTACATGCTTAGCCCAAGAATATCTTTATTATTTATAAAAATTATAGCTCGATCAGCCAACTACATCTTTCCAAAGGTCGAAGTTCAAAACTCTGACCTAGGTTACCTGCTTAGCCCAAGAATATCTTTATTCTTTATAAATAATGTAGCTCAGTCAACTGACTACATCATTCCAAAGGTCAAAGTTCAAAACTCCGACCTAGGCTACCTTCTTAGCTCAAAAATATCTTTATTCTTTATAAATAATGTAGCTCGGTGAGCCGACTACATCTTCCCAAAGGTCGAAGTTCAAAACTCATACCTAGGCTACCTGCTTAGCCCAATAATATCTTTGTTGTTTATAAATAATGTAGTCGGTCAACCGACTACATATTTCCAAAGTTTGAAGTTCAAAACTCCAACCTAGGCTACCTGCTTATCCCAAGAATATCTTTTTTCTTTAAAGATAATGAAGCTTGGTTAGGTGACCATGACATTCCAAAAAGACAAAGTTCAAAACCCCAATATAGACTAGTTACCTAATCAAAAAATACATTTACTCTTAAAACTTATAGCTTAGATAACCCATGATATTCACATGCAAATCATTGAATGGCATATTGGATTATAGGATACATTGGCAACGCACAAAAAGTGTAGACACAAACTTTATTTACCAGCTATTCAATTTCAAAATTAGATGGTACCACCAACGGTTACCCACTAATGGTTCAAGATGATACCTAGAGCATATCAAGTCTTATACAAACAAACCATAAGGAGAACAACTGTTTAAAAAGAAAAAAACACCAGTCACACGATAGAGATCCGTTAGACACACAAGCAATACAAAAGAATTGTTGTTTGCCAAAAAATCAACAAAAGAGCATAACCGACCTAAATCTAACAACACCATCAAGATTTCAAGGCAAGCTGAGCACAAAGCATATCGTTCTCCCGAAGGCATGCCTCATATTCAGCTTCAACAAGCGCCTTCTGTTCCTCTAACATGATGATCGTAGCCATAATATCATGATACCGAATGGACAGATTGGCATACATTTCACCAGCCTTCAACAACATCTCTTCACTAGCAAGCTTCATACCTTCGACAACCCATAGATTAACTTCGCTAGCTAGAAACCGATCCTGTAGAGTAAACAACCCATCAAATAAGTTCAGATCTCGCCCAAGCACAATATATATGATATTCTCAATATGAGCTATAAGACGACACGCCTTATCTAACTCCTCTTCAAAATGAAAGCAAGAAGGGCATCCATCTGCACTCATCTGAAAAATAATACTTGTAATACAAAACAATCATGCCAATAATAAGAACGAGGAAGTGCATGTATACAATGATAAAAATAGCCAAAAATGTCTACATACCAACCAGTTTAGGAGCAGCATACTTAGAAGGCCAAGAATATACATAGCAAGGACCCTGGGAAACCTCATGCAGAAAATGATTAATTAGAGAGGTGTCAAAAGATGTTTACGTTTTCTTCTAGTGCAAGGCAGATCTGTGGACACACCTTCCATGGAACGAGAGGAACCAACGTCTAAAGGAGAATGAAATGACAAGAAGTTTCGAAAAGCTAATGAACAGAAAAAGCATTCGGACCAAACCCCAAAAGTCTACTAGGAGAATTAGGAATTACAATTACCGGGTCCACATCTAGGTTTGGAATAACGCCATCCAACATAATAGTTTCAAGAGTTAATTTACCAGCCAAATATGACGTCAATTGAAAATGGAATTTACTCCCATCTACAACATTAAATGAACAAAAAAGAAACATGGAAAAAACAACATTTATATCATGAGATTGCATGACACAAAGGGAAAAAGAAACTATACCTAAATTAGTAAGAAGCACATATAGTTAGACAAACCTGCATGACGAACGGATAAGACTGGCAATTGACATTGAGCTTTCTAATAAGGACTCATGCAACACAAGGCAAGTACAACTTCTAGAAAATACAACCTCTTTACACAAAAATGAGAAAACAAGGGAACATAAGAAGATAAATCTTCAGAGATGAACACCGGATCATCAACAAGGGGAACATGACAAGGAGCAAAAGGAAGACATAAGCTATGAGCATCTACCCAACATAATTTACTTATCCAGCTGCTAGTGACTTGAGTTAAATTAGGAGAAAGAGGAAAATGACGACTACTAAAGTAGTACCAGTCACCATACCTCTTAAGACGATAATAATAGCGAAACAAGGCGAAGTTGAGTAGAAGACCTCGAAAGTAAGCTATAAACATAAGCTATGAACATTGTTAGGTCCAGTTAGTGTTGCGTCTTTGGGCTCGTTAGATTGTCCAGTTTTGTCTCCGGTATGGGCCTGTCCATCCGTGAGTTATTTTGTAGGGTTTATTATTTATAGATGCTTGCATGCATTCTAGAAAAAAAGATTTGACAGAGATTTTTACAAGCGTTTTACGTTCTTATCTTTTGTAACCCTAGAATCCTCTACAGCGGAAGTTCTTCATCGAGCTCTGCTGAGGATTGACTTAATAGAATCATTCGACTCATTCAGATTCATTCTTGTGTTTTTGTCTAACTGTTTTTTACTTTCTTGATTCGCCTGTTATAAGATCTAATCAATCAAGAGTTTTATAAACTCATCAATTGGTATCAGAGCAGGAGGCTGTGTAATTTATACACCTCTCTTCTGTGAAAGAAGTGATTAGGGTTTATTCCGCATTAACTGATATTTATTGAGCCGTCACTCCATAATTGATGTATCTCAGTATTTATTCGTTTTGCCCGAATATTACATATTACAAGTCTGATCTTTCAAACAGGTAAAACGATCAAGCATGGACGATTCTCAATCTAATCCTATCAACATCTCAAACAGTATTGGATCAACAACAAAGATTCCTATTCTTTACACCCAGGATTATGAAGTTTGGGCGCATCATTTTGAAGACTATGTCATCGGATCTGAAGATAATGGGTATCTTATATGGGAAGCTATTGTGTCTGGACCATTTCCTCACTCAGGAACATCCAGAATCATTAAAACTCAGAAAGAGTATAATGATCTATTAAAAGATGTAAAAGACGTTGCTCAAGACGAAAAGGAGAAGTTTCAGTGCAATATCAAAGCATTAAGACTGATCCGATTCGCTCTTCAATCTGACACGTTTAGGTTGGTGAGTTCCTACAGTACCGCTAAAGAAATATGGGATCGGTTGCGAGAGCTATATTCCACAGATGAAGATTTGGAGCACTCTATTCAGACCTTGCTTTTGTCTGAATTTGGAGAATTTAAGCAAAATTCCGATGAGTCCGTCACTCAGACGTTTGATCACTTCAATCATCTTCTTAGCAAGATGATCAAACATGATATCGAAAGGAAGTTGATTGAACAGAAGGTCACCTTTTTGAATGGCTTAAGATCCAAATGGAGAGCTGTTGTGTCTACAGTTAAAGCTCACAAGCAGTTCAAGTCATATTCGCTGGCGAAACTGGTGGGAATTCTGAAATCCCAAGAAAAGATAGTGATGCAAGAGAAGAATGTGGTCTCAAACTTGGGGTCCTTGGCCCTCCTGTCCAAAAGCAAGAATGTAGTAGAAGATGCAGATCTGAACCTGGAGGACTACGATCTTACTTCAGAAGATTATGCTATGATAGTGTTCGATCCAAAACGGTTCATAAAGAAGAGGTTTCCTACCAATAAGAACCGAAATTGGCAGGGAAGCTACAGTTCTGAAAAAGTAAGGGAGGAGCCGAAGACTGAGGAATCAAAGAAAGAGGCGAAGGTTGAAGGAGATTCTGGTGTCAGCTGCTATTACTATGGAGGAAAGAATCATTATGCAAAAGATTGTGTTCTGAAGAAAATGGCAGAGAAAGATGAGGAGAAAGATGAAGAGGCAATCCTGATGAAAAATCTGGAAGAGATTAAGAGGAAGAAAGTTGCTATTAATCCTTCTATGAATGCTCTTATTGTACAGGGTTCGGCAGAGGATGACGAGCTCGGTGGCGTACAGGTGTGGTCGACCGACTCAGAAGATGATGAGGTGAGAAAGCCTTCTCATGGAAAGTCGTATGTGGCAAGAGGTGGTGAAAGCAGCGGAAAGTGTTTGATGGTGACTGACGTATCCCACATGAGGGGATACAATACAGATGGTGGATATGAGGACACCAAGGAGCGAGAGGATTTATGCTTCACAGCAAAACCTCTCAGTGTGCAGATCAATGAACTTGATGAATTGATCAAGAAGGTACAATCTCTTTTTATCTCGTTCAAAGTTCCACAAAAATCATATGAAAAGGAATTAAATAACTTAAATTCAAGAATCTCAAATCTGGATAGCTGTTTAACTCAAACACGGGTCACCAATTCTAACCTAACTGACCAAATAAGCAGGGTGTCATCCAAGAGTGAGGAGCGAAGGATGTGGATTGAGCAAAAGGAGTCGGAGCTGATTAAGTCTAAGGATGAAAACATTTATTTACAAAGAGACAATTTGAAACTTTTAAAACAAAGAAATGTTTTTTGTTTGATTGCTAAAAGACTTTATGCTAACATTACTCAACTGCATCTGAATTGTGAAATAGGGCAGAAAATACATCGCATGATTTTACCCTTCCTTGAGTTTAAGGAGGATGAAATCGATGCTGAAGCATACAACTGTGAAAGTGTTGTTTCGTCTAATGATGTGAATCCTACTTATATGTATGGTCTGGACAAAATAGAATCTTTTATAAAGTCCAAAGACCATAAGGACATGCTGAAAAATCTTTTGGATGAAAACGATAAACTGAAACTAAGGACCGAAACCATACAAAAATTCGACTCACTGAGTGCCAATTTAAGTTCAGAAAATAAAATTGATGTTGAAAATGCATCTGAACTTAATGAGGACAATGATATGAGTGAAATTTATGTAGAGGATGTAGTCGGCTATTCTGAGTTTGTCAAGAGAGAACCCGAAAACCACAAAAATCTGATTTCTGAAAATTCTGTGGAGTTTGCTCGCTTGTCCCAAAATAAGTCCCCGATTCTTGAAGAAAAGGTTGTTGTGTACCAAAAGGTGAGAACTACTCCAAATCAGGTGTATAAAGTCACAAGAGTAACCGAACATCAAACATATCGAACTCACTGCCATTGTGAACGAAGATAACGCAAATGGCTGTGATGAGTTCTTCTGGTCTGCTCCTATAGATAATGCCGACGAATCAGTTGGTCTGTCAGAGCGAACGTCACGGAAAACTAAAGGAAGATATGTACCAGAGCTGCTAAATAAGCCTGACAACTTTGATGTGCCAAGCACTAGTGGCACAAAAACTCTAAAAACATTTTTTTTGTACAAATTTTTTTTTATCTCATATTTTTGTGTGGCTATTTGTGTGGAAATTCTTTCATTAGTTAAGTGTCCCTAGAAGCATGCTGCTGTATGTGTCCAAAGCCTCACCCGATTCAGAATAATAGCCTTACTGACTTGGTATATACAAACCTTGTCTTCCCAATTAGGCTTTTATATTTATTCTAATCATGAGCTACCTTACTCTCTTCTCATATGAGATATGAGTTTTCTGCATGGTCCTTATTTTAATAGCAGAGGTACTTTGGTCTCTTTACACCATCTACACTACTTTTCTCCATCTCATTCGCATCATAAACATAACCCTTGAGACTCTCAGAAATTACCACTGAGGTTTATGGTTACACAACTTCTGTGTTCATGATCTTAGCTTCGTGCCACTACGTGCTAAGTGAAACCCACAATTCAATACTTATTATGCATTGACAGTGAACAATCAACCTTGTTCTAGCTTTCACTATTGAATTGACGAACTTATCCATAGGGATGGAAAAGTGAAATCTCTAATTTCCTTTTGTGTGATTCCTATGAAATGGTTATATCCCATAACATTTCTTCCCTTGGAATCCAGTTTTATTTTTCTTTGAGATTTCACATTAAATATTTTCACAATGCCACTTAGATTCTTCTCAAACCTACTTGTTCAACAGACTACATTGGTCTCACAAGTACTTCAGTTGATTTCTGTCTTATGTCAAGATCAGGAATTCTACGCTGAAGCGAAAGCCACCCAAATCAGCCTAATTAAAAGAAGCCTTTCAACACTTCTCAATAAGTGCATGATCGTTATTCAACGGGAAACCAAACAAACACTTTAAGGTCTCTCTTGACTTTGAAGGAAGAGATTCGTGCCCGGGATCCATTGTTTCGTGTCTTTACTGACATCACAAATTCCCTCATATGTGTTGCTTTATTTCCTTTTCTTTTACACACTAAGCACGAAAATCTTTTTGATTTTCCAAAATTCTAGTTTCATTAGTTACAAGCCATTTTTTTAATGGGATTTGAAGTTATAAAAGACGTGTGGCTCACATTATTACACATGGTCATTTTGCTTTAAGATGACGTTCACTCTAAAAGGATAAGATGCTGACTCAGGCGGGAGTCCAATCGATTTGATTTTCAAACGGCGCTTGAATGACAGGTGTGCGAAGTGGAACCGTTTTGTTGAAAACGGCGCCTGATGGAAAGGCATGTGAATTGGGACAGTTTTCTATCTCCTGCGTAATCATCGGGGATACCAACTGTCCCGCATCAATCACCTCCGAAAAACCCTTCGTATTTCCTTCGAATATTTGGGAACGGATTCTTCTCTCTCCTTTAGCCACAGTATAAAAGGTAATCTTGACCATTATTTACCTCTTTACTGCACCCAAAATTCAGAGAGCAAAAAAACCTTTGAGAATTCTACTGTTCATCATCTCTCCCAACTTCTTCACTTCAATGGCGGATTCATCATCTGTTCATGCCACTTCCCACATCCTGCCGATTCGTCCTCAACAGAGTCTGATCATCGATCTTACTCCACACGTTTACGACGCCTTCATGTTCCTGATCATCGAATGCCTCAAATACTCGCCGCTTGGTCCTGCTCTCACCAAAGCTGAAGCTGTTCCAATGGAATTTTTATCCCAAATCTTTGCCACTGCTCATTACGATAAGTTTGTCGATAGGATTTTCTTCGACATTCTTGATCACAAGGCGTCAATCTCCAATCAAAGATTCTGCTCACTTTTAGGGTTTGAACCCGATTCATCTAGGGTTAACCCTGAATCCATTCCAGTGGGTCACCTGTTTTCTATGTTCTATAACATGGGGGACACAGAGGTTCTGACAACGGTCACTAAGTTCAAGAAATCGTGCCTGCCTCCACAGTGGAACGGATTATTTACGGTGCTATTCAAGGGGTTATCAGAACGCAGTGCCGGTTCAGACGGAGCGAGTCGTCTGTTCATCACGATTCTATATGGGGTATACAACGGAATCAACCTCGACTATGGGTCGGTGTTATGGCAGCAACTGATCCAGAGCCTTGTATCCACATCTCGACACTCCGAAATCTCCTACGCTCGATTCTGGACGTTGGTCACAAAATGGGTGATGGACAAGTATCACGTCCCCATTGTTGTTGGTTCTCCACTATCTTCGATTGGTACTTTCCATACCACGAAGATCATAGTCTCCGATGCATCAAAATTTCAATTCATTGGCTCCATCCCTGAGTCGATGTTTGGAGACGTTCCTGCTGAAAGCCGTATCATCCGAACATACAAGGAGTTTCGTCGCTCTGGTCCTAGAGAGCTCACTCCTGAGATGATCAAATCCATCCACGAAGCTGATAAGCCTGCTCCAAGGGGAAAGAAGATTGAAAAGGGAAAAGACAAGCAGGTTGGCAAGGGAGCGAAAGGCCCTTCTCCCAAGAAACGAAAACCTACCAAGGCTACTCACTCTCCTCCGTTGAAGAAGAGAAAAACTAAACCCAGGCGAAAGCTGATATTAGCTTCCTCCTCAAGCGAATCTAAGGAAGAAAATTCAGACTTCGACGAGTCTCCTCGTGGTAACACTCCTCCACGATCGCCTACCCCAGAAGTACACTTTTCCAGTTCACCTATCTCTTCTCCACCTGTCACCATTCCTATTTCCATTCCCCCATAACCTCCACCACTCACATACCACCAACTTCTATCCTTGTACCCCCTCCCATTTTCACTGAAGCTACCACAACAATCGCTGAAGTAAGAACCAACGTATCTGATATGGGGGCTCCTACTAAAGCACCCGAACCCACTCCCACTACCAATCCTACTTCACAACTCGAACCTACTTCCACTACCCTCACCTCCACCCTCCTCTCCTGCTAAGTCCGCAGAGGATGAAGAACCATTTCTTTGTGGGGAGGACATGACATTTGATTCGGTCTATTATAGTCCGTATCAGGTGCAGAGTGACGACGATGATGATGCTCCCGTCACCAAGAAGCATCTCAAGGAGCTTCACGAGAAGATTGATTCTTTCATCGCCTCCTCTTCTTCATCACAGTTTACCATTTCTGAAGCTGCTATTCAGAATATTGTTGATGCTTTTTCCAAAGCTCATGAAGTTTCTCTTAGCTCAGCTACTGCTGCAATTGATGCCTCCACCAAAGCCTGTGCGGCTACGACCGAAAAATTCGAAAAACTATTTACTGATGCCTCCTCTTTTTTGCAGTCTTTACAGAAAACTGCCGAAGCCACCAAAACGAAGCTTGACCCCATCGTCAACAAGCTGGCTACCTCAGTTGCCTCTGAACTGAAGTCCTTTGCCACTCTTCGTCAAGCTCTCTCCGATGACAACTCCGCGTTTAAGGCGACCATTGAGGAGCGCCTCACCAAGCTTCATGAAGATCTAGCTGCTGAGAACTCCCTCATGGATGCTCTCACTAGAAAGACAACTGCTCTTAAGGTCAAGAATCTTAAATTCTCCAATTCTCAAAAGGAGATTGAGTCTCTTCGATCTAAAAGAGAGGTGATTTCATCATGTGTTTCGGATGTCCACACAGCACTTTCAAACATCCTTGAAGCATATGATCTAATATTAAACTATTCAGTGAGGCATACTCTCGCGGAAAAGCTTGCTCCTGCTCTTTCTCTCCTTAGCAAACTTGAAGGGCTCCATGAGTTCGTGTCCATTCCGAAACAAGGGGGAGAGAATGTATCTCAACCGCCTCCCACTTCTACAGTAACAAAAACAATCGAACCTCCTCCAACAGGCCAAGCCTCAGGTTCGGGTGTAAAAGACAAAGGGAAACAAATTGCTGAAGATAGTGTCGACGACAAAGAGACGATTGCTGATCTCTTGAAAAAGCAAGGTCGAGACAAGGACGCTGATATGAGCGCTCGGGTTGCTAGAGAGGCTGAAGAAGCTGAAAGAAAGATGAAAGAAGCTCACGACCTTCTTGAGAGTAGGAAAACTCTTTTTCCTCCTTGGACTCTTGAGAAGTTGCTGAAAGAAGCAATTAAAACCCCAAGCCTCCTGTGGCTCAAACCGGTGATCTCACTTGATCGTATCAATTCTGTCGATTCTCAGTTCGACATGCCACTAACCCGAAAGGCCTTCATCTTCCATGCCTTTGACAACGTTGCAGATATCCCTCATCCTCATCCTAAGGTTGACAGGGATCTTGTCGAGTTCTATCTGAGAGCTGCCCAACCACAATCTCAAACATGGAGCGCTCAGAAAATTATCAACGTTCGGGTCCTCAAGCCGTATCAGGAAGGGAACTTCACGAACGTTCGCTTCAAGGTGCTGAGAGGTTCCGCCAAGACCGAACATGCCATTTCGCTAGCTGATCTTCCCAATTTCAATCCACATGACTGGATAATTTTGCACAACATCCTTCTTACAAATGAAGCAGAATACGGTCCGATCATTGACCACTTCAAGAGGATGCTTGTCTGCTACATCATGGAAGTTGCCAAGATGGATCAGGATATCGCTAGTATCTTTAAGAAAAGGCCCACTATTTCTCATGTTGGCTTAGCAAGTGATCTGAACATGATGCAGATGGGGAAGATAGACCCGAAAAGAAACTCTGTTATGTTTACCATAAACGAAGGCCAAAAATGCCTGTTCGCTTTGGCAGACAAACATCTCTACACCACTGCATGCCTGGAACATGTTTTGGGTATCATTCTTCGTTGCAAGCAAAACTCGGTTGACGACAAGAAGTACTTTGATGATATGATCCAGTGGTATATTTGCTTCAGACAGACAATCCTTGCTATTATCCCTCGTCTGTCTGATACCACTAAGAAGGTTCCGGCAGCTGGACCCAACAAGAAGAAGTGATAGTCTCGCTCCAATTGACGCAAAGGGGGAGATTGTTAGGTCCAGTTAGTGTTGCGTCTTTGGGCTCGTTAGATAGTCCAGTTTTGTCTCCAGTATGGGCCTGTCCATCCGTGAGTTATTTTGTAGGGTTTATTATTTATAGATGCTTTCATGCATTCTAGAAAAAAAAAAGATTTGACAGAGATTTTTATAAGCATTTTACGTTCTTATCTTTTATAACCCTAGAATCCTCTACAGCGGAAGTTCTTCATCGAGCTCTGCTGAGGATTGAGTTAATAGAATCATTCAACTCATTCAGATTCATTCTTGTGTTTTTGTCTAACTGTTTTTTACTTTCTTGATTCGCCTATTATAAGATCTAATTGATCAAGAGTTTTATAAACTCATCAAACATCTACCCAACATAATCTACTTATCCAGCTGCTAGTGACATGAGTTAAATTAGGAGAAAGAGGAAAATAACGACTACTAAAGGAGTACCAGTCACCATACCTCTTAAGACGATAACAATAGCGAAACAAGGCGACGTTGAGTGGGATTTTATGGGCTAACAGAAGACCTCGAAAGTAAGCACTTTCGACAAAACATTAGGGCATAGTTTCACAACAAGAACTTTATAAAAACAAAGTACCTCTAAAAAGATGGAAGACAGTGGCAACCTTAAACCATAAACAAGATGTTGAAGGTGAAACCCAACCTTACCACATCGAGCACCAAGAATAGATGACGACGGAGATGGAAGTTGAAAACAAAGCACAGGGGACAAGTGATATTCTTGCGTATATCGATCAAGCATCTGGTTATCGACTTCTAAGACAACTGTGGAGATGTCACTACCCATGGCAGCCATGTTGTGAGAGTAAAAAAGGAATAAAGATATAGAATCTTCCAACAAACCAAGTTTATCCATTAAATAAAAGGAAAAACTGGTTAAAGCATTTATTAAGGGCAGTCCAATTGATGCAGAAGAAATGATGTCCGACAACGCAATCATTAAATGCGCCCCATACGAAGGAAGTTACAGTACCCAAGGCGGATCTTCAAGTCTGAACGCTAAAAATATTTTGTCAATATTCTTTTGCCCTTCAGACTAGGGGATTAATGATGTACCCAGGCTGGCTATTTGATAGAACCCAAAACCAACCCGGTACTTACAAGGCCGGACATGAAGAAACTACAACATGTCATGAATGAATCTATGCTCAAGTAACCATGCATGAATCTCAGAAACACACCCCAAGAAACCCACAAAGAGAAGATACATAGTAATAAAATAATGAAAGGACAAAAGGCGAGACTGCTAAAAAATGGGTAATGAGCAAAGAACTGGACAGAACTATACACCCATGGAACCATGAATAGCCTATAAATACACTAAAAGCACAACAAACAGGTATGGGCAAAAGGGATAGTGTCATACCCCCAAACCGGTAAAATGGCAGAAACGTCTGGGGGGATGACGTCATGTATAATATCATAACAAATGAATAATAGAGACCAAAGCATTCCAAACATTATATTGATAATTGATAAGTTTTTACATTGTATTCGAATCATTGTTTGACGCCAAAAGCATACAACAAAAATATAAGACATGACAATACTAAGCTTCATCTTCATGAAACCTGAGTAGGTACCTGTCTACTAATTTCCTGAAAATACAAGTGATTTTGAAAAAAAAAAAAAAAGTCAACAATTAAGTTGGTGAGTTCATCAGTATTTTGTAAGAGAAATATATGTCTTTGTTCCTTGAAAATGATAGTGTTCTTCCAGAAAATCTAATATTTTCTTTTAAATGTAATTTAGTCTTAAGTGTTCCAAGACTGAATTGTATATGTATTGTTGTACTTTGAAGTAGTATGATGTAGTGTTATATCTTTATAAAACCATTTGAATGCATGTTTCCAGAATTATAAACTGTATCGTACTATAAAAATAATGTATTGTTGTACTTTGAAGTAGTATAATGTAGTTTTATATCTTTATAAAACCATTTCAATGCATGTTTCCAGAATTGTAAACTGTATTGTACTAGAAAATAATGTAATGTAATCGTATATGTGTAAAACCCTTTGAATGTATGTTTCTAGAAATGTAAATTGTATTGTACTGAGAGATAGTGTAATGTAGTTTTATATAAATAAAACCATTTGAAGACATGTATGTATTCGTAAACCAAACGTATTATTAATACCTCTTGTGAATTATTATAACCACACTAATGCGACTAATTGGCATGAACGACATTCATCAGGCGTCGGAACTGTTACGACATTTGTCATCCCAGACCTGCCGGTCTAACTGTAGCTTACAGTTTAAGTGCGAGGTTGTCAATCACGCATAGATCTATGCACAATTCTCTCTCTCTCTCTCTCTCTCTCTCTCTCTCTCTCTCTCTCTCTCTCTCTTACGGGAGAATCTGGTTATAATTCAGGACTTTTGTTGGTACTTAGATAAGTACTTGAAGACGTGTCTCACAAAGCCATATTGACTGATTACGTGTAGTATGATGAAAACTCTTTTTCTTGTAAATGTATGTATCATCTGTTTACATGGTATAAAATAATTATGCTTTTAAATAATTATTTTTTATATTGTATTTTGAAACCGTAAAATAGTGTGTATGTCTCATAAACTATACCTATTATAGTTTATAAAAAAAAATGTTTCACTGAAATGATGAATCTATTATATGAACATTATCATTTTTACTATGATAATAAAGTGGAATGAAATAATTATATATGTATTTTTATATAATTATACCATTTTGCTCAACATGTTACAAAAGGGTTAAGGTCTTATAAACTATATATATATATATATATATATATATATATATATATATATATATATATATATATATATATATATATAGTTTATTAGTGTAATCAAGTTTGTATTCATTTATATATATATATATATATATATATATATATATATATATATATCCTTTGGAAAAATAACAAATGTAACAGTTTGTATATTATTACAAGTTTTCTCGTGTTTTACTTATATTCCCCCCCCCCCCCCCCCTTAAAATATAGAAAAATCGTGAAAACTATAGGGGTATGAACTCACCTCGGGTGTGTTATTGGCTGGATAACGAAATGAGTGGCGATGTTCTTTGAGTTAGAACACTTGAAAATAGTCGTAATCCTAATAGTTTTTAACACATAATAAATTATGTAAATTTTATGAAATAATAATTAAAGTGTTGTATAACACTAGATTATGTAAGAATACTTACGATATATCATAAGGATTATCTTGAAATGTGGTTTTCTGGGGACATTTGAAAGTGTTTCTGGGCAATTATGGAAGACATTCTTGGGAAGCTTGAAGATTTGAAGAAGTTCTTATAACTTTTGAGAGAAAAGTGAGAGGAGTTTGAGACGTAAGAATGAGAAATGGGAATGTGATCTCGGTTTAATACTTTAAAAAGGGGGTAAGGATGACGTGGTTTTTGCATCGAAAAGTGAAATTTATCACCTAGGAAGGAGTGCTACTAGATAAGTTTTGGTGATTTCGGCTTATCTTTACCAAAATCACCATGATTTCGTTCCAACACTTCAACCGAAATCAAGGTCTTCGGTCAGCCAAAAAACGGGGTTCTCGAACGAAAGTTCTCGGTCCAAGAGAGCTTTCGGCCTTAGTGGGTTTTCGGTCTGTGTGGTTTTCACTCCTAATTGCTCCACAAAAGGGGACTTTAGTTTTGGTGGTTTTTGATTCCAAAAACCGAAAACCTTAAAATCCAATGTGAATTTTCATTATTTATGACTTATTTATTTGGAAATTTTTAACTATTGTCTTTTATTGGCACAATTGACTTTTGTTTTACTTTCTTTGACTTTTATTGACCCGAAATAACCGGTTGTTACATTATCCCCCCGTTAGAGGGAATTTCATCCCGAAATTATTTCTAAAGTGGGTACTCATGAACTAGGGAAAAGATGTGGGTATTTTTCTTTCATCTGATCTTATCGTTCCCAATTGAATTCGGGCCCTCGCTTGGCGTTCCAACGAACATTCACTATTGGTTTACGGCTTTGTTTTGTTCTCTTGATTTCCCTGTCCATGATTTCCATAGGTTCCTCTACGAAGTGTAGATTCTCGTTTATCTTGATTTCATCGAGTGGGATTACAAAAGTCTCTTCGGACAGACACATCTTTAGATTAGACACGTGGAAGGTGGGGTGTATGTTACTAAGTTCTTATTGTAGTTGAAGTTTGTAAGCCGCCGGGCCGATTCTAGCAAGAATATTGAATGGTCCGATGTACCTTGGATTTAGTTTTCCACGTTTTCCAAAACATATCATTCCCTTCCATGGTGAGACCTTTAACAGGACGCGATCGCCAACCTGGAAATCCAAGGGCTTTCATCATTTATCTGTATATCTCTTTTGTCGGTCCTTAGATGTTTTCAGTCGTTCCCAGATTTGAAAAATCTTCTCCGTAGTTTCTCGTATGATCTCAGGGCATGTGAGAGTGCTATCAGGAACTTGTCCTTTTGCTAGTTGCGTGTCACCCACTTCAGCCCAACACAGAGGGGATCTGCACTTGCGGCCATAGAGGGCTTCAAACGGGGCAACTTTGATGCTAGCATGATAACTGTTGTTGTATGCGAATTCAATGAGTTGTAAATGGGTATCCCAAGTTTTACCAAAGTCTATTACATAAGCTCTTAACATGTCTTCCAGCATTTGAATGGTGTCACCCACTTCAGCCCAACACAGAGGTGATCTACACTTGCGGCCATAGAGGGCTTCAAACGGGGCAACTTTGATGCTAGCGTAATAACTATTGTTGTATGAGAATTCTATGAGTTGTAAATGGGTATCCCAAGTTTTACCAAATTCTATTACACAAGCTCTTAACATGTCTTCCAACATTTGAATGGTTCTCACGCTTTTCCCGTCATTCTGGGTATGGTATGTTGTACTCATGTCGAGTTTGGTTCCCAAGGACTTTTGTAGTGATTGCCAAAATCGTGAAGTAAACCTACTATCTCTGTTGAAGATAATGGATATTGGCACACCATGAAATCGTATGATCTCTTTTAATGTATGTCATGGTTAACTTCTCCATCTTGTCGGACTCTTTTATTGGTAGGAAGTGCACAGATTTGGTTAATCTGTCAATGATTACCCAAATGGTGTCAAGACCACCCATTGACTTGGGCAATTTGGTTATGAAATCCATGGTTATCCACTCCCACTTCCATTCGGGTATGTCTACCTTGACCTTGGCGCAAGTCAGATAGTTGTCCACATAGGTAGCGATTTATGCATTCATATTTGGCCACCAATAAAGTTTCTTGAGGTCCACGTACATCTTATCTGAACCGGGAAGAACATAGTATCTAGTCTTTTGAGCTTCGTTCATGACAATGTCTCTGTACCCACCGAACTGTTGTGTCCAGATCCGATTCATGAGTTAACAAACTCTGTCATCCTTAACTTCTAGATTTTTAGCCATTCCTCTTGAGGCTTCACCTGCCACATTCTTGGGTTTCAAGGCTTCCAACCTAGCCTCTTTGATTTGCATGGACAAGTTTGATTGGATTGTCATGGTTAACGACTTTACTCAGCGGCCCAAGTACTCTTTTCGACTAAGGTATTTGCTACCACACTGGCCTTTCCTGGATGATAGCGAATCTCGCATTCATAATCATTTAGTAGTTCCACCCATCGTCGTTGCCTCATGTTGACTCTTTTTGGTCGAAGATGTGTTGGAGACTTTTATGATCCGTGAAGATTGTGCACTTCGTGCCATAAAGGTAGTGCCTCTAGATCTACAGAGCAAATACTATTGCCCCCAGTTCGAGGTTATGTGTGGTATAGTTAACTTCGTGATTCTTAAGCTGTCTTGAGGCATAGGAAATGACCTATCCTCATTGTATAAGAACACAACCTATCCCTTTCTTGGACGCATCGTAGTAAACCACAAAATCTTCTGTCCCTTCTGGGAGGAACAAGATCGGTCTGCTACATAGGGCTTGCTTTAGTGTTTGGAAAGTAGTTTCTTGTTTCTCCTCCCAGCTGAAAGTTACACCCTTCTCAGTTAAGGTGGCGAGTGGCTTTGCGATCTTGGAAAAGTTTTGTATGAACCTCCAATAGTAGCCAGCGAGGCCTAAGAATTGACGAATTTCAGTTGGAGTTCTTGATGTCACCTAATTTTCGATTGCCTTGATTTTGGAGGGATCCACATGTATCCCTTCCTTGCTGACCACGTGACCAAGGAAATCCACCCTTCGAATCCATAATTTGCATTTCGAGAACTTCGCATACAACTTCTCCGCTCTTAATGTTTCCAGAACTTGTCGTAGGTGTTGACTGTGTTCATCCTTACTTCGTGAGTAGACTAGTATATCATCGATGAATACTATCACGAATTTGTCTAAGTAAGGCCGGCATACCTGGTTCATCAGGTCGATGAACATCGTGGTGCATTTGTTAATCAAAAGGGCATTACTACGAATTCATAGTGACTGTAGCGAGTTTTGAATGCAATCTTGGGAATATCTTCATCCTGGACTCGTAGTTGATGGTATCCAGATCTTAGGTTGATCTTTGATAAGTAACTTGCTCCTTCAAGTTGGTCGAAGAGGTCATCGATTTGATATAACGGATATTGATTTTTGATGTTGAGTTTATTTAGTTCCCGGTAGTCTATTCACATGCAGAACAATCCATCCTTCTTCTTTACAAACAAGACCGATGTTCCCCAAGGTGAGAAGTTTGGTCTTATGAATCCTTTTCTTAGAAGTTCGTTTAGTTGACTGGACAATTCCTATATTTCTGTCGGTGCTAAACGGTATGGGGATTTGGCTACGGGGTGGCTCCGAGAATCAAGTCGATTCTGAACTCGACTTGGCGTTCAGGAGGTACTCCTGGGAGATCTTTGGGAAATATGTCGGGGAAGTTACAGACTTCGGGAATATCCTTGAGGTCTTTTCCTTCTTGTTTCTTATCCACCATGTGAGCTAAGAAGGCGTAGTATTCCTTGCGAAGATACTTCAGTGCCTTAACACAAGAAATGATTTCAAGGTTCGTGCCGGGTTTCTCGCCATAAATGACGAGAGTTTTGCTACTTCGTTGATTTAGACTTATGGATTTTTCGTAACACATGATATCGGCATGGTGAGGACGTAACCAATCAATGCCTATGATGATGTTAAAATTTTTTATTGTGACCGACATCAGGTCAATTTGGAAAGAGTATTTGTTTAGAGTGAGGGTACATCCTATATATATATATATATATATATATATATATATATATATATATATATATATATATATATATATATATATATATATATATATCTTTAGTGTTCGTTGCCTTTCCGTTTGCCGTTTCTACGGTGAATGTGTCTTTTAGTGATTTAGGGTTTTGTTTAAGTAAGTGTTTAAACTTGCGGCTCACGAAACTTTTCTCCGCACCACTATCGAAAAGTATGCATCCATATGAGTAATTGAGGTGGAAAGTACCAGTAACCACGGTAGGATCATTCACGGCCTCCTCATGCCCCATCGTCATAACTCTTCCCACTCATCAGGCATTCCTTGATTTTGGGAAATCCCTCTTTAAATGCCCAGTTTTACCACATCCATAGCAAGCTTGGCTCACCCCAGCAGTAGTGGCTTGGGTGGTTTGTTGTGCTAGTGTCCTACAGAAACGGGCAGTACGCCCATTCTTTTTGGAATTGTATAGTACATTTCTCGGCAGGCTCCAATGTGGATGAAGTTACACTTGTTACGCTTTGGAAGAGTTCCAGCATATTGTTTGACAGTCGTTGGGGCTGCAGGAATAATAGCAGCGTGAACTGCCATAGTTTGTTGCCTCTTTGTAGGCTCTTGTGTCGACTGACCCTTTCTCTCATTCCAAAATCTCTTCTTATTGTCACTGCCTTTTGCTTGCTTAGGAATGGCTGTCATGAAGCCCTGACAGACTCCATGATCCACAAGTGTTTGTGCCAAGCGTTTGGCACTATCAAAAGTAGACGGGTTGGCTGAAATCACATTCCCTTGAATCTGGGGGATAGTCCCCAGATGTATCGCTCCACCTTTTTCTTTCTAGGGTAAACATCCCAAGACATAATACTGCTAGATCTCTAAATCTAGCAGTGTAGGCTGCAATTTCGGAGTCCTTCATTGTAAGATTCCAGAGCTCTTACTCTAGCTTTTGTACCTCGCCCCTTGGGTAGTATTCTGCTAGCATCATAATTTTTAAATGTTCCCATCTCATGGCATTGGCCACTGGGAGAGTCATAGATTTGACATAGCTATCCCACCAGGAGAGGGCTCTATCCTTGAATGTGCAGGCTGTGAATTTGACTTTGCTTCCCTTTGGGCACACACAGATTTCGAACACTGATTCTGTGTTTTCGAACCAGCGTGTTAGAGCAATGATACCTTTAGTGCCATCGAAATACATTGGTTTGCAGTTTGTGACGTCTTTGTAGGAACATTCCCTCGGATGTCCCTGACTATCTCCCTGGCTAGTATTATTGGTACCCGCCTCCAGACCCACTGACACCATGCGTGCTGATTTACGCCATGGCGGCTGCCACTAGCGGCTATTATAGCATCTTGGAAAATAGCAGTGTCCATCTGCTGAGGTGGTGGCGGTCGTGGAGTTGGTGGTGTGTTGTTGACACGTCTGATAGATTTACGTGGTGGCATCTTTCAGCCATAAGGTTTAAAGATGTTATCGAATTAGAACATCTTAACTATAGGCATGTTTATGTCGACTGTACAAGAGTAATAGTATGAAAGACACATAAAGAGCCTAATTGTATATAGATCTATAGTATCATAAAATACTCCTATAGTATTTTAAACTTCATGTTTGGTTCTAGAATTTCCTTGTATGGAGTGTTGGTAGTTTTAGACTTGTTTTTCACCACGACCATTCCCAAACATGTAACATCCCATTTAAAGTATACTAATTAAATAATAAACCCGGAACCCCGAGAAGCAAGTTTTATTATTATTATATATTATTATAGTCCAAAATCAAATAATAATTAGTGAGGTGTTGGTTTTGAGAAGCCAAATGATGAGATTTGAATCTCTGGGGGGTTAAAGTGGAAGTTCTGGATTTAATTTGAAAAAGGAATTTAGAAGTCATGGTGTGTTTGGTAATTAATGGACTTAAATTGAAAGGATTTGAAGGCTTAGGGGGCTGATTGGTAAATTCGGGACTTGATTTTTAAGGATTTTCAGAAGGAGGTGTTTAAATAGTAAATTAAGGATTTATTTTGAAAGAAATGGAGGAAGGAGGGACTAATTATGTTGTTATGGAATTATGTTTGAGAACCGGGTATATAACACGTGTTATTTCTCCCGTCGCACCTGGTAACCGTAAACCTATCGGATGAGTAGCTGCCACCTCATGCGTCCCTCCACACCCGCCGCCACCCCTCCCTCACCCACCTCCGGTGCCGCATCTGTAACACTCCAATGAACCAACGATTGACTGCCATCACGACTTCGGCGATGGGATCGAAGTTCGACATCGTGGCCGATGTCGTTGTCTTCTCAACCGCCGCCGCCGCCGACGAAGCCAGAAGCTGCTATCATCGTCGTTTGGTTCTTCCACCACTGCTCAGATCACCATCCGCCACACTGAAGAGGCTGTCTTGGCGAGTATATGTGTTCGTTCGGTCAGAAAAACCCGAGGAAACCACCATGACAGCTGACCATGGTACCTGTCGTTGTTAGCATTGTTGCTGCCGCTAGCACTGCTGCCTACTTTCCCGTGTCGCCACCGCCGCTAGGTGGGTGGCTAGAATCCTTTGTATAAAGTAGAATTTCATGTGTGTGTGTGTGTTTTTATTAGATTAGGTTGTGAGTATGTTATTCGGATCGGGCTATAATCGGTATAAGAATAACAATAGAAAAATCCATAACCACCACCATGAGGTGGTGGCTGCCGCCACCAACCGCCGCATTGGGTGGCGGTGTGCCTTGTTTGCATGTTGACTCGTTTGGGGATGTATGGACAAAGTGGTTCCAATGAAACCCTAATGGGCCCAATGAAGCCCAAATTGACCTAAAAGCCCAAACATGTGTCTAATGGGCCTAATGAACTTTAATTGATCACAAGACCTAGCTATTGGGCCTATTGGGCTAAGATGAGGTTGGAAACCCTAATTAGGGTTTAGAAAACCCTAATATTGGATCTATATGCTTGGATTTGATCGGGACCGCACTTGAATTATTCACTAAACTCAATATATTAATTAATGATCATTTGCAGTCAACCTAAGTCAATATTTGACTTAATGGATTAAGTCCTTAAGGGGTTAAATAGGAAAACTTAACTCTAATCATCATTTTATGTGAAAACCCTAATTTCACTTGGGCCTTGAGTTGGGCCTTTCCATTGGGCTTTGGTAATTGGATTATTAATGGGTCATCCAAGAATGATCATATGGACTAAAATATGTTGATGGGCTTAGGGTAAGGCCCATATATGGGTGTGGGCCCAATTTGGAAAATTGGGCCATTGATGGGCCATAGTTTTGGCCTTGATTATTATATGATATTGGGCCATTTGAAATGCCAAATGTTTGGACTAGACTAAATAGTTGGGCCTTTAGTTATGACCATGTAAAGGTTTGGGCCCAATTTGGAAAATTGGGCCATATGCTGGGCTTTGATTCCTAGTTTGACTTTTAGGCCTTTGGATTAGGTCTTGGGCTTGAATCTAGCCAAGATGGGGTAATGTAGCCTGTTACTCTAAGAACTTGTGGTTATGTGTTGGGACCCAATTATTAATTGGGTGATGTTTTGATATTGACAGTTCGGGAATCTGTTATCCAGCAGCTGGGATTGTGTCTATAGGACTTCAACATTTTGAGGTGAGTTATCCTCACTATATCGATAGGGTCTAAGGCACCAAGGCCGGCCCTTTATGGATTGTATCCAGATTATGGTATGATATCTTTATTGGTTTATATCCTGGTAGTTAGGATGGTGATATGCTTATGCTTAGTGATCTGGTTAGGTCAGTGTCCTAGTTATATGATGATGTTATGTTAGTGACTAGTTAGGTCTATATACCGGTTATAGGATGATGCTATGTTAGTGATCTGTTAGATCGGTTTGACTTTTATATGATATGAGCTAGCATATGATATTTATGTGCACATGTTTGTTTGATTGGGGGTTAGGTTGAGGCGGTCCTGCTTTGTGTTGTAGGCCAACATACCCAGTGAGCGGTCCGGATAGGCTGCAGGCCCTTCGAGGCGGTTCAGTCATGGCAAAGGCTCGGAAGCGGTCCAGATAGGCTGTAGGCCCTGCGAGTCAGTTCAGTCAAGCTGAAGGCTCATTATGCATATTGTTTTGTGTTTTTTTATATGATATTTTATTTTTATGTGGCTGGTATTTTGGGGGTAACTCACTAAGCCTTCGAGCTTACATCTATCAATTATTTTTTTAGCTACTTCTGGTGATCGCGGGAAGGCGGAGGCATGATCGTACCGCTCCTCATGTTGTTATGATTTTTATGATTTGATACTGGGATACTCTGATATTTATTATTTTGAAATCAAACTTTGTAATGTTAAATGGTTTAAAATGTTTTGAAAAAGTTTGAATTTGGCATGACTTTATTGGTGTTACAAAACACATGTTGGTCGTATCTCGTATAAATATAATTGATCATGCTATATTTATCCCAGATATGGTTACATAACTATCTAGGCTTAACCGCAGTGTCCAACTTATCTGAGTACTTTTATATGGTTCTTACTATGATATTATTTCTGGTATGTATGCATGTATGTATAATTTTATAAAAATACTTTATATTTTAAAAGTATACTTTTAGTCAGAGCGTTTTAGCCCCAATGTATTGAAGGGTTTTGAGCATTCTAACACTCCTATGGTGTACATGCAACCTTATAAACCTTGGATCTATGTTTTCTCTATTATACATGAAAATATTCAATATTCCAAGGTTTCTTCCTAACTAGCATAATATGAAGTATATACAATACAAGAATCTAGTAGAAAGACATACCTTTTAATGGAGCTTAAAGTCTTGAATCTTTAGATTCAAGAGCTTAGTGCCCCAAGTGTTGCACCTCAAATGGTTCACACAACACCAAAAACCCTTGGAATAACTTGAGAAGAATAATACTTAAGTTCACTCTTTTATGAAATCAGATTTGCCCTCTTGTGTACTATACACTAGTGACCATTTCATGAACTAGAGACCTATTTATATAGTATGGAGGATTAGGGTTACATTCATGTAAACCCTAATACCCATGACCTTTCATTTCCATAGGAGCCATGGGTTAAACACTCCATGGACTATCCATGAAAGCTTAGCCCAACCTAAATGAACTTGGCCCATTCTATATATATATATATATATATATATATATATATATATATATATATATATATATATATATATATATATATATAAGAGTCCATATTTAATTAGTTCCCTTTTGATCATTAAATTAGTTCTTGATCAATGCTAATTAAATAATATGATTCCATATTAATATATTAAAACTTATAATATATTAATATAAATCATAAGTATCCTTTTTCTCGTTTTGTATATCCAATTGTTCCGATGCCATGCAACCAAAATCGACCATGCCAAATCGGGTCGAGTACATACCAATTATAGTTATGGACTTAGACACTAATCCAATAGTCTCCCACTTGGATAAGCCTAAAACGATTATTGCGTTTGACTCCAAAACCCGACTAGCCATTGTAGCTCTTAAAGCCGCTGTCGAACTCTGACCTAGTCATTGACTTGTCTATTAGATAAGGGATCATATATTCCTCCATTCTAGATATCATATGGACTGAGACATGGATTATAATCATTCTCTATGTCCATTTGTTGTTTCTCAATTTCCGATTTATGACAACTGACTAATTGAACAAATCAAAACAGTACAGGCTTGGCCAAGCACTTAGGGGTGTCATCACTAAATCATCGATGGGGCCATAGATATCGCTTTTATCCCTCCAAGGGTAAAAGGAATGGATAAACTTCGAATCATATGATTGTTCTACTACTTGTTGAATCATACACAAAGTCAAATTTTATAACATCGAGTTACCAATGCGTTTTTGTACAATCAATTTATAACCAACTCATAGTCAATAACTCATGTCTCTAGGTTTGAAGAATATAAGATATTATTGTCTCATGATTCACTCGTGATAATATCCATGAAGTGATTCAAATGATCATAGGTTGAATCCAATACGCGAATCTCAATCCAGGAGCACTCATGAACACTGCAGCCACTTTGTCCCAGACAAACTACAGACCCTTCATGCCAGTCTTGCCTCAATACCTACTTCTAAAGTATGATCGACTGTGGATAGTTTGAATAACCTAGTTATTCAGGAAGTCAAAACATGCAAAGTGAAACACAAAAATAATCGAATCCAATATGGTCTAAGAACTTATGAATATAAATAAAACACCTTTTATTTATCACCATATTGATTACACATTATTCATTGCATAATGTTTCAAATAATCAACATAATACTTGAATTAAAACAATAGTCATGCCATGCTCCAAGCATGCACACTATGTTTGTTCAAACAATAATTATGCCATACACCAAGTGTACACACGATGTTCGTCTATGATCCTTACTTTGTTGAATAGATTAATTGAACATAATTCCAATGATTCTCATTTCACAATCCCAAATCTTTATTGCAAGTGTAATAATTCCAAATTCCTACCATTTACCAAAATCTGTTAGATTCTAAACTTATACGCACTGATCCTCTTGTAATGATTATGCACAAAGTCATAAAGACCTGTCAACAGACATTATAGAGTATTCCAATGGAGATCAATTCCATGGAAACGAAGTCTCAAATTCAAAATACATTCCTTTGAACATCCTTCTTGCATTAAGTTTTTCTAAATATGCCTCTTTTCAAAATATGTCAATATGGTCGTTTCCAAAAATTTACACCATACTTCCAACTGTCCATGAGCAACCAATCTTTGGTAAAACCTCATATTGTCCTCAACAATTGCTTAATCATTTTAGTCATATCCAATTCTAGACCTTTTCCCCTCTTAATTCCCTAGGCATTTGGAAAATGTAGGAAGGATAAATATTATAGCACATGTAATCGATCCTATACCCGAAGCATATGGGACACGATTCATGATGTCTCACATAAATACATGATCCTAGATCATTCTTTTGCTACAATATGTTTTTTTTTTATTTGTCATGTTTTCATAATTCGACTATGAAGAGGGATGATGTAATCATAATCGAATTTGAGAACGCAATATATATGGAATTTCCTTATGTTGAACCATTCCAACATAAAATTCATATATATATTCTTGACTAAAGATGATTAAAATCTCAATCTAAGCTTTTAGAATTGAAATGAAGTATAATATCCTCTCCCTTAATTATAGCAAAACAACTTTTTCCAAATTGAAACTTTTGTTTTCTATAATTAACATTTCTAACTTGCAACACTTGTCATTATTATCATGCTCCCACTAACATGATAATTTATTAGAATAACACTTATGCTCCCACTAGCTTTGACATGTACTCAGATGTCATCTGGACTTCTAGAACTCAATATTTTATTGACTTTCTTACCAAAGTTCATATTTCTGATACGAGATGCTTTGATAAAACTTTATCAAAATCATACACCTTTCTTTAGATAGCTCACATGTGTGTCTAAACAATTTTAGGAACTATGAAAAGGGATGTCGTAACCATAGTCTCAATTGTTTAGACCTTTGTCATTTCTCACAAGTCCATGTTAGTGTGTCGATTAACCACACACGCTCTAATAACGACTTTGAGAATGCAAATATCATAATTGCTATCTACTTAAAATCTACTTAGTGAAAGCGTTTCCTCACCATCATTTTCATGAATCAGAGAGAAACCTTATGACACTTAGACTTTATGGTGTATGTGTTCCTATCCATGTGAATTTGTCAAAACCATAATCACAAGACAAGGTTAGTGACAAATCCAAACTCATATGGACTAAACTTCTGCAATCTTAACTTCTTGCCACCTGGAAGCACAAGGGCCTGCCATTGCTTCCAAGTTGTTATACAACTAATTGAGAACTCTCAGAACTCATATGCAAAGCCAACCTTAACTGGAATGGGTACAAAAACTAGAATATGTCAACATTATAGGCTATAAACCTTAAGTCGTGCGCTAGTGATAAACTATAGGTTTTATTCTTGATCAGTTCTTGAAACTCTTTCAGGATCTTTTAGACTCCCACTGTCCTCTTGACATATAAGGCTCTCTTGCCAAGAACCATTCCTTGACAAACAAATATTCAAGAGATAGTGTGGATTCTTATCAAGACAAACACTTCACACAATTGGCCTTAGTTGGTCTATGTTTTATACAAAACATCACAACTTATCAATTTCAAATGTACAAGAGTAGAACACATTTTACTCTTACTTTTGACAAGTGTTATAAACCTCCTTTAAGATATGTCACTCAAGTTACAATCCTGGAGTATGACTCTAAGAATTGTTTTGGAACGAAGTATGACTCATCTTCTTGATTTAACCATTTCAACAATTCATGATTCCTCTTCTTAGCCATAGGAATGCACTAAGATGTCCTTAGAAGACCAATTGTGATATGGTTTCATAATCATTAAGATGATCATAAACATGATACTAAAGTACTCTCCCATCTTTTCAGATTCCAGAAACTTTTATCTTTCTGCCTAATTTGATTCTTCTCATTTGTTTTGCAATACACTGAAACTTTTCCAATGTTTCAGAATTATACTTATACTTTTAAGTATAACCATGTTTACTAACCTTTAGTGAATCATGACAAATAGTCTTATCGATCTTTGTGGTGGACTTGACCGATGCACAAGAATGTGTATTCGATCCCTTAGTCCTTCACTTGACTCATATATACATGTGAACAAGGAATTAGTCTTAATTTTCCAAAGATAAAAATTCTCATTCATCATACAATACGACATGCATGATTCCAAGTTTCTTTCCAATTGAAACTTAGGTGATGAGAATCTTTCCTTATTTGGTAAATTTAGACACTACCACAAAAGAAAGAATCAAATTCATATTTCCATTATTGCTAGAAACATACAAACATTAATTTTTCATAAATGTCATTGCAAGGAGATACAAAATAAAACAAAACAAAATTTTATTTATTTATTAAAATGCGGGGAAAAATTCCTTACAATACAACTTTAAATGAAAACTATGCTATTACATATTTCCTAGCAATCTATCATAACCCCTAAGTAGTAGCTCAATAATCCGATCTTCGAACCATGCAATTGAAATCCATATTCACGATCAAATTCAGCATACTCTTCTTTTAAGCTTCCTTCCCTTTGCTTGATCCTGCAAAACATCAAAATGCAACCTAGTCACATCATGTATTAAGAATCGGCAATTAGGAAATTAACAAAGCTAGATAGTGGACTTACCTGAAGCGGAGTCAAACATTTTGTCTCTACTTTCTTTCAGATCTTTCAGGTATTCAGGGCAGTTTCGCTTCTAGTTTCCTTTCTCTTGACAGTAAAAAGAGACAGACTCTTTGGGATTGATACATGGGACTGTCACAGACTTAGCCTTTCTCTCTACCATTTGGTCAAACGAGTTGACCATGGCCAATCCCTTTTCATTGGGAAGAGAAAACGTTTCCAGACTTCCAATGTTACCTTGAGCGGAAGACCTTCCAATCAAGTTTGCTTGACCATTGCGCCAAATCATTTTTGATTCAGCAGCAACAAGCAAATAAGAAAGATCTATTAGGGTCATGTCGTGACTGACTATATGACTCAGGAAGTGACTGAAGAACCCAGTCAATAGCTAACTTCCTTGGGACAATGAAACCCAACATTCTCAACCTGTCAATGTGTGACTTCATCTCTAAGACATGAGTGCACACAGGTCTTCCATCTTTATGTTTCATTGCAAGTAGGGCTTGAGTGATCTTGAACTTTTCAAGTCTTTGAGCTTGTGGGTCAGTGAGAATAATTGGAGGATGTGGAGGAAGAGAAGTATGATTTCCATGATCCAATCGTGGGATATCATCTTCATTAGGAAAGCTTGTTCCAAGAGATTTGGGAAGATAATAATTGTCTAAACTAGACATCTACAATGGGAGAAATTCAAGTTAGTTAATTTAAGTCCTTAATAGAACACCCAATATAAAATATTAAGGCTAGGATCCAACACAAAATTTTATAACTTGGAAGAGGGATGCTGTAATCCAAGCTATAAAATATTTGAAGGTAGGCGAATGACGATTCACCAATTTCCACCATGAAAACCGAAATGAAATATTAGGTTTTAAATGGATTTGAAACTCCCAGATCTTTTGAGATTCATTGAACTTTTCAATGGCATGTTTTAATCTCGATTTTGCCCTCTCGGGTTTGTGACTGGGATGCCGAGGATCACAAACAAGGTGTGAATAACCATGCAAATATACTTGGTACTCTTAATTTTTATCACCTAATCGATGTGTCGGTTAACCACACGCGCTCCACCGATCTATGATAAACCTTAAGCAACCCTTTTCCAACCTTGTTAAATCCAAGTTAGTGTGCCGGTTAACCACACACGCTCCACTAACGACTTAAGCAAGGTGCAAAGTGTAATTTCATGGGTTAGCACCAAATTCACATTTTCCTAAAGTAACTAAGATTGGGAATTTATAAAAGGTTTAGTTACTTTATATTTATCATTATACTTATAATGAAGGGAGAATTAGAGTCATGTCAAACCCGTTCGGCTAACGACCCTCCACCAGTCAAGGAAGTGGTGGGTGAGAGTAGACACCCATTAAACTGTCATTTTATAGGCAGTAACCTTATACCCCCTTATAGACCGGCTTCGTGAATGAGACCTACTAACGGTAAGACTGACTTTGTTCTTATACATACTTATATATAGCTATTAACTATTAATATTATAATAGTATAAGGGTTGAACTTTAACTTTTAAAATTCTAATGGTTTAACTTGGAAGTAAAGTATTCATGAGGGGAAACTTTAAAAATTCCAAAACTTGAGGGCAAGTTTTGAACAATTCAAAAAACTTTTCAATTCCATAACTTATGAGTTTAAAGTATTTTTAATGAAAACTCTTCAAGTTCCATAACTTGAGGCAAGTTATGGAAGACTTTAAAGCATTTAAAAATGAGACTCTTCATTTTTATAACTTATGGAAATCTTATGAGTTTTAAAAATCATAAATGTGACTTTTCATATAACTTGAGGACAAGTTACAACAACACATCTTATGAACAACATTTAGATCAATATGGATTGAAAACATATTATCACATAACATTTCTATTAATCTAAATCAACTCATAAGAACAAGATAATTCAAATCAAACAATTTTCATGAAATTAGCCTAACCATTAAAATAATACAAAACATGAATCTATTGACAATTATCTATGAAATTGGATTAGCATGAACATTACCACATCAAAAACAGGGGTTTACAAGTTCAAAAACAACTTAGGGTAATGTTCCTAGTCCAATTCCAGCCAAAAAAAACTCGAATATATGCTGTCAGGGGGTCCAACTTGTCGAGTGCATGAACCAACTCGACGAGTTGGATGAATTTGCACATGGACTCGTTGAGTCCCCTGTCCAGCCAGCAAAGAATTTGATTTTTCCAGCTTTTTTCAGCAAATTGTATCAAGTATAATTGAAAACAGACTTAGGCTCTGATACCACTGAAGGGTTTTGAGCATTCTAACACTCTTATGGTGTACATGCAACCCTATAAACCTTGGATCTATGTTTTTTCTATTATATATGCAAATATTCAATATTCCAAGGTTTCTTCCTAACTAGCATAATATGAAGTATATACAATACAAGAATCTAGTAGAAAGACATACCTTTTGATGGAGCTTGAAGTCTTGAATCTTTAAGAGCTTAGTGCCCCAAGCGTTGCACCTCAAATGGTTCACACAACACCAAAAACCCTTGGAATAACTTGAGAAGAAGAATACTTAAGTTCACTCTTATGAAATCGGATTTACCCTCTTGTGTACTATACACTAGTGACCATTTCATGAACTAGAGACCTCTTTATATAGTGTGGAGGTTTAGGGTTACATTCATGTAAACCCTAATACCCATGACCTTTCATTTCCATAGGATCCATGTCACACCCCCAAACCAGAACGGCAGAAACGTTCGAGGGCGGAGGACGTCATGCATAGTATCACAACAAATGTAAAATAGTAAAACAAGAAACAACATCCATAGCAATAATATTAAAGTGTTTACATTGTATTCGAATTACACATGATAGACTCCAAAAGTAAATAACAAAATAAAGACTTAACGCTACTATGCTCTGTCTTCACAGAATCTGCGCATGTACTTGTCTACTATTTATCCTGAGAATACAAGCGATTTTGAAAGTGTATCAACATTTAAGTTGGTGAGTTCATAAGCATTTTTGTTTTAAAAAGGGTACATTCTTTATTCTTTGAAAGTGTTACGATGTTTCTCCAGAAAATCCTATATTTTCTTATTAGTTGAATGGAATGTAGTCTTAGAACCTTAAGACAAAAATTGTATAAGTTCTTTTACTTAAAGAATGAAGCTTTGAATAGATAACCTTATTTATTTCCAGAAAGTGAATTTGTAAATCGCTCACTAGTAAAATGATGATGTTTGTCCCGGAAAATCCTATATTTTCCATGAGTTGAGTTGTATTCTAATATGAACCGAGACCGAAAAGTGTAAGTAAATATGTCATACTTAGCTTGAACAACTTATAGTTTTATTATCAAATAAAACTAGTTGAAAATGTGCTCACTCTAGATTCTGAACGTGTTAATAATACCTTATTAGGATTACTTAATACAAATGAGTTATATAAAAAAATAACCATAAAGATTGTACTCTTTAAGTTCATTTGAGAAGCATATTACTACGTGCATGAGGCATTGTCTCAGCGTGCGAGTTCTTATAACCATACTAGATGTCAGTACCGATGTTGACATTTGTCACCCCAGGGACTGTAGCCAACAGTCAGGGTGCAGAATCGTCAGTCCCGTATAGATCTATACAAAAGTATCACGCTCTCCCTCTAAGAGACTCTGGTTATAAGTGGGGACTTTCGTTGGGTACTACGCAAAGCCATTGTCTCACAAAATGTAATGCTAACAACAAGTTCACGAGTAATACGGTGAAAACCTTTTAGTAAATAGAAATACAAGTCTTTATTTATATCTGTTTACGATAAAAGCATGGATTGACTCATAAATTATACTTAATATAATTTATATGTTCTATGTTATTAGTATTATTTCTCATGGGTAAACACCTTTGTTTAGCGTGATACAAAGGTAATGATACCGAATGAAGTAATCTTTTATGTTCATATAGGTATAATACGTATATATATAATTAAAAAGGAAACGACCTCCGGACAAATAACACCACCTTAATCCCACATCCAAACAAGAAAATGGAATTAAGGTAATTCATTAGTCCTCAACCTTTAAATCTTATTTATATATTTATACGTATATAAACATGATTTGGAAATTATAAGGTTTAAAAGAGTTTATTATAACATTTAAAGAGTTTAACTATTTGACTAAATTTTGATGACTTGATGTTAGTTTACAAAGTGATTTAAAACAGTTTGTTTGATAACACAGCATGAAGTATAAAAATAACATCCTTGGTTTGATAGTTATAAATCACATGTGATTGACTATATAACTATAATGTTTTGTAATTGTATTCCACCCCCCCCCCCCGGTAAAAGCATTTAAAATCATTAAAATATAAGTTTATGGGTATGAACTCACTTGATAACTAGTGATTTGGACAGTGTTTTGTTTCTAGGAACATGCTTTCTTGATGTCACCCCAAGTTTCTGGTAAAGAACCACTTCGACTGGAAAAAAGGTTTTCTCGGGAACTTCGGGGCGTCGGGACTTACGTCGTGTGTTAAAGGTATTACCGGGGCTTCGAGGTGGTTTAGAGGTGCTTAAAATTGAGAAAGTATAGGAGAGAGAATGGAAATGAGCAACCAAAGCCGGAGCCCTCACATCCTATTTCTAGGGTGAAAATTTGACTCTCACGTCGTAGTATGCATGACTCACGTCGTGAGTCTGGTCCTGAAGAGCTCATGGCGTGCGTCATCCGTCTACATGCTTTGGAAGGGTCAATCATATTGTTCACGTCGTGAACACTGTACTCACGACGTGAACTCTGACATATGTCGTATTTTGTGCACCGAACTTCATAAATTCATAACTCTCGCATACGAGTTCCATTTTTGACGTTCTTTATACCACGCGTAGTTGAGATTATACTCTATAACTCTCGTTTAGACTCTGTCGGCTAATTTTGACTTTATTTTTAATATTATAATTTTTAACAGGTCGGGATTGTAAAAGTCCGTTAAAAATCCATAACTTCTTCATCCGATGTCCGTTTTCATCTGTCTTTTTACCATTATACTACTATTGTCGAGATCTTCTATTCTCGTTTAGGTTGTGTTGGCTAAAAGTCGCTCGATCTCTATTTCGAGTTTTTAGCTGTCTACTGTTATATCTGAAACTTAGAAAAATCATAACTTCCTCATACGAAGTTAGATTTGGACGTTCTTTTTATATACGTTTATGGTTTAATTACGACTTTCATTTAGATACCTAAGGCTAAAGAGTATTTTATTGAAATTTCACGTTTTATGTTTAATAGTGTTTTACCGGTTTTTTTGCGAATCTTTGATTGGTCATAACTTCTTCGTTATAACTCGGATTTTAGCGTTATTTATATTTCTAAAAACCTTGTTACGTTATCTATTACTTTATATATCCCAATTGAGATTTTTGAACACTTCAATTTTTGACGCTAATCTTATTATTTCAATAATAGGTTACAATACTTGACTTTTAGGTCATTATCTTGACATGAAATATCGGGTTGTCACAATCCATGGGTTAAACACTCCATGGAATATCCATAAAAGCTTAGCCCAACCTAAATGAACTTGGCCCATTATATATATATATATATATATATATATATATATATATATATATATATATATATATATATATATATATATATATATTAGAGTCCATATTTAATTAGTTCCTTTTTTATCACTAAGTTAATTCTTGATCAATACTAATTAAATAATATGATTCCATATTAATATATTAGAACTTAAAATATATTAATATAAATCATAAGTATCATTTTTCTCGTTTTGTCTATCCAATTGTTTCGATGCCATGCAACTCAAATGGACCATGCCAAATCGGGTCAAGTACATACCAATTATAGTTATGGAATTAGATACTAATCCAACATGTATTTATAGTTGTATATCTTACATGGTTTGATATACTTAGCTCACTATAAACAATGCTCTGATACCAATCTGCCACACCCCCAAACCGGTAAAACGGTGGAAACGTCTGGGGCGGATGACGTCATGTATAGTATCATGACAATCGAATAATACAAATCAAAGCATTCGAAACATTATATTGATAATTGATAAGTTTTTACATTGTATTCTAATCATTGTTTAACTCCAAAAGCATACAACAAAAATATAAGACATGACAGTACTAAGCTCCGTCTTCACAAAACCTGAGTGGGTACTTGTCTACTGATTTCCTAAGAATACAAGTGGTTTTGAAAAAAAAGTGTTAACAATTAAATTGGTGAGTTCATAAGTATTTTGTAAGAAAAAAAATATGTCTTTGTTCCTTGAAAATGATAATGTGTTCTTCCAGAAAATCCAATATTTTCTTTTAAATGTAATGTAGTCTTAAGTGTTCCAAGACTGAATTGTATATGTATTGTTGTACTTTGAAGTAGTATAATGTAGTTTTATAACTTTATAAAACCATTTGAATGCATGTTCCTAGAATTGTAAATTGTATTGTACTAGAAAATAATGTAATGTAATCGTATCTGTGTAAAACCCTTTAAATGTATGTTTCTAGAAATGTAAATTGTATTGTACTGAGATATAGTGTAATGTAGTTTTATATAAATAAAACCATTTGAAGACATGTATATATTCGTAAACCAAATGTATTATTAATACCTTTTGTGAGTTATTATAACGATACTAATGCGGCTAGTTAGCCTGAACGATGTTCTTCAGGCGTCGGAACTGTTACGACATTTGTCACCCCAGACCTGTCGGTCTAACTTTAGCTAACAGTTTAGATGCGAGGTTGTCAATACCCTATATATCTATACACAATTGTCTCTCTCTCTCTCTCTCTCTCTCTCTCTCTCTCTCTCTTTCTCTCTCTTACGGGAGATTATGGTTATAATTCAGGACTTTTGTTGGTACTTAGATAAGTACTTGAAGACGTTTCTCACAAATCCATATTGACTGATTACATGTAATATGATGAAAACTCCCTTTCTTCTAAATGTATGTATCATCCGTTTATATGGTATAAAATAATTAGGCTTTTAAAAAATTATTTTCGATATTGTATTTTGAAACCGTAAAATAGTGTGTATGTCTAATAAACTATACCTATTATAGTTTATAAAAAAATGTTTCACTGAAATGATGAATATCTTGTATGAACATTATCATTTTTACTATGATAATAAAGTGGAATGAAATAATTATATATGTATTTTTATATAATTATACCCTTTTACACAACATGTTACAAAAGGGTTAAGGTCTTATAAACTATATTTATATAGTTTATTAGTGTAATCAAGTTTGTATTCATATATATATATATATATATATATATATATATATATATATATATCCATTGAAAAATAACAAATGTAACGGTTTGTATATTATTACAAGTTTTCTTGTGTTTTACTTGTATTCCCCCCACCCCCCCCCCCCCCCCCAACCCCTTAAAACATAGAAAAATCGTGAAAACTGTAGGGGCATGAACATCGGGTGTATTCTTGGTTGCATAACAAAATGAGTGGCGATGTTCTTCGAGTTAGAACACTTGAAAATAGTCGTAATCCTAATAGTTTTTAACACATAATAAATTATGTAAATTTTATGAAACAATAATTAAAGTGTTGTATAACACTAGATTATGTAAGAATACTTACAATATATCATAAGGATTATCTTGAAGGATGTGGTTTTCTGGGGATATTTGAAAGTGTTTCAGGACAATTATGGAAGATGTTCTTGGGAAGCTTGAAGATTTGAAGAAGTTCTTATAATTTTTGAGAGAAAAGTGAGAGGTGTTTGAGACGTAAGAATGAGAAATAGGAATGTAATCTAGGTTTAATACTTTAAAAAGGGGGTAAGGATGACGTGGTTTTTGCATTGAAATGTGTAATTTATCACCTAGGAAGGAGTGCTACTAGATAAGGTTTGGTGATTTCGGATTATCTATATCGAAATCACTATGATTTCGGTCCAACACTTCAACCGAAATCAAGGTATTTGGTCATCCAAAAAAAGGGGTTCTCGGTCCAAGAGATCTTTCAGCCTTAGTGGGTTCTCGGTCTATGTGGTTTTCAGTCCATGTGGTTTTCGGTCCTAATTGCTCCACAAAAGGGGATTTCGGTTTTGGTGGTTTTTGATTCCAAAACCGAAAACCTTAAAAGCCAATGTGAATTTTCATTATTTAAGACTTATTTATTTGGAAATTTTTAAAGACTGTCTTTTGTTGGCACAATTGACTTTTTGTTTGACTTTCTTTGACTTTTATTGACCCGAAATAACCGATTGTTACAGATAGCAATAACCTTCACACGCAACATCGTAAAATTTTATTCACAGTTTAACTTAGGTGTTGTTTGTTTTTTGGAAAAAAAACATCTTCAAACCTCTTATTGTTGCGCGTCGCAGCACACGCACAGCACTTTTCATCTCGCAGCTGTTTGTTTTTTAGAAGTCTTCCGAGTAAAAAACCTTTGTGTGTGCTCACTTTGGCGCAGCACTTGTACTGCCTCTTCCAACCTCTTCTTCTTCTTTTTTTATTGCTGAAATTTTGATTATATGTTGTTAAAATTTTATTTCACATTTTTTTTCGTTTATTCTTGTTGAATTTATTTTTCGTTTTTTATATTCAATAATGATAATTTTTTGATGAAATATCATTATGTTTTACTAAAATATCTTTATTTTTTTGTTGAAATATCATTATTTTTTACTGAAATATCATTAATTTTTACCGAAATGTTATACATTATTAAATTTTACCTATTAAAAAGCTATTTTCGGTTTATAAAAATAATTTATTTTAATTTTTTAATATATGCAGCAGTATGCAGATGTTAAAAAAAACACGCTTCTTATTACAGTCTGCAGTCGTTTGGTCCACCACTTCTACTGCAGAGGGTGGCAGAGGTGGTCCGCAGACTTCATGAATTTTTGCTTCAGAAAATCAAACAGCACCTTAGGCATTGGAGAGCAATACCGGGGTCCAACCCTCGGTACAACTGTCTGGCCTAGCACTTGTCCATCTTATGAACAACGGATTCCCGGATGTTTATTAGACCAAAATCCTCCAATGATAAAGCTAAACCTGCACCTGGAGTTTGTCGTAACAACCATTGTTTTCTGCTTCTGTCCAACTATGCTTTGAATGATACACAATCCTGATTTTTTATGTAATTACCAATGATGTCTATTGTTTATTAATAATACACTATTATTTAAAAAAAAGTTACAAAAATCACTAAAATATATTTTGGTCATATCACAAAATTCATATTTCAATTCCTTTGACAACTCAACAAACCAAATAGAAAATAGATATCATTCCATGTCAATCAAACATATATCAACTTCTACATATTGTAGAAAGGATTTAATGAAATATGTATTCACTATTTAGAGTTGTAGTAGTGAGTGCAAAATAACATTGAAAAAAAAAGATGAACGTCCAATGGCTCTGATTTATCGTTGGTTCTTAATTGGTTGATTTAGATATGATTGAAGATGTATTCTGTAACGTCCCAAAAATATTAAGTGAAAATTTTCTTTAAGTTAATCCAAAACAACCATTTATTCATTCCAAAACCCAATCAAAGTATAACAACGTGTCATATAGTTATCAGAGTACAAAACAAGTCATAGAATGGGAAACACTAGTGGATGAAATGCAATCGTGTCAAGTTCTTCCCTTTGGAACCAGAAGTACCTGAAACAATAAATATGAAACTGTAAGCACAAAGCTTAGTAAGTTCCCTAAAATATCTCATAATATACATACCTATTAGCTCGAAGTTGTAACGGGTCCATTTCACCTTTGGGTCTTTTTCACCCTCGATTCTATTTCAACCCAATCGGTGTTTTTCAACCGAACGAGTCTATTTCACCCCTGAGTCTATTTCAACTCATCAACTGAAAGGGTCTATTTCATCCTATATACATAAAGCATACTGACATATCAGGAAGATTCACAAAGATAACTAGCACATACATGCATATCAACAAGTGTCATAAAGACAAATATAATCCTACAAACATAATCCAGTAGGCAAGCAATGGCTCCTTCAACCCACAAATACAGTCAAGAGACTTACCTCTCAGACGACAATCAGATGTTACTGATCTCATTGCCAAAAATAAAGATGCTATACACCGCCTATATAGTCACACAAGGTAAACTCTTATCCCTCCTTCCAAAATTAGGAGTTTGACCAAAATTCAATTCAAGTCAAAAGTCAACGGTCAAAGTTGACTTCAGTCGATCGTCATGTCGTGGCCATCCATGAGCACATCGTGGCCCATAAACGATAACACAGACATGGATACCCCAAACGCCATGTTGTGGCGACCTAAGGCCACATCGTTGGCACTAGGTCCTTAACAACTTAATGGGTTAAGTTGTTTTCTTCGATTCCAAGAGCTCCAAAGCTTAGATCTAGTCCTTCCTATGGTCTATATGGATAAAGTTTCCAACTTTATCCTTTACGACCCTCCTAAAGATCAAGATCTCAAACCCTAGGTCCAATAAAGACAAAACATAACATGGACTTAATCATTAAGCACTAAATCTTGAAAGTTCATTGTCCATCAGTTCCAGAAGAGTTTCTAACACCAACACTAACAAAAAATTCATGCTTTACATATATGCATGTCCAATGCATGTCTTGAAATCATATTAGATGAAAATAAGGATTTTATGACCAAGACTTCATGCTTGACACCAAAACCCATTCTTACTTCAGACCCAAGACATCAAACACCCCAAATGTCCCAGAGATTCATAAAGTTGCAAACTTTATGAGACCACACCGTCCCTACCCACCAAGACGTGAAGAATAAGGGACAAATCTAGAGATCTAGGAACTTAACGATATAAAGATTTAGTCTTGGACACTCACCAAGGTCCAGAAGATATGATTGAAGATGAATATGATGCTTGCAAGGTGAACCACCACATCAAAAGGCTTTATTCTCCTTCAAAAGGCCAAAAACACCACAAGATTCTTCAAAAAGAGTTCAAGGAGGCTAGAACCGATTATGGTTTGCAAAAGGCAGTGTTAAAGGCTAAATGATAACACAATTATAGCCATCATTTCCTTCAAATAGGGCCAGAGCCCAAGTGTTAGAACAAAGTTCTTTTAAGATCGAATGATTCTATGCAAGTTAACGAATAAAGACACAATAAAGAACACGAGAAAAGAGTTGAATATGTCGAATGATTAAAGCTTTAACACCTCAGAAGAGCTCGATAAAGAACTTCGACTGTAGAGGTGTTTTAGGGTTTACAATAATGAACGTCAAAATCAACAACTTATCATGCATACATGCATGCATATTTATAGTAAAACCCTATTAGCTAATCTAGAAAATTACAGATGGACAGGCCCAACCCGGATACAAAACTTAAGGCCCTAGACGCAACACAAACGGACTCAACAATCTCCCCTTTTGCGTCTATGGAGCCGAAACTTCAGCATTGTTTAACAACCGAATACTTCTTCACAGGCTTGGAAATCCTCAGGATGATAGCCAAAAGATGGTACCGGAAAGTAATGTACCAACGCACCATATCAGTGAAATTTTTCTTGTCAGCTTCTGAGTTCTGCTTACACCGATGTATCAAGTTGATAATGTGCTCCAAGTAGTCAGTAGAAAATAGATGCTTATCTACCAGAGCATACAGAAACCTGTGAGCTTTGCCTTTCGTGAACATCATACTAAGATTCGCTGAATCTATCTGTCCTATTTTCATCTTGTTCACATCCCCTAGTTTCGGTGTAGTCTTCATAATTGGCTTCTTGTTCATCACCTTTGCTATCTCTTGATCCATAGTAACAACTTCATGGATGTAGGAGGCCAACATTCTCTTCAGATATTCTAAGATAGGCTCATATTCCACAGGATTGGTAAGCCAAATGTTGTATAGCATAATCCAATCATGAGGATTGAGATTGGGAAGATCTGCAAGAGAGATAATAAACACCGTGTTTGTTGTACCACGAGTGATCTTGAAATTGACGTTGATAAATCTCCCTGCATGCGAAGGTTTGAGTACCTTAACAGTAATGAACTTTTATGCGCTCCAAGTCAAGTACTGCGGTTGCCCATACTTTAAGTAAAAAATCTATCAGCTCACGATCAACCTTCGGGTGAGGGAATGGAACCTCAGCAGTTGAATCAAAACAATGGAAAGTAAAATCCTTCCTTGTAATTGGCATATCGAACTGTGAGTCTTTAGAGTTATCACGATCAAACAAAGCAACTGGCTCCAGCCAATAGATGGAAGGAAACTCAATCGCCTGATTGATAAGTGTTTCTTTCGTCCATAAGGGAAACAAAGCCTTCTTACAATTCAGGGCATCTTCTTCTTCTTTGTTTCTCCTTTCCCTTTCCTCTGCTTCCTTTGCTATTTTCACACTTTCATCCAGTTCTCTGTTTCATTTCCTTCATTTGAGAGCGTCAGCAAATGTTTCTTCTTCCTCACATTCATTATCATCAATGTTCTCCCTTGGCTTTGTTTGTGAACCAGAACCTGAAGCTACATTATCCTTCAGTTCGGTTGTGACACTTGGTTGAGCATCTTCTGTTTTCACAAATACTCTCGGCTGAACAACACTTTCTCCCCCTTGTTTTGGAGGTACGAACCCCTCTGAAACACCTTTCATTTCATGCAGCATGGCAAGGGCAAGAAGGAGTTTGGATGTGAGATGATTACGAATTGTAAGAGTTAAAATAGGATCATGAGCACCAAGTAAATTTGTCAACAAGTCCTTCACCTCACCCGCACAGCTCTTATAGACAGCACGTTGGACCTTTAATAAATAGATTTCTTTCTCCGCTTGGGCTAGCTGCACCTTCTGGACTTCAATAGTGGCTTTGTGTTTGGCCAGATCCTCCTTCAAGGCACTTTCGGTTGCCAGAGTAGCATGAAGAGAGTCAAAACGAGAATCTACTGATTTTAAAAAAGAAGTGTTCTCGGTTTGGAGTGATGAGCGTACAACATTGAACTTAGTGCTTTCTTCTTGAAGGGACTTAGAAAAGGAGTCCACAGAGGATTGGACTTTCGATGCAGTAGTTTCAGCATGAGCTTTCAAAGAGTCAAGGAATATCTGAGTTGTGTGAATAACCTCAGTAACCTTTGTCGTTGCCTGTTTACAAGACGATGTAGACGCATCAACTGCCTGAGTAGATTTTTCAATAGCCTTTGTGTATTGATCAATGGCAGTTTCGAGGAAGGCTTTAAGAACAACACCACTGTAAGCTTTACTATCATCAAGTAAGCGATCAAGCTTCTCATGAATTTCATGTAAATGTTAAGTTGTGACAAGTGCATCAATATCATCATCAGTCGGAAGCCGGTATTGACTAAAATAAGTAGACTCAAATTCATCATTTTCTCCACCAAGGGTAGCACCAGAATCAGTGGAGTGGATAGGGGAGAGAGGTTTAGTGACAACAGGGGTTTCTGTTACAGTAGTTGCCCCTGTATCAGATACATTGACATTCACTGTGGGGTTAGGAATTGTAGTGGTTGTGGATGCTGTAAAGATTGGGGATGATAAAGGAGTGGTGGAAATAGGAATATAAGTGATGGGAGGTGGTGGAGGTAAGGTTGTTTGTTGAGATGTGACTATGGGAGTAATAATGGGATCAGAGAGAGGTATGGTCTGTTTTGGTGATGGAGGTGGGGAAGGAACTCTGTTGTGATTGGGAGATTCGGTTGGAGTAGGTGATCGGGGAGGAGTGTTGCCCCTTGGCGAGTCATGATGACTTTCCTCATCTTCATTATCATCAGGCTGTTCTGAACATGGAGGAGTAGGACTCTTAGACCTTCGTGCCATCTTCTTTAACTTCTTTTTCTTTTGATGAGAAGACTCCCCTTCACTAGTCTTGCGTTTTGTGGACTTAGAGGACTTAGACTTGCCTTCCTCAGTAGGTTCTTTCTTCGAGATTTGTTTCCCTCGGTTGTTAGGCTTGTCTACGGCATCCAGAGCAGCTTACTATTCTGGAGAAAGAACTCTTGGTCCAATGGGAGGAAGTTTCCGATATTCAGCCATAACATTACTTTGGTCTGAAACACACCTAAATATGGACTCAGAAATTGATCCATTGTGAGGAAACTTAAGGGGATCCGAAAGAATAATCTTCTTCGTATGGAAGGTAGAGATAGAGGCAAGCAGAGCATCCTTCATAACCGGAATCTCCAAAGAATCGATCGCTTTCCTCGTAATCATAGTCCAAAATCTTCCAAAAGAGACTTTGGAATGCCTCTTTGATGTGTTGAGGCTCTGCACCACCTGAGACCAGATTATTGACCCATAATCAAGATTGATCCCGTTGTAGAGTCCATAAAGAATGGTAAGGAAACCCTTGTTGGTACCATCGGAACCACCACTTCGTTCTGCTAAACCCTTAATTAGTAGAGTGAGCAAGCCATTCCATTGAGACGGTAGACATGACTTCTTCACTTTGGTAATGGTGGTGAGCACATCAGTATATCCCATCTCGTACATCATCGAGAATAACTGAGTCATCGTGATAAAGTCCGGCGAGATGACAGAGGAATCAACAGCCAGATGCAAAATCGAACAAAACTTCACTTTAGAAATCGATGCCTTCTTATCGTGGATGACAAAGTAGATGCGTTCTTTACTTTTGTCATAAGTCGCGGTAGAATAAACCTGCGATAACAACGACATTGGAACAGCTTCAACCTGGGTTAGGGCTAAAACCAAGGGGAAATATTTCAAACATTCCACAACATGCAGCATATATGAATCATACAAGAACGGGTTAAGTTCGATGATCATATTTTGGTTTGGCTTAATGGTAAGCAATGATGATGATGCCGTCTGATCATGAACTGATGATGAAGTCGCCATTGTTGATCGAAGAAAGAAGATGAATAGAGTATACTTGCCTTGTAAGTTTGAGAGAATTTGTTGCTGATAAAAGACAAATAAAACAAGAAACCCTTAATATACCATTGCCAGGAGAGAGAAAAATCATGATGATAATGACGTGATCTCTGAAACGTCGCCTGGAAAATCGCGATGTGACAGTGTGGTTACTCCTAGGTATACGTCAGCACGCATGGGTATAAAGACCGTTCAAATTCAAACGCCTAAAGCTTATCTTCAATCGTCGTTTGAAATTCCATAGTAATCCCTTGTGTGGCTCCAACAGATAGAACAAAATTCAAATCACTCAGCAACCAGAAAGTGGAAAATTGAAATTTTCGTGCATTAGTGTGACAAAGATAAGGAAATAAAGCAAATGTGTATGGGATGTGAGTGATGTCTCATTATGAGACAGAAAGCAGAGGATTCCGGGCAAGAATCACTTCCTTCAAAGTCAAGAGAGGCTTAAAGTGCTTGTGTGGTTTCCCTAAAAATACGATCAACTGTTTGTCAATAAACATTGAAAGGCTTCTTTTAATTATAAGGCTTAGGGTAGCTTATCTTCAACCGAACTTCAAGTCTTAACATAAAACTAAACGTTGGAAGAAGTACCTGTGAGACCGATGCGGTCTGTTGAACAGGTAGGTTGGATATATTATAAAGTGACGAAAGAGGAAGCAGAAATCTAAAAAAAATAAATTGGATCTCTTTGGGAAGAAATGCCTTGGTAGTAGACAATTTCATAAAAGACCACGCAAAAATAAAAGGAGATTTCATTAAGTAACCAGTAAGTTCTTGAATAATTAATTCACCGTCAATTCATTATTGGTGTTGGATATTTGGTTTCACTCAGCATATGGTATATGTAACTAAGATCATAAACACAGATGTTGTGTAACCATAAACCTCAGTGGTAAGGACCGAGAGTCTCAAGGGTTACATTTGTGAACCGAAAGTAGATGGAGAATATAAGGAAGGTGGCTTTAGAACCGAAAGTACCTTCTGCTAGATAGACATGACAAAGCAGAAAAACTCTTAACTCATATGAGAAGAGTAAGGTAGCTCTAGACCGAGTAGATGTGATCAGCCTGATTGGGAAGAAATGATAGGTATAGATCGAATCATTAAGGCCTGATCAAAGTCGTAGAGGCTTAGGTCGACATACAGCAGCATGCTTCTAGAGACCCTTATCTAGTTCGAATTTAAAGTAAAGATACCTGCCTTAGATCCACAGTCTGTTGTACTGGTACTCTTGTCACCTATGAAGAACAAAGAAACACACCACACAAACCAAACAAACAAACAAAAAAAACAAAAAATATTTTTGAATTTTTGGAATTTTCTGAAAAAGAATAAAAACAGAAAGATAAAATATTTTTGAACTTTTGAAATTTTCTGAAAAAGAATAAAAACAAAAAGATAAAATATTTTTGAACTTATGAAATTTTCTGAAAAAGAATAAAAACAGAAAGATAAAATATTTTTGAACTTTTGAAATTTTCTAAAAAAGAATAAAAACAGAAAGATAAAATAATTGAGTTTAAATCAAATGAAAGACATGAGAAAAGATTGTACAAGATAGACAACCGAAACCTTATCTTAAAAGAGTGAAGAGAAATAGACCGAGCGATCGGTTCATTTCGGTTCCTTAAAATTCTAGAGCCGAAATAGACCGAGCGGTCGGTTCATTTCGGTTCCAGAAAATTACAGAGCCGAGATAGACCAAGCGTTCGCTCCATTTCGCTTGTCTAATTTTTAGTGAGAGATTTGAGGATTCGGTACCAACTCTCCTTCCATCATGCCCAAGGCTTGTAAAATTTTGTTAAAGGTAGCTTCAGGTAAGGCTTTAGTGAAGATGTCAGCTAGTTGATTAGCAGATCGAACAAATTGTACTTCCCTGTTCCCATCTTCTACATGATCCTTGATGAAATGATATCTAAGTGCAATGTGCTTGGTTTTTGAGTGTTGCACAGGATTGTGAGAAATCCTTATTGCACTTTCGGAGTCACAATAGAGAGGGATCTTCTTCATATTTAGCCCATAGTCTCTCAGTTGACTTTGAATCCATACCACTTGAGAAGTGCAAGATGTTGCATCGATATACTCAACTTCGGCTGTGGATAACGAAACACAAGTTTGTTTCTTGGACTGCCAGCTAACAAGTTTCCCGTCAAGAAATTGGCATCCACCTATAGTACTCTTTCTATCCAGTCCACATCCTCCTAGATCAGCATCAGAAAAGGCTTGAATGAAGAATCCAGATCTTGCAGGATACCAGAGACCGAGAGATGAGGTTCTCCTTAGATAATGAAAAATGTTCTTCACAGCAACCATGCGAGGTTCTTTTGGATTGGCTTGAAACCTGACACCATAACAAACAGAAAACATAATATCCGGTCTACTAGCTGTTAGATACATAAGGGACCCTATCATTTGACGATATAGTGTTATGTCCACAGCAGGTTTTTCCAGAGATGGTGTTAACTTTGTGCCAAATGCCATAGGAATCTTCACTTTTGAATCACCCTTCATACCGAATTTCGTCAGCAAGTTCTTTGTATAGGCCTCCTGGTTGATAAATATACATTCTGGTCCCAATCTAATATTCAAACCAAGGAAAAAATTAATTGGACCCATTGCGCTCATTTCAAATTTAGTCTCCATCAACATCCTGAATTTAGCTATTAAGCTAGGATTCCTAGAGCCAAAGATGATATCATCAACATAAATCTGAACAATCATCAGATGTTCGCCTTCCTTCTTACGAAAGAAGGTTGGGTCAACCGAACCTTGTTTAAATTTTGACATTTTCAAGAAGCAAATTAGTGTTTCATACCAGGCCCTCGGTGCTTGTTTTAGACCATAGATAGATTTATCTAGCACATAGCAATGATCAGGGTATTTTTTGCTCACAAAACCAGGTGGTTGATCAACGTAGACTGTTTCTTCTAATTCTCCATTCAAGAAAGCGCATTTGACATCCATTTGGAAACTTTGAAGTTTTTATGAGCAACATATGCCAAAAAGATTCTGACTGATTCTAATCGTGCTACTGGAGCAAAGGTTTCGTCATAATCTATTCCTTCCTCTTGAAAATATCCTTTTACCACCAACCAAGCCTTGTTATGAATGACATTCCCCTCTTTATCTAACTTATTTCTAAACACCCATTTCAAGCCGACAACAGAAGCATCTTCCGTTGTAGGAATCAACCTCCATACTCGGTTGCGTTCAAACTCATGGAGCTCATCCTGCATTGCTTGAACCCAATCAGAATGATCAGGTGCAACATTTACAGTTTTCGGCTCAATTTTGGAAATAAACGATTTAAACATACAAAATTCCACTTTAGAGAATAATGCAGTTTGTTTCACCTTCAGTTGAGAACGAGTAAGAACACTTTCTGAAGACTCACCAATAATTTGTTCTTTGGGATGGTCCTTCGTCCATTTCAATAATGGAGGATAGTTTGGGTCATATTCTAGATTCAATTCAGCTTCCACTTCTACTTCAACTTCTGATTGATCATCCTCGCCTTCGTCAGTTGTATTGTCATTGTCTTTCTCCCCTTCGACTAGCGAAGAGTGTCCTGAGGCAGCATCAGTGTCTGCATCCCCCATGGAAGTTGGATTCTCCCCCTTGATTATACTTCTACTCGTTGGTTTTGGATTAGTACTTTCCTTTTCATCTGGACCTTTATGCGTTGGGGAGGGAATCGGATTCTCCCCCTCGACAGAGACTTCAGTTGTCTTTGAAGTTGTAGAACTTTCCCCCTTGAACGCTGAGCCTTTGCGTGGAGAGTCATTTGTGGTTTGTGCACCTTTAGCTATAGGAGGTTCACTTTCCATCTCTTTGGCAGCTTCATCGATGACCTTTTTGAGATTATCGATTTTGTTATCTGCTGCTTTCGCTTATGAATGAATCGCTTTCTCTGGTTCATCAAATAGCCGAATGTATTCCTCGAACGGGTTGGATATTGGAACCAAGACTTGTCTAGATTCTGGGAATATGTCACCTATGTCACTTTCAATCCTTTGAACCTTCTTCATATAATTGTCATCAAAGGTGACATAATAAGTCTCTTCAATCCTTTTGGAGCGTTTATTCAACACTCTGTATGCTTTTGATGACAGAGAATAACCCAGAAATATTCCCTCATCAGCTTTGACGTCAAACTTATTTCGGTTTTCTTTAGAGTTGAAAATAAAGCACCTTGAACTGAATATGTGGAAAAATTTGACATTAGGCTTCCTATTATTTAAGATCTCATATGGAGTAATTGAGAATCTTTTGTTAAGCAAGGACCGATTCTGAGTGTAGCAAGCAGTGGCAATTGCATCAGCCTAGAAGTATAATGGTAGTGAAGCGAAAGTAAGCATTGTTCTGGCAGCTTCACAAAGAGAACGGTTTCGTCTTTCAACAATCCCATTCTGTTGTGGTGAATAGGGGGCTGAAAAATTATGAGCTATCCCCTTATCAGCCAGAAAGTCCTCAAAATCTTTGTTTTTGAATTCCAGACCATTGTCACTTCTGATGTTTCTGACTGTCTTCATCAGCTGTACTTCCACTTGTTTAATAAATGTCTTCAACTTGGGGTTTGCATCTGATTTTTGTTTAAGAAAGAAAACCCAGGTGAAACGTGAAAAATCATCCATAATTACAAGAATGTACTTACTACCACCGATACTTTCGATAGCCGAAGGTCCACACAAGTCAATGTGCAATAGTTCAAGAGCTTCAACTATCTTTGTATTTATGCGTGTAGGGTGACTCTTTCTGCTCTATTTTCCCATCTCACATGCAGCACATAGATGCTCCTTTTCGAACTTGAGAAGAGTGAGACCCCGAACATGGTCACCAAGCACCAATTTGCTGATGTCTTTGAAGTTCAGATGTGATAGGCGTCGATGCCATAACCAGCTTTCATCGGTATTCGCTTTTGACAACAGACAAATAGCTTGTGTACCTCGAATTGGGTTTAGATTCAGAGGGTACATTTCTCCCTTACGTTCAGATTTCAGCAGAACCTTTTTGGATTGTTTTTCAATTATCTCAGACTCCTCATCATCAAATAATACCTTCAAACCTATGCCCACAACTAATTGTGACATGCTGATGAGGTTGTGTTGTAATCCTTCTACATACGCCACTTTCCTAATTGAGAAATCTCCATTGGTTATCATGCCATACCCCTTGATTGTTCTATAGGAATTGTTTCCATACTTTACACATCCACCATCTTTCAGGGACCGAAACTCCCTCAGTTCTTCCTTCCTTCATGTCATGTGACGCGAGCAGCCACTATCTATATACCATTCATCATCAAACTGCTCGTCACTGATTACCTGCAAATTTAAGCAGATTTAGGAACCCAAAGTTTCTTGGGTCCAGGTGAGTCTTTCACAGAAAAAGGAATTACAGTAGCAATATCAACCAAATATGTTTGTTTAATGAGAGTGGTTTTATCTTTTCTTTTAATTGTGTATACCTTAATTTTGGTTTTATCTTGTTTAAATTTGAATTCGTTGGTTGGTTTGTTTGATGGTGTGGGGCTCCTAGGATTAGCTGATGATTCCTTGTTATGGATCCTAGTATCAGAAGCTAGCTTTCCTTTTCCTTTGATATTTGTTTTGAAATTTGCTTTGCCTTGAGGTTTGTTGTAACAGAGATTTGACTTAGGAATGAAACTAGGTTTAGAACTAGTAGGGGGACCGAAAGTTGACCTAGGACCGAAGCCAGTCTGTGGACCGAAACATGACTTTCGATTCTTTAACTTGGAATAGTAAGAACTTGGGCTGAAATTTTCCTTTCCCTTGTCCGTTGAGATTTTATTGGGAGGAACATAGTTGAAATTTTGTGAATTCCAGTAACTCTTTCGCTCATTTAGATTCTTTGCATATCGTTGATTTTCTTAAGCGCTTTTGCTCAGCCAATTGCTTCTGTGATTTGTGCATGTTGAAGCTTTCTTTTTGCTTGTCTCTTTGAGCTTCGGCTGTTTTGAATCGTGCTTTCGGTTCTTCTTTCGGTTCTTTAGGAATATCTTTGGTTCCACTCATACTTGGTTTGTCAGAACTTGAGGTTTTATTTAAGGGTTCAACTATGTATCTTCCTTTAACTCTCCAAGAGGTCTGCTCAGATAAGCCTACTGTTTCGTCTGCATTATCTATAGGAGCTGACCATAAGAAATCTTTACATCCTTCTTCATTGTCTTTTTCCACCAAGACTCTTAGTTCTGCCGTTTGCTTTGGAGTGACTCCTGTAACTGCGTATACCTGATTTGGCACAGTCTGAACCTTTTGATAGACCATGGCCTTTTCCTTGAGTTTCAGTTTCTGTTCTTTTGACATACGAGCGAATTCAACCGAGTTTTCTGATATTAGTGGTTTTTCATTCTCGGTTTCACTTTTCATAAACTTAGAGCAGTCAACTTCGTCCTCCACTAAGATTTCACTCATCTCGCTTTCCTCATCAAATTCAGACATATTATCTAAGTTTATTTTATTTTCATTGACAAGTTTGGCGTTTGAAAGATCAAATGTTTGAATAGTTTCAGATTTAATTTTTAGCCTATCATTTTCATCTAAGATATCTTTTATCATACTTTTGTGTTCCTTAGAATCGATGAAGGTTTCTATCTTGTCCAGACCAGGCCTATAAGACATGGATGTCTCTTCGGAAGACACTTCTAATTCACATTCTGCTATGACCTCATCTTCCTTAAATTCAAGAAAGGGTAATATCATTTTATGAATTTTCTTACCAATTTCACAGCTTAAATGTAATTGAGCAATATTAGTATAAAGACGCTTAACAATTAAACAGAAAACATTTCTTTGTTTCAAAAACTTTAAATTGTCTCTTTGCAAATAAATACTTTCATCCCTAGCTCTAACTAACTCTGCTTCCTTCAGCTCAATCCACATTCTTCTCTCCTAACTTTTTGAAGACACCCTGCTGAGTTGGTCAGTTAGGTTAGAATTCGCTAAGCAAGTTTGCATGAGGCTACTACTTAGGTTAGAGAACTTAAAGTTTAATTCAGTTAATTCTTCTTCATAATATGTTTTCGGAATTTTAAGAGATTCAAGAATAGATTGTACCTTTTTGATCAGTTGATCGCAGTCGTTGATCTTCTCACTCACTAGCTTGGCTGCAAAGCATTTGTTCTCGGTCAGGTTCGGTTCCTTATATGTACTTTCGGTTGATGGGCCAGCAGTGACAATTAAACACTTTCCAGACGAACCTCCTTCCTTTGTCACACAAGCCTTTCCATGAGTGGGCCTTCTAACCTCTTCATCTTCATAGTCGGTTGACCACACTTCTACGCCACCGAATTCATCTTCCCCAGCATTCTCCTGAACAATCAAGGCGTTCATTGAGCTGTTAGTTGCCTTCTTCTTCTTGGTTTCTTCTAACTTGCGCATATAGTACGCTTCATCATCCTCACCCTCTCTCTTCTCAGCCATTTTCCTTAACATGCAATCTTTGGAAAAATGATTCTTGCCATGACAGTAGTTGCAGTCATATCCAGAATCTCCTGCAAGCTTGCTCTCCTTTTTCTCTTCATCCTTTTGAGAGGAGACTTTCGGTTCATCCTTCATCTTCTCAGAACTATAACTTCCCTGCTAGTTTCGGTTCTTGCTGACAGGAAATTTTCTCCTTGCAAACTTCTTTGGATTAGTGACCATCATTGCATACTCCTCACTTGTAAGGTCACATTCAGACATATCTGACTCTTCTTCTTCTTCTGCAATACTTTTTCCTTTAGAGACAAGATCCAACGATCCCACACCAGAAACCACTTTCGCTTCCTTGGTTACTACACTTTCATGGGACTTAAGTATCCCCACAAGTTTCGCCAGAGAGTAAGACTTAAACTGTTCATGCGCCTTCACAGTGGAAACTACAGCCATCCATTCCGGTCTCAGCCCGTTCATGAACGTCACTTTCTGCTCGATCAACTTCCGATCAAAAGTCTATATGAGCTTCTCTTTAGGTTTTTGTTCGAAAACTACAAATTCTGACAGTAGCAGGGTTTGAATGGAGTGTTCCAGATCTTCATCAGTTGAGTAAAGTTCCTTCAACCTATCCCAGATTTCTTTAGCCGTTGTGCATGAACCTACTAACCAAAAAGTTTCAGATTGCAGGGCGAATCTTATCATTCGCATGGCCTTCACGTTACACAATAGCTTATCTTTCTCATCCTGTGGCATCTTTTCTACATCCGTCACCACCTTGTTGTAATCCTTTTGAGACTTAACATTCGTGTTCATTCCCGAATGTACAAACGGTCCAAGAGTGATAACTTCCCAGATGAGATAGCCATTATCTTCAGATCCAACCATGTAGTCTTCAAAGTAGGGATGAGCATATGACCCGTTGGACCGGACCGAACCGGAAAAAAAAAATCGGGACCGGACCCGGAACAGACCGGATATACATATTAATGGGCCGGTTTCGGGTTTTGTTTTTACCACTAATCGGGTTTCGGGTTTGGACCGGACCGTACCCGGAATACGGGATTTAACCCGGACCGGACCGGAAATTTTTTTCTCCTTAAAATATATAGATAAGGATATTAAATTATTAGTTAATGTTATATTTAACATTATGTATAAAACTTGATGTTTTTATTGTAACATTGTTTATAAATCTTGATCAACGTTTGTTCCTATCACTTTACAAGAAAGAATGTATCTAGCATGCTATTTTTTGTTCAAACATGCAAATTCTTTTATAAAAACATGCAAATTTCTTTATAAAAACATACAGTTTTTTATAAATAATGTTGTCTTTTGTTGTGTTTTACACAAAAAAGCTGTTAAAATGCAGTTTTTTATTAGCAATGTTGTTTCTTTTTTGTTAAAACATGCATTTTTTTATAAAAAGTGTAGTTTTTATGCTAAATAGTGTAATTTTTATTTGTTCCAAATGTTAATAAGGTTTGTATTTTTTTTGTAGACACCTCATTTGCACGTGATCTAAGTAAAGTCCCACATTGTACCAATTTCAAAGCCTAGTTCGGTCCAAAACCTGAAACCCGGTTTAGTACCCGTGATCGGACCGGACCGAACCCGAACCCGATACATCCAAAAACGGTCCGGTTTTCGGGTAAAAAAATTCACGATTTTCGGTCTTCGGGTTTTCGGTCTTTGGGCCGGTCTGGTCCGGGTTTGGCCCGTTGCTCATGCCTACTTCAAAGTGATGAGTCCATACTTCGTAGTCTTGAGTATAGAGTATGGGTACCCTGGTTGTAGATCCAATGTTGTTTGAGATGTTGATGGGGTTTGTTTGCGAATCATCGTGAGACATGGTGAGCTGCTAGAATCAAACCTGTAATCTTGAGATTAGGGTTTTATCAGAAACAGAATTACCGTCGATATGAAGAAAACAGCTTCTATTTATACGATAAAAGCGGAAACCCTAAAGTTTTCTAAAATACAGAAGGAATGTGTATTGATCACACAATCTCCTACTCCGATACCAATTGTTAGAACAAAGTTCTTTTAGGATCGAATGATTCTATGTAAGTTAACGAATAAAGACACAATAAAGAACACGAGAAAAGAGCTAAATATGTCGAATGATTAAAGCTTTAACACCTCAGAAGAGTTCGATAAAGAACTTCGATTGTAGAGGTGTTTTAGGGTTTACAATAATGAACGTCAAAATCAACAGCTTATCATGCATACATGCATGCATATCCATAGTAAAACCATATTAGCTAATCTAGAAAATTATAGATGGACAGGCCCAACCCGGATACAAAACTTAAGGCCCTAGACGCAACACAAACGGACTCAACACCAAGAATTAGGATTTTCTCCAAAAACAGACAACACACAACCACGCTATGGTGGTCATTTAAACCACGCGATCAAAAAGGCACTGCCACGTCGTGACCATCCAAAAATGAAAATTCAATATTAAAAATTAACTCATAACTCAAACGGAAACGGGTGTTACATATTCATCTCTTGTTCTTCATTTGGAACAAATATTTGAATAGAGTTATCCATGTAAACTCCATTCACCGCAACATGGATTTGTTATATAGAGAAATTAAATATCCTCCTACTCTTGTTCATACAAATCCTCCTACCCAATTAAATGATGACATGTGTCATTTTAGTATACTAAAATATCATTAAATGAGCATTAAAGATGACACATGTCATCATTTAATTGGATAGAAAGATTTGTAGGAACAAAAAATATAAGGATATTTAATTTCTCTTATATTAATGTCAATTGTATTGGTCAGTTAACACAGTAACCGGTTTACACCTTTAATTTTGAAGGAATGATGTTTTTGATACCGATTTTTAGAGTTTAAACACCTAAACTACCAACCAAAACTCAAAAGTTGGTTGGTTACTATGATTAAAATGCTAATTGGATTGCTCGGTCAGTAACAACTTACCCCTTTAATCTTTGAAGAATCATGTTTTTGAAATTAATTGCAGAGTTTAAATACATATACTACTAAAAAATATAATAATAAATATATAAAGAACCATTTAAATTGTTGAATTATTCATTTATTAGTTTATAACCCGTAAAAACCATGACTACTAAATTAATTAAACTTTCATAGTAAAAATTCATATTTATTAATCAGTTATTTCAAAATAATTTATTAATTAATAGATATATACCTAAAATTTAAAGTTATTTATAACTTTAAATTTAACATATAATTAAAAAAAAAAAGTAATGTTTCTATAAAAACTTTAAATTAATTTTTTAAAATCTTATCATCATTAATTGTGATAGTGATTTTTCTAATATATTTTCATAATATTAAAAAAGAGTTACTCCCTCCGTCCCAAAATTATAGTCCATCTTTCCTTTTTGGTTTGTCCCAAAATAATAGTCCACTTCTAAAAATAAATAACATTTTTATCAAAATACTCCCTCATTTATGGGAGCTGATTCGTACACAACAACTTTTTACCGCACACAACAATTTTTTATAAATAGACAATTTTACCCTTTCTTCAATTTTATAATTTACCTCCTCCATATTTACAACTTTTCCTCAATTGTACACTTTACCCCTCCTATTATATAAATATATATTTCTACCTCTCTCTCTCTCTCTTTATATATATATCAAAATCATAAATATACAATTTTTTATTATTTTCTAAAGACACTCATTCCTATCTATCATATATTTCTTCTCCAACGAGCCATATATTTATACGTACTAAAAATTGTCAATTTTATCATTTTTTTGTTACGACATATAACTTGATAATAACTTTTAAAATCAAAGACTTAACTATATAATCAAACTTTTTCCAATCAAATTTATTAAACAACCGTTAAACTAAACAAGTATCCACATAAAAAAAATATACTATGGTAGGCTTAAAAAGAACATTTGAATCAAGCAACCATGTCAATAAATAAATACTATGATGAACTTAAAAAGGACCGTCTAAATCAAATGTATCTAATGGATATACGTTTAAATCAAATAAGTTGTTTTCACCATTTGCTTCATTACGTCTTTGTGAAGATTCTATCAACTCAAATCTTGAAGGATCCCGTGTCGTTGATGTTATTCCTCCTTTCTTTTTTGATTTTGGAGGTCTTCCTTTTGGTCGTTGAACCACCGGTTCAAAAAAGGCATCAGATTGGTTCAGAAGTTCAGTAATCAGCGAAAGTGCATGTTTTTTCTTGTTTAAGGGCCACCTTTGGTACGTTGAGCGCAATTCATTAAGCAGCTCATCAAGTCTACCAGTGTTTTCATCATGCAAATCATTTTGTGAATTTAGCGATAGTGTGTCAATCCTCCATTGCGGATGGATTAAATCCAATGGAAAAGTAGTTCCTTGCCAATATTTTATCTTGTGAGCACATGGAAGACCCATGGTTGCCATATAGTGACCGGTGCAAGGAGTCATACTACCTAAAAATACAAAATAATTAATAAATGTTAGTAAATAATAAAGGTTAACAAACAATAAGAATGGTAAATATTACCATCTTTCGTAAAACCATATTTCTTATATATCTCCTTTAAGGCAAAGTGAGATACATGATAATGAAGTTCTCTAAATAATGGCATAGTGCCATCATGATGAACATGAATTTTCTCACTTGAGAGCTTTACTTTAATCTCATTAAATTCATGCTCAACTACAAGACAAATTTTCTCTTTCACCTCCCTCAAATCTCCCGTGGAAACTTGCAAATATTGTTTAAGTTTATCATGTGCACCTTCAACTCTTGATGACGATCGATTGCCAAAATGCAAGTACTTATCGGTCCAAGCACTAACAAACTTTTCTTTCCAAGGCAACCATACATTTTTTATGTACTCAATTGCGTCTTTCTTCTCTTTATGAATTGATGTAAATTCAAACCAATTTTCCTCAAAAAGAGCTTCCGTTGTCGAATATACAACATTATTCCAATCAGACATAAAAATATCGAACTCCTCGGCACGTCCAAAATATTTCTTGCAATTTGCCAGTACATTTTTTTCAATATTCCAAACACATAAAAGATTTGATGTCGTAGGAAAAACTTTTTTTATGGCATTTATTAACGCCAATTCCCTATCTGACATAATCACACACGGATCTTGTCCAATAATCTCTTTAAATGCTCGTAATGCCCAAGAATAGTTTTCTTCATCTTCTCTTTCCAAGAAAACAAACCCAGAATAAAAGGCAGTATTAAAACACGAAACACCAATAATATCAAGGAGTGGCATGTTATATTTATTGGTTTTGTAGGTGCAATCCATCAAAAATATGTTGGAGAAAGCTTTAGCCAATTTAATCGACAAAGGGTGTGCAATGAACAAACGAGATATCCACCCCTCTGCATTCTGTGAAATGTCATAAATAAAACCACCTTCGTCAAGCTCCTCAAATAATGCATTGATCATAGGTCGATTCCTTAAATTTTCCCTTCGGATTTTTCTCTTCACGTTGTATATGTTTCTAGAGATTACTGGTAGATTTGGGGTTTGTTGATGCAAAGAAGAAAGAATTTGTCTCGGGGGAGTCCCTGCCTTGGTCATTTCTTTAACACTTTTTATGCTTTCCGATGGTAACTGACGAAACGAGGGATGTCCGGAGATGTCCGTAGATGGCTCATGGTTATGTGATAAGTCTTTTACATCAAATATCCAAGCACCATCACTACTCCTTTTGCCCAAAAGCTTAAAAGGACAATTGATCAAACGCGATCCAGTGGTTTTTTTTCGTTTACCTGAAATACCTCGTATATCTCGATATAGACCACCTCTGTCACATTGCAAAATCACATGTTTGTCTTTTCTTGAACCACGAATAGATATCCCATATCCTTTAGAATAATAAAATTCTCGAACACTCTTCAATAAATCATCACACGAGTCAAATTTCGAAGTAGTTAAATAAACATTTTCACTCAGTGGCATTGATGTAGTTGATTCCATTGAAATTGTCTATTACATAATCACACACAAATTAAGAAATTCAGTACAAATAATAGTGATAAACAGAAAAATATAGTTTGATGAAATTAACTTAAAATTTTAACATTAGTGTGTTAAGTGACTAGGTGACTAGATAAGCTTTACATTTATATTCTTCAATAGCATGGATTTTTGGGCTTACAGTCAAGACAAATAGCAAAGTATTTGATGTATTTGATGAAATTAGTAGAAAGGTAAACAGAATATTCATTGATTTTTTGGATGAATAGCATTTAAAGATATTTACTCTTATTAATATAAGCATTATGTAGTGTAACTAAGGGAGAAAAATTGATTTTTTCAATACAAACAACAAACAGTGGTTTTGATCTTTTTCAACGGTTTTGATCTTTTTCAATCTCAAATTACAAACTATAATTGAATATACAAACTAGAATTGAAAATAGAATCATAATAGTAGCAACGATACAAAAATCACAATACCAATAATTCAATATAAAATCACAAATCAATTAATGGAAGAAATACAATCACAATATAAAATCACAAACCAAAAAATTAAGGATAAAAGTGAGTGGGGCAGCCGGCTATGGCGGTGAAGCAAACCTAAGATGCAAGTTACCAATGATCGTCGTTGAGAAGCGTAGACTCGTTTTTGTGTTTGTATATTGGGAAAGGTTTTAAGATGGGAGGGGGTAGATTGTAAAGTTTATTAAAATAGAGGAAAGGGTAAAATTGTCTATATTGTTGTGTGCAGTAAAAAACTATTGTGTACGAATCAGCTCCCCTCATTTATACTTAACCAACTAAGCATTTAATGAAACATTAAATGCAAAGTAAAAACAAAATTGTTATTTTGTTAAATAAAGTTGATGGTAATTAATACTTTTCTTAAAGAATAGTCTCACTTTTAGGTCCCCGACTACCACCACAATCACCACCATATAACTTTGTCGTGTAATTTATTCCCTATCATTCTGTCATTCTCCTTTATTTCTTTCTCTCCTCTCCTCTTTGTATTCTTTTTGTATCTTTCCTATATGAACAACCTGCAATTAATGACCAAACACAAATCATCATTAAATATTCAATTTATTTCGAACCAAATTCCTAAATATAGGTTAACTATAAACAGATTCAAAAGCGGTCGTATATGCGTTAGACTTCCTCCATATCCTAAATGTTTCATCAAAATTCAAGTTTCTTAAAACGATCAATTCTAATGAAATGGACATGGAATTCCATTCAATTATACACGATGTTTACAAGAATAGAAGAAACAAATATACAACAAGAAACCAAGGCCACAAGCTTATGCTAACGATGTCAACGCCCATTACCACAAGCAAGCTATTGTATTTTGAAATTTTTATCGATTTATACAATTATATTTAAATAACATTGTTATAACAAATATATTTTTATGATTAATGATGTGCTAAAAAAAATTATAATAATAACTCAATAAAAGTATATAAAATCATTTGTATATAATCTCTTTAAAATTCAAGTGTACACATTGATGGGTTGTAAAGATTCCAACTAAAGAGTTGATTAAAATTCAAAATCATTGAAAAAAAAACCCGAGAATTCCAATTAACTTCATTTTTATTCAATACTCCTTTTTAGTTTTATTTGTTTTGGTATAATGGTATTGTCAAGGTGCAATAACCCCATTCTTCCTTACTATTGCAATGAACATTCCATTCTTCATTTTTATTCAATATATTATATATGACACAATTTCTTATGAATTGCATTTACGTATGTATATATGATGTGGAATTGATGGAAATACAGGTAGGCATAAAATTAAGAAGGAAAGTGGGTGGAAATATCATTGAAGTGGAAAAGAAAGAGGTGGCCATATATGTATACATGAATAGTTTATTTCAAGTCAATGTCAATGGGTACAAACCACAAGCATCCTTTCATTTAAATGCACATCTCAATCAATTTTCCATATTGGATGTTACCAATTTTCTTTTCATAGTTTTTGGGATTTTTTTTGTTAAATTCTTATGGCATAGATTTATTTTTGGTTTTCGTATACACGTAATGCACACCAATGTATCAGACATGTAAGATGATAAAACAAAACGTATATTAACAATAATTGTATAAATTTTATCCAATAGGTATCAAGAGTATCTATTTTTCATAAAAATATGAGTAACGTGTTGATTGAATTTTATATAATAACTATTAATTAGCTAATATCTAATTTTAATCACAGGGAAATTTAGTAGCTAGATGCCTAGAGCCCTACATCCCAAATCTAGTTTATCATTTATATTTTTAAGATTAGACAATCCGTTATATCCATCATTAATTATTATAGTGATGAGTGTCATGTCATCACCATTAACTATCACTAATTACCACCAAACATATAAGATACCCACCACTAAACACTCCACTCCACATCATTTTTTTTTAATTCAAAAATACAATAAAATTATATTTTTTTCCGAAAATAAAAAAATAAAAGCATTGAATTTTTTTAACTAGTTTTTTATTAATTCTAAAAATAAAAATACAACCTCAAACTACATTAAGGTACGAACTTTTCAACTAGGAAGACGACCTCATCCAGATCATACATGCAAATCGATCGACATTGATCTTTAATGATCATATTATGCATTATAATACATACTTGGACCATTTGTTTAATTCTGTTATTATCCCAAAGTCGTGTAGTGTATTTCATTACATGTCATGTCTGTTTAAGGACTCCAAATGCTCTCTCGATATCCTTCATCGCTGATTCCTGCCTCTTTGTGAACAACTTTGTCTTTTCACTCCGAGGAACCGAGTATGCCTTTATAAGTGTAGAATAATTCGAGTATATCCCATCAAAGGTAGTAATCGTATTTGTATGAATGTTTGTTCAGCGTGAACATCATATCAAGTGCTTTACCGGTCCAAAGATCGTTGAAAAGCGGAGACTGACCAAGAACATTAATGTCGTTGTTAGACCCTACAACTTAGAAAAACAAATGTCATATCCACAAATCCTGAGATGCAACAGCTTCTAAGATTATACTTGGTTCACATATATCTCCTCGAGTGAATCAACCATGACATGCAGTTGGACATTTTTCCCAAGTCACCTCGAGTGAATCAACCATAACATGCAGTTGGACATTTTTCCCAAGTCACATGCATACAATCTAGACTCCCAAGCATACCCGGAAATCTATGCCTATCTTCATATGACATCCCTATTTTTCATAGCTAGAAAAGACCGATTTTGTTTATGCTTTGTAAAAATCAGAGTACTTCTTTTCATAAAAATGTTGCGGAATTTGTTCCCAGAAAAACACGATAAATACGTTATCAAAACATTTTCGAAGAAACGTATTTTATTCATTTTAAAACGTTTGGGATGTCATCGTCAATACAGAAACATAAGCATAAACGAAACTTACATTTATTTACACTAGTGATCTACATCTCTTTAATCTCTTAGTGTAATGTGACTTCATATCAACACATGTGATATAAATAAACTGAGTGGGTCAGGTTGGGAAACCTGGTGAGTACATAGGGTTTTCAACCCACAATAATATAATTATTATGTTTAAACAATCAAACAATCAACCTAATTACTCATCCCCATTATCTTCTTTACTCTTAAGGATCTATCCTAAGAGTCATCTATCCTGCATTCGTTTATTCTGAAGTCCCTTGCTTCCAAGGTTATAGGACTGGCACTAAATCCATAGCTGTCAATGCTCGTTCGTAAAGCACTAATTCCATAGCTGCTGTAGTTTATTCATCGGGTACTAAATCCATAGCTACCAGTGTTTATCTAATAGGTACTAAGTCCATAGCTACCAATTCCTATCAGGTACTAAGTGCATAGCTACCAGTGTTTGTCCAATAGGCACTAAGTCCACAGTTGCTGATGTTATTTGTTAGGCACTAAGTCTATAGCTGCCAATGTTTAGTCACATCATCTCTTATCTCTCATCATTCATCTACCCATTTTCATACCCAACATACTTGTATATATAAAATATGTATCTAGTTCAAATCATTTAAAACATGTATAAAAACGTTCATCCAGCATAGACAGCAAGTATTCAGATAATATGTACACATAGCACGTAGTTTATATAAAATACTTCATATCTATGAGTAAGATGAAAAGGACCATGCACTCACTTGGTAAGGTGGTGAGTCGGCACTCGGACAACACTTCGTTTCTCTTAAAACAATTATCACTTGACGAAACAGCGGGTTTTATTGAAAACCGGGCAAAGCTAGAGCAGTGTCCCCAAGCCAAAAGCTCTTCTTTTCGGAGCCGTTGGGCGCTTCGGGGCTTCCGCCTCGTGTTGGGGGGTTCCCTAGGCTTTTTGGGGGGTTTTAGGGCTTAGAGAGATGTTCTAGAGAGAGAAAGAAGTGGGAAAAGGTGTGAGAAAAAGAGGCAGCCTCGAGCCTCTATTTATAGGCCTCCAGGGGCATCGCCACGTCGTGGTGCCTCTCACCATGTCGTGGTGTTGCCTAGGCTCCAAGTTTTCACTTGGTGCTGACACGTGGCATCGCACACAGGGTGGAAATCAGCTGATTTTCAAAAATTCATAACTTTCGCATACAAGCTCCGTTTTTGACGTTCTTTATATCCACGCGTAGGTAAAAATAGGATCTACAACTTTCATTTTGACTCCGTCAGCTAATTCTCGACCGATCTTATATTTAACAGTAGGAGGAGTTTAGACTGTTAAATGACCGCGAAGAATTCGTAATTCCTTCATACGGAATCCGTTTTCGTCTGTATTTTTACCGTTGAGTTCCTATTAATGAGATATTCAACTCTCATTTAGGTCGCGTAAGCCAAAAACCGCTCGAACTAAAATTTGAGTTTCGGGTCGTGCACTGCTAAGCCGAATCTTAGAAAAATCATAATTTCCTCATACGAAGTCAGATTTTGGCGTTCTTTTTATGGATGTTCTCGGTTTAATGTATAATACAACTTTGGTTTAGATCACTAAGGCTAAAAAGTCATCCATCGTAAATTCACTATTTACGTCTCCCAGTGCCGTGCCGGTTTTGCCATAAAACTTCGACGGGCCATAACTTCTTCGTTATAACTCGGATTTCGGCGCTCTTTATATGTACGGAACCCTTAAGACATATTCTACAACTTGGTTAAGATTATTTATTCTAAATAATCTTTTGTCGAAAAATCGTTTTCGACCCCTATTATCTCTAAATTGACTAGCCCGGATCTACGGGCATTACAATTATCTCCCCCTTAGGATGATTACGTCCCAGAATCATCAATGAAACAGGGCTCGTATAATGACTCGATACTTCATCTCTTCACCCTAGGTAATAATTATAACCTATAGCACCTGGTTCTTGGTACGTATTTCTCTCTAAGTATTTGTCGCATCTTGGCCTTGGACTCGGCGAGTTGAAGGACCAACTCGCCGAGTAGAAGCGGGACGGAACGCGGTACTTAAGTGATGAACTCGGCGAGTAGGTATTGTTCGGACAAAAACCCTAATCTGAGGGTTTGCACCCTATTTAAGCAATGATATGACGGCCATATTGTCCCTTATGCTCCCAAAACACTTCTCATTGAAACCCTAGCCGTTTGTGCTTTGTTGAGGCCATTTTTGGTGTTCTTGTGTGGTTGTAAAGCTTGGAAGGAAGGAGCTTGGAACTTGAGTTGGGGACTGTAGATCTAGGGATTTTACTTCATTTTCAGCAGCTTCAAGGTATAATGGCCCTGTCTTGACTCATCTATGTGCTTATTCATCTTTAACTTGGGATCTCTTTGGATTGCTAAGTCATGTTTCGGAATTGGAAGTGGTGTGTGGGTTTTGACTTCAGATCTGGACCATAAGAGGTGTCTCATGGCATAAAGGTGCCAACTTTAAGGCCATAAGAGCCCCATGCACATTGTAGGACACTTTATGTGTATTTTTGAGCTAAAAACCCCATGCATGTGCATCAAGTTTGGAACTTTACGTATAAAGTGAACATTAGGAGGCCAGATCTACGATTTTGGTGTGTTAGATCTCATTTAAATCGACTGTATGGAATTGGTCAAGACTGGACTCGACGAGTCCGTTCTTGGACTCGGCGAGTCTAAGGCAATCTTTTTAAGGATGAAGATGAACTCGACGAGTTGTTCATCAACTCGGCGAGTCGGATGAGTTTTCATGTGATGTTCATATGAGAGAAGAACTCGTCGAGTTGACGGCCCAACTCGACAAGTGGGGTCATGGATGAGGACGAGTAAAGGGTGAGGGACTCGGCGAGTCGGGTTAACTTGAAGTTGACTTTGACTTGGACTTGATTGGGGGTAAAATAGTCATTTTACCCTAAGAGTAGATGTCAGTTTCTGACTAAGTGTTTGTGGGGATTGTAGCTAGAGGATTTCCGGAGCAGCAACAGACAGAGACTTCCCACACGGATTATCAGCAGTTACTTGTTCGAGGTGAGTTTCCAATAGCGGTGGGTCTACGACCACAATGTTGGCCCACCAGTAGGAGTGGTATGTTAGATGATTGTCTTTGTGATATTCATCTAGGTTTACTACTACCTGATATGTTATATGATGGCATGATATGTTATATGTGATAGTAGTAGAGTTCGGTTGTTAGGACCGAAGGGTAGGTCAGACACCCCAGATATGTCTGACAGTATGTGATGATATGTTTATATGCTGGCATGATATGTTATATGTGATAGTGGTAGTAGGAGGGGAATAGTCCCCAAGTTCGGTTGTTAGGACCGAAGGGTAGTTCGGACACCCCAGATATGTCTGATAGTATGTTTATGTTATGATATATGTGATAGTAGTAGTAAGGGGTGGAATAGTCCCCGAGGGTCGGTTGTTAGGACCGACGGGTAGGATGGCACCCCAGAATGACCGCATGTGTAGGACGGCACCCCAGAATGGCCGCATGGGTAGGACGGCACCCCAGAATGGCCACATGGGTAGGTCAGCACCCCAGAATGGCCGTACGGGTAGGTCGGCACCCCAGAATGGTTGTACCGGGTAGGTCGGGCACACTAGAATTGCCTGGCACTATGTATGCTATATGATTGTATGGTATGTGGTACGATGGGGGAACTCACTAAGCTTCGTGCTTACAGTTTACATTTTTGGTTTCAGGTACCTCTTCAGCGAAGGGGAAGGAGCTGGCGCGGTAGCGGCACATCATACACACACCCTTTGTTTTCCGCACTATGGATATTCTGGGATTTTACTCTGACTTGTTATTATTTTGTGACTTGGGTTTTCAGACATGATATATTGTTTTATGGGACGATGTAATTTCACAGTATTTCCTCATGAATATTTTTATGAATCAGTTAATTTAAAAAGAAATTTTTGGAATTAAAATTTGGGCTGTTACATAACCTATATATTCCTTCAAGTCTATCTCTTAGACTTATTGACTGTAAGTAGTACTCGATCGTGCACCTGCTCTCTATCTCAGGTTAGACTCCAAACTATGACCTACCATCATGTGATGCACGTTTAGACTCAGGTCTCTTAGAGTAATATTCCAAAACAGACTATACCTTCCTTCATGTTCTAATGTGAGATGATCACATTTTAAAAGGTAGCATTTCTAGCTACAAGTAACCGTCGCGATACCTCTACCTATCACTTCGATTATCTTTTACTTCAATCCTATGGCTTAAGTCAGATGTTACATCGAACTTGGTTCTCTGAACCACGTAACATACTTATTGTAGTCGAACTCAATTCAATATGACCACTAGGGTCGGAATAACAACAATCTTCTTAGTCATTACTAAAATGATGGAAACGACATACTTCAATAAAACGGTATCAATTACTAGCTTCTTGGTAACCTTGTGACTTTCCCTGATCCAAGCGTGAGTCCTGTGCTTCCGGTAGTATATGCATCTACTACCTTTCACACTTACTCATACTCATCCCAAGTATTGTCTCGCAGTTTTCCAAGTCATCATGCAAGAAAATCACATAACAATTTAACACATCAGATAACAAAACGAAGGCTTTATTATTTCTTGAAACTATTACATAGGTGTTCAAGTTCACCCTAGACTATGCCTCTAATAGGCTACATCATATTGTTCTACCTCTTAGGCTACCTCATAACTCGATCTTCGGGTATGGATTCCTCATCCTTGGTTCCTTGCGTTGTTTTCCGCTTCGTCGAGGATCATGTGGAATGCCCTTGGCCTTAGTGGTGTGGTTGGCTTTGCTGCTTCGTTTTTCTTTGGGCAATTTCTAGACAGGTGCCCCTTGCCTCCATATCCGTAGCATACCTTATCATTATGTGTACAATCCTTGGAATAGTGACCAGTCCTTCCACACTTGTAACAAGTCACTTCTTCGTTGCACTTCCCACAATGCTTCTTCTTGCATTTATCACACCATCTCGCTTCACCTCCTTCTCCTCCTCCAAGCTTTAAGAATTTGCTCTCCTTGTTGGACCTTGAAGATCCTTCAAACTTCCGCGTTTCTCCTACCTTATCTTTTTCTAGACCTTTTTCTCTTATCTGGGTCTCTACATTCTTAGCTGCTCTAACGGCTGTTTTCAAAGAAGTTGCCATTTTGACCATTAGGACAAGGTCTGTGGGCAATCTGTTAGCAAACCTATCAATCTTGGAGAGTTCAGTAGGAACCAAGTAGGGAAATAACTTCATCCTCTCGGTGAATGCGGTGGCATACTCATCAACACTCATCTTCCCTTTCTTCAGGTTCTGAAACTCGTTGTTTAGGTCTATCAGATCTATCTCTGAGCAGTACTGCATTTTCAACTGTTCCAAGAACTCTTCCCATGACATCCTTAAGGCTTCTCCTCGTGGCATCGTATCTGCCAATAGCTTCCACCAGCTCAAGACTCCAGTTTTTAGTTGTCTTACAGCGAAGACGGTCTTCTGTTTCTCGCTACAGTCGCAGCTCTCAAACACCATCTCCATCTCGGAGATCCAATGCATAATCTCAACAGGCTTTGGGCTTCCTGAGAGACTTGGTTGTTTCGCACCAAAGAAATTCTTGTACATTCGCCCATCCTTATCGTTTCTCCTTTCCGGGCCATCCCTTCGTTCACCTTGAGTCCCCACTTGACTCACTTGGCGGCTGTAGTTCCCTTCCTCTGATTGCTCGGGAATCAGCTCGGGTTGCTCAATGGGCATAGTAGGTTCGTCCCTATTCGACATCCGCCTCATTTCTTCCCTTTTTTCAGCTAACATAGTCCGAATCATGGCTTGTACTCCAGCTATGGTGGTTGGCTCGGGTACATCTTCCACTACGACAGGTATTTGCTGAATCATCGGGGGTTGATTCCTATTCCCATTTGCATTCCCAGCTCCACTGCAGGTTCTTGCTATGTTGATCTATACACCGAATAAGGTGAATCTAGATCTTAATTTAGGATTGACGTTTTAAATCGTGGTGTTGCGTAGGCTCCAAGTTTTCACCTGGTGCTGACACGTGGCATCTCACACAGGGTGGAAATCAGCTGATTTTCAAAAATTCATAACTTTCGCATACGAGCTCCGTTTTTGACGTTCTTTATATCCACGCGTAGGTAAGAATAGGATCTACAACTTTCATTTTGACTCCGTCGGCTAATTCTCGACCAATATTAAATTTAACAGTAGGAGGAGTTTAGACTGTTAAATGACCGCGAAGAATTCGCAATTCCTTCATACGGAATCCGTTTTCGTCTGTATTTTTACCATTGAGTTCCTATTAATGAGATCTTCAAATCTCATTTAGGTCACGTAAACCAAAAACCCCTCGAACTAAAATTCAAGTTTCGGGGCGTGTACTGTTAAGCCGAATCTTAGAAAAATCATAACTTCCTCATATGAAGTCAGATTTGGGTGTTCTTTTTATGGATGTTCTCGGTTTAACGTATACTACAACTTTGGTTTAGATCACTAAGGCTAAAAAATCCTCCATCGTAAATTCACTATTTACGTCTCTCGGTGCCGTGCCGGTTTTGCCGTAAAACTTCGACGGACCATAACTTCTTCATTATAACTCGGATTTCGACGCTCTTTATATGTACGGAACCCTTGAGACATATTCTACAACTTGGTTAAGATTATTTATTCTAAATAATCTATTGTCGAAAATTTGTTTTCGACCCCTATTATCTCTAAATTGACTAGCCCGAATCTACGGGCGTTACACTTAATGAGTCAAATATAATCTCTCAATATCACGTGGAGTAGGTTTACATAGATATTGTTTATGAAAAACCTCATACACACATGCACAAAACCAATCTACATAATCAGTTGCGGTTCTCTCGGATACTTTCAAGTATTCGCCAGATGCATCAAATGTTATACTGTATCCAAAATACCTAAGCGCAGCCGCACACTTTTGTGTACTACTAAAACTCATTCTTCCTCTCGCATCGGGTTTTTGTTTGAAAAAGTTATAACGGGCTTCAAAAGCATTACTAATACATAAAAATATAGTCTTATTTACACGGAAACGATGTTCAAACGAGTCATCATTGTAAATACAATTATCTACAAAGTAATCACATACTAATAAGTCGTGTGCGGGCTGTCGATCACGATTAACGACCACCCTTGTACGAGCAATATTCGAACTTTCTTCATCGTAAAGGTGTTGCACAACGTTGAAGAAGGTCGAGATGAATTCTCCGTCATCATCTGACTCAAAATTCTTAAAGAAATACATGTGTTGTTTGGTGAAAAATGAGATTTTTTAGAGAATGAAGGTGTAAATTTTGATGAAAAATGAGGGTTTTATATATAGGTATTGAGTTTGTAAAAAAAATGTAAAAAGTTAAAAACTTGCAAAATGACCGTTAAACGGTAAAAAAAGGGCAACGATTGGTCATTTACATTCTTTGTCCCCAACACGAAGAGCCAAGAGCACGAGCCACCACGAAACCTTGAGGTGGTGTGCACGAAAAATTTTCGTGGCCACCTAGACCATGATCGGGTTTGAGGTGGGTATACCACTCGGCCTTATATGAAACGTGTTTATGTATTCTGATGATAATCAATACACCTAGATCCAAATTTTATTTTATTGGTTTCTTTTTGGATTATGGTATTTTTGCGTATTTCCCTATTTTATATGATTTTTTTGTGTTTAATTAGCAACAGTTTAACTAACTTGTCGATGGATTCAAACCTTTAGACGATTCAAACAAGAGAATTGAAAAAAGAAAAAAAAATGCTCTGTTACTGTCTATGAATTTTCATTGATGTGTAAAACTTTTTTTTTAACCGGCGAGATATCTCCGCAAACGTACTGAGCTCTAGTAATGTGGATCTAGTATCGGGTAAGCCCACACACCTCGGCCTTTCCCCTTATTCGTCACTCTAGGGAAAATCTCCCAAATGTGTTCAGCCAAGAGTTGAACTTCTGACCTCACCTACTGAGGCCTCTAACCCATATGCATCACTACCAGCTATGTTGGTGATCACATGCACTATGTTAAGTGTTAAAATACAAGTTACTAAAAACGGAATAAAGCTTTTTTATGTGATGCAAGATTTGCAAATTGATTTGTAATATTTTCTTATTTTATATCCATATTAGACGAATTTCCTCGTGTTGCTCAGTATAGGTTAAAAATATATTATTAAAATGTTGAAAAATGTATTTTTAAAATGGTTATGTTATTGATATTAACTTTGACATAATATTTTAAGCAATATTATTCATTAACATCAACCCACAGTTTCCATTAATAAAATTAAATATAAGGGAGATTTTCATATATACCCTTATTAAACGTTTAAATATCGTATTTACCCGACTTAAAATCTAAATATCATATTTACCCTTCCTAATGTTTTAAAATATCGTATTTGCCCAGATCTATTTTTTTTTTTTAAAGATTTTATTATTTGATAATCATTTTTTATAATTGAAATTTTTTAAAATTGAATAAATAATAAAATAGACAATAATACCCTTATCTAGACCCTAATACCCTTGCCTTACCTGTTCAAAATCGTAAATCGTAGGAATCCTTTGAGATGAGGTTTCTGGTCGTCTTCATAGGATTGTCGGTTAAAAACATGTCTTTTATCTTGTTTCCTATTGTTTTTGCCTGCGTTTTATCTCGGTCAATAACCATCTCAATCAATTACTTGATTCTTCTAAACCACCTCTAGTTTATCTGTTAAAGGTCATCCCTTTTGACCGAAAAAGTTTAATCCATGGTAACCACTACCACCATTCCGTCTTTTTCCCTTTCTTCTTCCTTCGGAAACTAAAATTGACATATAAAGATCCAATTTTATTGATGTTACACAAGTGATTTGTGAACTCGAGCTCACAATTCAAAAGCTTGAAAGTAATGACAAACCCAGATAGCAAGGTCTTGGATCTCTTCTTTGTTACTGATCACTTGTAAGCCCTTTTGAAATCTTGTATATAAGCTGTTAATTTGAGTTAGCAGGACCTGGATATGAGAGCCAAAAAGGGTTTACTTCTTTTTCAGAAGAAATTGTTGATGAATTGTTTAGTTGTCAGCTTGCCACCAAGGAAGATGTTATTACGGTTGATAATTTAACGAACCCATCTCATACTTTTGATTCAAATGCAATGCCTTGATCAGAAAGCTCTCACAAGTTAAAGATATCCAAATACTGCAATATCAAGGTGTATATACTCAAATTGACTTCATAATACTATTTTATTTTGTTTGATGTTTGAAATGAATAGGTTATCTTGTTATTATTCAGATTGCATATGGGAGAATTTCTAATAGTATGAAAGGGTACCGAAGCTTGGACTTGTTTATACAGAAAGATGATGGAACAAAATAATGGATACTGAAAACCAAGTTGCTTCATGTTCACATCTTAAAGAAGAGATACTACATCCATTAAGAGTCATCATCACAAACTGGGCCCCAGATGATACAGAACTTTTGCTTGCTAATCCTGCCGATTACCTGATGCATGATGCGTGTGATTTTAAGAAGGAAGATGCGGCAACAGGGGAATAGGAGGATGTGCTGAGATCGTAAGTAGTAGGATGTTGTGAAAGTAAATTAACGTGTGTGATCTGAGATGTATTGGAATTTAGAAGCAAAAGGGCATTATTTTCCATTTCATATGTATTTTCAATTATAATGACTTAAGACTATGAAAAAAAATTATAAATCAATAAAAATTATCAAAAAAAAAAATAGATTTGGGTATATATGATATTTAAAAATATTAAGAAGGGCAAATTTGATATTTAGATATTAGGTCGGGCAAATATGATATTTCGACGTTTAATAAGGGCATATACGAAATTCTGCCTAGATATAATTATGTATCTAATATTATTTTTAACAATTGTTATGATTGATTAATTTAAATTTTTACTTATGCGATTATTTCTAATTTCAATAATGTTGTTCATTTAGAATACAATTTATTTGTTGTTAATGTTATGTAATTTATAAATTGATGTGATTATTATTTAAAATTATTGTTCTTTAGTTTTAAACAACTTATTATTATTAATAAGTTAAAGAAGACTTTTAAGAAACACTTAATATTACTAGTAAAATTTGAAACATACACTAAACAATAAACTGATAAGATAATAGACAATTTGCATTTCAAAAGAGACTTGCGTGGATAATATGACATATTCATGATTTTCATATTTGATTTTATTATTTATAATTATGGTTCATTAGTTTAAATGCATAAGGTGCTTGGAAATTTGTGTGGAGGTTTCAAATGCATGAGGTGATAGGAAAATATCTCATTTATAAGTATAGTATGATCTTTATCTTTCTCACTAGACAAAAACTTGATTTTTATGGCTAAAACCGAGAGAAATGAGCTTTCTCTATGGAATAACCGGTAAACAGCCTAATGACATAAAACTACAATATTAAGTTACTGTTAGTTTATAATCCGTAGGAACCAAGTTACAATATCAACTAAACTTTCATAGTAAAAACTCAAAATTATTAATCAATCATTTTAAATATATTTTTATTAAGATATATTTTTTTAGTTATATAAAATTATAATCGTTGATTTAAATAAATACGTCACCTTATAATCTGTTTATTTAAATAAATGTGTCACCTTATAATCCGTATTAAAGTGAGAAATGCAAAATTTAAAATGTAGAATCAATAGGTGTTTACAAATTATATATTAATTAAGAGACTTATAAGATAACACATGATTAAAAAAATAAACCTATTATTTTATTATAATAGAAAGATTAACCATGTCTATCTGAATACTAATGTTGCTTGTTGCGGCCTATTCTCCCGCATATTTTATACTCCCTTCGTCCTAAAATTATTGTCCATAGACAAAAAAACACACAGATTAAGGAAGCATTAATTACCATTAACTTATACAATAAAATGACAGTTTTGTCCTTACTTTGCATTTAATGTTCCATTAAATCCTTAATTAGTTAAGTAATAATGAGTGAGTATTTTGATAAAAATGTTATTTATTTTTAGAAGTGGACTATTATTTTGGGATAAATCAAAAAGAAAAAACGATTATAATTTTGGAAACGCAAGGAGTATTAGTTATAATTGATTTTCTCAATTTAATTCCAAATTAGCAGCCCATAATAGTTTTTGTTTTTGGCCCAATAACGATTCTTCAAGCCATTTACACAGCCTATAAATCGCTTTTTTTCTCTACCCAATATTATTATTTCATAGCTTTCAAACATGAACTTCAGTTTTTGGATCGAGGTATAAGCTTTTTTTTAACAAAGTGAAGATGTGAGATCTTTTGTCTCATTATTTTGTAGGAGAGAGATGTTTGCAATCATCTACACTCAATGGAACTTCATCGTGGATTGAACTAGAGTATCAGGTTCTTGTCCCGTCTATTGTTAGACTTCTAAAGATTTTCCGGCTTTGAAAGTCTTGGGAGTCTTGAGATTTTCCACTTTATATCAGTATGTTCTTTTGTTCTTTGTGTTGATTTCTTGTGTTCCAAGCATTATCATATTTACCATTGGTGTTCTTTGTGGGTGTTTGCATTTGATCATATTCTATAACTTATCGGGACGCAAAACGACTTTAATAAATATTAACAAAATGATTTATTGATACGATTATATGTAGGTGTATTAATAAGTTATTAACAAATCCTTTTATTGAATGCGTGTTTTTTTTCAATGACCTCAATTTGAAATTGTAATTTGTAAGTGACAAAATTTTACATGCCATTACTTGTATAATTGCGAGTATTAAAAAAGTGTTGGCCTTTTTATAATTTTAAATTTATTACACCCTTCCCCATTAAAACATTACAAGGGATTCCATTCATATCCCATGTAAACATTGCAACATCAAATCTATTTACTCATACAACACCCACAGGAGTCGGCGATGTCGACGTCGGTTTCACACTGGCAGCATATTCCCGGGCCCACAGATCATAATGTATGATTTCCTCTAAGGAAGGCGCCGTCACCAATTCCTCTTGATGCTTCTCACATGTTAGCTCCACAACCTTAAATATATCCAAGTAACTAATCCTGTATAAACAACAATCACCTACTTTAGCAGGAACTGACATATCAGTATCAGTATCAGTATCAGTGACAGTGTGACGGTGACATTTACTAAAAACGTACTTTTCATCGATGAACATCTCAACGGCTTTCTCGTTAGCGGCGCTAAGGACTCCGGTCATCGTGCCACCAGCTCGCCCGGCCGAATAAGCCAAATCCATCGACGGGTATTTGACATTATCCGGAGCTTTGAATGTAAGTGATCCCAACCTGCATCACAGTTATACTTTCCATAATTAGAAAAAACATTCCTTCCATTTATAGAAAGTTTAATAAAGCAAAACAATATACATACTTGCAAAGATCAAGGCGGGGCCATGTGACTTCAGAGCAGGGTATTCTATCGGGCCAAGATAATGTGTAAAGAATCGGTATACGCATGTCGGGCCAACCTAATTGTGCTAGAACCGACGAGTCCTGTAAAAAAAATATACAAAATAGAAATGATTTGATTTTTGGATTATACCCTTTCTTTTTTTAATCTTTCTATATATGGAAAGATAAGTGGAGTTATAGGAATTGGACCTGTGTCTCGACCATTGAGTGAATGATAGATTGAGGGTGAATAACAATTTCGATATTATCATAGTCTGAGCCGTATAGATAGTGAGCTTCAATAACTTCGAGACCCTGTTAAATATATAGCTTACCAGATTAAGTCATGTATACATTAAGTCGATAAAAAAGAAGAGAAATATTATTACCTTGTTGAAAAGTGTAGCTGAATCCACGGTGATTTTTTTCCCCATGCTCCAGTTAGGATGCTTTAACGCATCGGCTACTTTTACATCTTTTAGTTTTTCAACTGGCCAATCCCTATAAATATAACAACGTTTATTTTTTTTTTTCCTTTTTTACCCCTCGGAATACTTACTTATTTTTCTCTAATCGAAAGAATTACAATACCTAAAAGCACCTCCAGATGCAGTTAAGATTATACGCCTTAGAGCACCTTCAGGGAAGCCTTGAATACACTGAAATATAAAACATGCTTATTGACTAAATGATGTCTTTCACAATCAACTACTACTTTTTTTTTTTTTTTTCTTTTTGTATTACCTGAAAGATAGCAGAATGTTCTGAATCTGCAGGAAGAATCTTTACGTTATGTTTATGTGCAAGAGGAAGGACAAATGGGCCTCCGGCAATTAGGGTTTCTTTATTAGCTAAAGCTATGTTTTTTCCTGCTTCAATGGCAGCAACTGTGGGCTATTATGAAAGAAAAAGAATCATAGCATGAAAACATTTCGTAAAGCAGAAAGCTTTAATGGATTACGAAAAGGATTCTAGAAGAAAACACGATGAAAACAGATATTCAAATGGAAGAAGTAAAGATTTACCGTTAAACCAGCACAACCAACTATGCCGGTGACTACGGTCACACAATCAGGATGACGGGCAACCTCAATTACACCTTGCTCTCCGGGAATAATTTCGGGCATGTAATCAGCATCAGCTAAAGCTTCTTTGAGTTCTTCAACCAAAGATTCGTTTCTAATTGAAACTAATTGAGGTTTGAATGTCTTCACCTACATGATGAATCCACAAAGCTTAATTGAATAAAACACGATTCGGTAACCATGAAATAGAGATTAAAGACTAGGGTTACACCATAATTACCTGTTCAGCGAGAAGCGTCACGTTTGAGCCGGCAGCAAGTGCCACAACTCTAAATTTATCGGGGTTTTCAGCAACAATATCAAGTGTCTACGAATATAGAATTTGAAATGATCAAATATTGTTACAGTACTACGCAAATTAAAGCTAGAAATCATCAAATTATGTGCATCTTTTCAACACCCGCCAAGTGTTTGATAAAATTCACCTGAGTACCAATCGAACCAGTAGATCCCACAATTGAGATAGGTTTAGGGCCGTTCCAATTCTTAGTCCCAGGGTCCACAAGAGCCGTCCCTGGCCACGCCGGTGGTGGCGAAGGCTGCGCTGAACATCGAACCCCCTTTCCAATTACTACCTTAACATCTTTTCTCTTAAACGAAAACCCGCCTAAAATGAACCCAAATTCTCAAATTAACAATAAAGAATCGAATTTACATCAATTTGACATACTGCTTGCTTGAATTATCAAATCATGAAATGAAATAATTATTGAGTTGGTAGAACACATACCTTGGAGCTTGAGAAGGTGGGTTTGGGATATGGAGGTGTCGGAGAAAGCGATTACTTTGGATTGCAATGGAGATAGAAAATTCAAAGACATTTTTGTATGAATTCTTTCGAATTCAGTAGATTATGAACTTAACAAAAGCTTGATACACAAAAATTTCGGATTAGAAAGTGAGAGATTAAGCTAGTGCGTAGAGGTATTTCGAGAAACGCATACTATACAGGGGAAAACTGGTTCTGTTTATGGGGAGAGGGTGGGGAGTCTACTATTCATGGACGAAATTTTTTGATAAGATTAAATAATTGTAAATGGATTGTAGCTAACAATAATTGGGAAGTATTCAGTCTACTAAATTCGGATTAAAGAATAAGTGTACGCAATTTAATTTTTTTTATTAAACAATGAGTGTTGTTGTAGCATTTAATATGAAATTGATTATTTAGAATCAATTATTTAACTCAGATATAATCAAATAAACAAAATTATCATCTTCACGCTTAAACCAAAATGAGTTCCAAATTCACACATTAAAGACTTCTATGGATGTTGGATGGCAAGTGATTCTTACACACTTTATATATTGGATCTTTGACAGTTTACTATTTATAATTTTAATAATTTGATGAAACCGATTATTAATAATTTTAGTGGTAAAATAATCAAAATTAATCATTACCAAGTTATTGTTGTTATACGGTAATAATCAATTGTAAAATGTTTGAAGAAACGTATTATAGTTATTTTAACACTAAAATAACCAAATTTCAAGAAAAAACTTTTCAAATATATGATATTCCTAGATGTATATTTGAATAACAATGAGATATCTTTTCAAATTTATATGTATTTACAGGTAATATTATTTTTCATGCCTTAAAATACTTGATCAATTTTTTTTCTTCACAAAATGACATTCGAAACTGGGTTTAACAACAATTTTTCTATTCAGTGAGTGGGTAATAAACTAATAATATCAGGAAACGAAAATTAAACTGAATACCATTTGGTTTAAGAAAATAAAAGAAGCATATTTGGCGTAGGAGGCTAGACAAGATGCTCATTTTGGACTATTATGGAGATTTATAGTTAACTTAATTACACCATAAAATAGAATAGCCGGCTCATGATTAATTTGATGTATAAATGTATATAAGTTAATATTTGGCGAAGGGTCCAATTGGACGGTTTCTTAACGAATCAAACATAAAATAGATTCTCTCGAAGGCATTTACATTATACATATACCACTTGGAGACTAATCTTCATTAGCATGAGCATATACACTAATACACATATACATGTACTAACATATACATACACGTACTAAAACTACTTGTTTATGTTGCTATATGTAGCCAAATTCTTCCACATAGGAGTTATTCGGTTACTTTCATCCAAATACAAAGTTACTAGACAAAGATTATTTTTCCATGTATTTGGTTACTTGAAGATTTTAGCATCATTTTAAGATTCTTGTTAAAAATTCTAGTCTTAGTTTTTTTATTCTTATTCATATATTCAATTCTATTATGATCATCCTCCTCCATCGCTTATATATAACCCATCTCTACCTTCTGGTATAGTCGATTTTAATATATATATATATATATATATATATATATATATATATATATATATATATATATATATATATATATATATATATATATATATATATATATATATATATATATATATATATATATATATATGAAAAAGTTCAAGAACCATAATTATTGGTTTTTCAAGGAACCAAATCTTTTTTTCAAGTTCTAGAGTTTATTCTTTATCGAAAAAAATCTAAAAATATCTAAATTCATATATTAACATTGTGAATGTGAAAAATATTTTTCAGATTCACCGTGTGAATCCGGATTCACGTTGTGAATTTTCAAAAATTCACATTGTGAATTTGACGTAAAAAAAAATTCGAATTTTATATCATTGGAAAAAGGAAAAAAAGTTATGAATTTCAATATTTTTAGTTTTTTTTTTGATAAAAAATAAGTTCTAAAAGTTGAAAAAAAATTAGTTCCTTGGTTAATTGTAACGCCGAAATTTTCAAAACAAAATTTTCATTTAAATTTGCTTATCTCTTTAACACTTTTCATAAAAATTTCATTTTTATTTAAATTACAATACATGACTCTTTTGTTCAATTCAATTGATAAACTAGGATCCTCAAAACAAACGCTTCCTCTGGTGTGTACAATCGAACCGATGTCGTCCCATGATCCTGAGAAAACCTGAAACATATAACACAAAACACTGTAAGCACGAAGCTTAGTGAGTTTCCCGAATACCACTCTAACACATATTAGCCACTCGGTTAACCCTCTGGTCAGTGTATCTCAGTGGGACCCTCCAGTCCCAACTCTCTATGGACCCTCTGGCCCTAACTCTATGGACCCAAAGGTCCTAACTCTGATAACTCTGAATCATGCATATCACATATCACAATAAATCTCATAAAATAAATAGCATACAAATACAATGGCACATAACTCTAAACCTAACTCTGTGGACCCTCTGGTTAGTGTATCTCAGTGGGACCCTCCAGTCCCAACTCTCTATGGACCCTCTGGCCCTAACTCTATGGACCCAAAGGTCCTAACTCTGATAACTCTGAATCATGCATATCACATATCACAATAAATCTCATAAAATAAATAGCGTACAAATACAATGGCACATAACTCTAAACCTAACTCTGTGGACCCTCTGGTCCTAGCTCTGTGGACCTTCCGGTCCTAACTCTGATATACACACAGCAAAAATCACATATAAATAATGCAGTGCCACACATCGCATAGATAGCATACAATAACTCTGTCACATAACTCTGTTACCACTCTAGGTAAAGTATAGTGAGAAGACTCACCTCAGATGTCTCGGTAAATCTCTGACTCGGTAGAAATATGGTCTAGCCTCCGCCTGATCACATAAAGTAAATACTCTCATAAATATAACTCTCGAGACTAGACTCAACCCTCTCTTGGCACCCTTAGAAGGATAAAAGACCATTTTACCCCTCTCTTGACACGAAGACTCCATTGTTGACCAAACCCTCAAAGTCAATAAAGTCAACAGTCAAACTTTGACCCGACTCGCCGAGTGTACTTGGGCGACTCGGCGAGTCTACGCGTGTCCACTATCCTTCTAGTCTCGCATGACACGTCGAGTCTTTCCCCTGCTCGACGGGTTACAACTGACATGAATCGCGAGGCCACCCTGACTCAACTCGCCGAGTCCCATTATGAACTTAGCGAGTTCCGCCTTGAACTCTAGTCCTCTATTTCCCTCTGACTCACCGAGTCATTCCCCCAACTTGGCAAGTTACTCACTGAGTGAACTATGGGAAAACCCTAGCCCTACTCGTCGATTCTGCTCTTGGGACTCGGCGAGTTCATGCCACGATCAAGCTCAAATGACCTCCTGAGGTTAGATCCGTTCCTCTAACCCATAGATCTGGCCTCCTTAAACAATATAAACACGTAAAGTCTGGATCTTGATGCCCATGCAAAGACTCAATGGCTCAATTTGAAGAAATGGCCTCAATATGTCACCCTAAGCTCATATTATCCAATGTCACCCCATAAACATCAAGGAGTTAAGGTCTATGGACCTCTTTGGATCCAGATTCGAAGCCTCAACACAAGAAGGGACCAATTGCACCATCATTCACACTCTAAATGGGCTAGAAACCCTAACTCTCAAGGATTAACACCCAAAACTGAAGAAGGATCGAATATATACCTCAATATGAAGTCCTTAGGCTCTGAAATCCATAGAATAGCACCCTCTTCAGCTTCCTCTTGCCTTGGTCACCTTCTTCTTGCAAAAACACCCACACAAGGATCAAAAATGGCCTCTTCTTCCTCACAAACGCTCTAGATCGCTTAGGGTTTCACTCAGGGGTCTGGTAGCCGCAATTGGTGGCTATAAGCCCCTTTAAATAGGTCTCAAACCCCGGGAATTAGGGCTTCATTAAACAACGCAGACTCGCCGAGTCCACTACTTGACTCGCTGAGTCCGGTTATTAACCCGGATGGAAATCGCGACTCTACTCGGCGAGTCTAAGCATCAACTCGCCGAGTCCCTCAAAAATAAAGAATAAATAATGTACCTCGGAATCCGGATGTTACAATTCTCCCCCACTAGAATCAGACTTCGTCCTCGAAGTCTTACTCTGAAAAGAGCTCTGGATACTGCTCACGCATCTCTCGCTCCGCTCCCAAGTCAGCTCGGACCCTTTCCGAGGTTGCCACTGGACCTGCACCGGGGGCACTTCCTTGTTCCTCAGAACCTTGATCTTCTGATCCATAATCGCCACCAGTCTCTCAACATAGTTCAGGCTCGCATCCACCTGAATATCCTCTAATGGTACCACTGCTGACTCGTCGGCAATACACTTCCTCAACTGAGACACGTGGAAGGTATCATGAATCTGACTCAACTCCGCAGGTAGCTCCAAACGGTATGCTATCCTGCCCAACCTAGCGGTCACCCTGAAAGGAACAATATATCGGGGGTCCCAGCTTGCCCCTCCTTCTAAACCGGATCACTCTTTTCCAAGGAGATACCTTCAGGAGTACGAAGTCACCGACCTGGAACTCGAGCTCTGACCGTCGCCTATCTGTATAACTCTTCTGATGGCTCTGGGCTGTCAGTAACCTCTGTCTGACCTGCTGAATCTGCTCGGTCGTCTGAAGCACAATCTCCATACTACCCATCGCACGTTGCCCTACCTCTCCCCAGCAAATGGGAGTCTAACACCTCCTTCCATACAACAGCTCAAAGGGTGGCATACCAATGCTCGAATGATGGCCGTTGTTATAGGAAAACTCATCCAAGGGTAAGTACGTGCCCCAACTCCCTCCGACATCCAATACACATGCCCAAAGCATGTCCTTGAGCATCTGAATCGTCCGCTCGCTCTGCCCGTCAGTCTGTGGGTGGTAGGCGGTATTAAAATGCAACCTCGTGCCCAACTCCTCATGGAATTTCTCCCAGAATCTGGAAGTGAAACGTACATCTCGATCTGAGACAATCGAGATCGGTACTCCGAGCCGCGATACCAACTCCCTCACGTACAACTCTGCCAGGCTCTCCGCAGAAGAGCTCCCACTGACTTCCTCTTCGCATCAACTATCTCGGCCCTATGACACACAAGTCACAAAATTCTCAAATGAAACTACAATCTAACCGAAAATCGACTTAGCCCTGACAGAGACGGAGACCCCAGTCCCGCCCCTAGTTTAACCACCAGGCTCCAAAAACTCAATACTAGGGCTACTCAAGCCTAAAACTCTTCTGCATCATACACTGATCAGAGAACACTCCATCATCACACTCTCTTGCTGTCTAGTGAGTACTATGGCTCCCCGCAACATCACGACAGCCAGTGACTAGTGAGTACTATGGCTCCCTGTAGCACCACAACACCAACTGACTAGTGAGTGCTACAGATCCCCGTAGTACCACGGCTCTCTCTCTCTCTCTCTCTCTCTGACTTGTGAGTACTATGGCTCCCGGTAGCATCACAACACCCTCTGACTAGTGAATACTACAACTTCCCGTAGCTTCACCCATACTCTCACTCTCATTACAACGCCACACTACGTCCGCTAACTCATACCCCGTAGACTATCATAGATAGCTACACACACTTGCCCCACATATGCACCACAGACTCTGGCGACAGCCGCTATAACAAAAAAAAACTACCTTTGTGGAGATCCAATTTCTTAAATAATCCCTCTTGATGTCAATACTCGAAGGGCTCCCATCGGAACCGTAGATACATGATACACCACTAGTCGTCTCAAACTCAAGATTCTAAATAGCTCCGAAATCGGGCCATTATAACACCATTACAAAACATCACGATGTCCTGTCTCAACCACTTATCTCCTACTCCCAGCACCATACAGATACAACAATACATTTCCTCTGAACCCCATAAATAATTCTTCACTTTATCCAATGCACAACTTCAGTGTACCCAAACACTCAATTGGAATACAAAGAAAGGGCTAATGCTTCAGAACACGCTGATGGTCCTCCGGAACCCTTTCCCTTACTGCTCAAAATCCAAGCAAGAATACACATACCGGCCCGGGATTTGGCTACTCGATAATCTTCTATCCACCCAAAAAGGGGCATATACAATCCATACTTCGACCTAGAAGTTCTCAACTGCCCATACCATCATTACGAGTCTTCCACTTGAAACGACCCTGACCACCACCAGATTCCTGACCATTGGCCACCTGTCGTGGAGACACCCATCCTTTCTCAGACACATACCACATGCATTGTCTCGCTCTGCACCTTCCCTTGATCACCAATGACCCTGGTCTCATGACTTCGAGCCGCAGGTTTTTGTATCCAACCCCTGACCGCTCTTGCACAAATCTCTGGTTCCCTCAATACAATACCCGGTTCTCCCCCACTTAGGGTTCGAACCATCACCAATTGACGCATCAACACTCTATCCTACCGACGGTTTCCACCCGAACATCGCACCTACGCTTGGAAGGTGCCACACAATGCCCAATGATCTCCACACATAGAGATCAAGAAACCTCAAATACCCTAAATCTCCGAAGAAATCCTCAGGAACTTCTCATCACGACTGCCTCTAGCCATTCGAAATCTCATACCATCCAAATACTGAACATCCCAACTATCCAGTACTATCACTGACTCTTAGACTGAAACAATAAATCATTATACTCCTCATCCTCGACTTCTCAACCCCCCGTTCCAACACATGAATCATCACAAGGATAGGGACTCCGCTACCATACTTAATACCCAACATAGACAGAAGAGCCACCGCTCTGATATACTCGACTGGATTACCTGCTGACACCGCTACCACACGCCCTACTATACTCAACTAGGGTGTAATGTGGTCCTTGACCATCTCAGTCCCCATTGACTACATGCTCATGGTAGATCATTTCCTTACGGCAGACATGCTGCCTGATACTTTGATGGAAAAAAAGTCGTCATCAATGTCAACCCGTAGGGTTTACTCCTAAACCCAAAACTGAAATCTCACGCCTCTCCTACTTCCCATAGGAAACATAAATAGCACCCAACAAGTCACAAAAAGTGACATCTCCTCCATCGGCTGATTGCACACTCAGACCGCAATCCCCCATAAATGCCTTCTCTACTAATCCCTGAGTCTTCCGACTACATCTAACGTCTTACCAAAATACTCTGAAATGATCTCGACCTCCCTCTCAAGGGATGCCTCTTCAGACTCAAACATGGCTCTCAGGCCTAAAACCCCATCGCGTCCAAATTCCACCAATCAATCCTGACCGGACAACCGGAGAATCACAAGCATCATTTGCTAAGAACCATGGTACACAACCCATGTCATTTCTTCTCAATCTGCTACAATATGGTACTCGAACCATAACATCACTCCTCAATCTGCTCCGATGTATGGTACTCAAACCATAACATCACTCCTCAATCTGCTCCGATGCATGGTACACGAACCATAACATCACTCCTCAATCTGCTCCGATGTATGGTACTCGAACCATAACATCAGTTCCTCAATCTGCTCCGATGCATGGTACTCGAACCATAACATCACTCCTCAATCTGCTCCGATGTATGGTACTTGAATCATAACATCACTCCTCAATCTGTTCCGATGTATGATACTCGAACCATAACATCACTCCTTAATCTACTCCGATGTATGGTACTCGAACCATAACATCACTCCTCAATCTGCTACTTAGGACCTTCATAATACTCCCAGTATTGAGTATGGGTCCTCTGATTTCGGTAGTACGGGCCCATACTACCTGCCACATCTACCCAAACTTTCCACACAGACGATTCCAGAGCTCCTAAGTAGCTGCTCGACCTTCTCGTTCACGAATTCCGCCACGCGTGCTCGCTTCTCAGCGAAATGCTCTACTCCGCCAGCGTACTCATCTGGCTAAGGTTACTCCATAGGCTCTTCCTTGGTCCTCCCACTTTTCCGCCATCAGCTGCTGAAGAGCTCCTAATGATGCCAACCATCTACCTCCTAAATATCGTCATATTCACTTGGTAGCTGACTCCCATCATTGAGAGTTCCACAAAGCACGAAGTAAGTAGCATTCGGGCGTCGAAGAATACATAGAACTCACTCTGGGTGATAACTCCTCTTGCTTTGCTCATTCTCAAAAGTACCACCGAACTCTGCAACTCTACCCCTCACGGGTTCTAACTATTCTTTCGATAAACACCACAATACTCATCTAGGCGTCTCTCATAGATTACTCCTCTACTCAAATCCCCTGAAAGGATTCTAACTGAATACTCTCACTCATACTCAAAAGCACATAACATATAACACCAACTCCTAGGCTAAGGCATCACAAATCAGGCCACTCTAGTCCTAAGATATGAAATACCTAGCCTGTCTCTAGCATGCATAATATCTCATAAAATGTATAATTATCTCATAATACAAAAGTACGGGTATTTTGGGAAATCACCGTTCGGGCTCTGGCTGATTGTACACACTACTCTTTCTCGTTTTCTCATCGAACTCTTATTCACTTTTAGAAAATCATTTCATTGAAAACTCTTCTTACTTCCTCAGTTTGAGTCCAGATTTTACCCGAAGGTGCATCCGAATCCCTCAAACCAAGGCTCTAATACCAACTTGTAGCGCCGAAATTTTCAAAACAAAATTTTCATTTAAATTCGCTTATCTCTTTAACACTTTTCATAAAAATCTCATTTTTATTTAAATTACAATACTTGACTCTTTTGTTCAATTCAATTGATAAACCAGGATCCTCAAAACAAACGCTTCCTTTGGTGTGTACAATCGAACCGCTACCGTCCCGTGATCCTGAGAAAACCTGAAACATATAACACAAAACACTGTAAGCATGAAGCTTAGTGAGTTCCCCAAAATACAACTCTAACACATATTAGCCACTCAGGGCTATAACTCTGTTAACCCTCTGGTCAGTGTGTCTCAGTGGGACCCTCCAGTCCCAACTCTCTATGGACCCTCTGGCCCTAACTCTATGGACCCAAAGGTCCTAACTCTGATAACTTTGAATCATGCATATCACATATCACAATATATCTCATAAAATAAATAGCATACAAATAAAATGACACATAACTCTAAACCTAACTCTGTGGACCCTTTGGTCCTAGCTCTGTGGACCTTCCGGTCCTAACTCTGATATACACACATCATAAATAACATAGAAATAATGCAGTGCCACACATCACATAAATAGCATACAATAACTCTGTCACTTAACTCTATTACCACTCTAGGTAAAGTATAGTGAGAAGACTCACCTCAGATGTCTCGGTAAATCTCTGACTCGGTAGAAATATGGTCTAGCCTCCGCCTGATCACATAAAGAAAATACTCTCATTAATATAACTCTCGAGACTAGACTCAACCCTCTCTTGGCACCCTTAGAAGGATAAAAGACCATTTTACCCCTCTCTTGACACGAAGACCCCATTGTTGACCAAACCCTCAAAGTCAACAAAGTCAATGGTCAAACTTTGACCCGACTCGCCGAGTGCACTTGGGCTACTCGGCGAGTCTACGCGTGTCCACTATGCTTCTAGTCTCGCATGACATGTCGAGTCTTTCCCCTGCTCGACGGGTTACACCTGGCATGAATCGTGAGGCCACCTCGACTCAACTCGCTGAGTCCCATTATGAACTCGGCGAGTTCCGCCTTGAACTCCAGTCCTCTATTTCCCTCTGACTCACCGAGTCATTCCCCCAACTCGGCAAGTTACTCACTGAGTCGACTATGGGAAAACCCTAGCTCTACTCGTCGAGTCTGCTCTTGGGACTCGGCGAGTTCATACCACGATCAAGCTCAAATGACCTCCTGAGGTCAGATTCGTTCCTCTAACCCATAGATCTGGCCTCCTTAAGCAATATAAACACGTAAAGTCTGGATCTTGATGCCCACGCAAAGACCCAATGGGTCAATTTGAAGAAATGGCCTCAATATGTCACCCTAAGCTCATATTACCCAATGTCACCCCATAAAGATCAAGGGGTTATGGTCTTTGGACCTCTTTGGATCTAGATTCGAAGCCTCAACATAAGAAGGGACCAATTGCACCATCATTTATACTCTAAATGGGCTAGAAACCCTAACTCTCAAGGATTAACACCCAAAACTGAAAAAGGATCGAATATATACCTCAATATGAAGTCCTTAGGCTCTAAAATCCACAGAATAGCACCCTCTTCAGCTCCCTCTTGCCTTGGTCACCTTCTTCTTGCAAAAACACCCACACAAGGATCAAAAATGGCTTCTTCTTCGTCACAATCGCTCTAGATCGCTTAGGGTTTCACTTAGGGGTCTGGTAGCCGCAATTGGTGGCTATAATCCCCTTCAAATGGGTCTCAAACCCTGGGAATTAGGGCTTCATTAAACAACGCGGACTCGCCGAGTCCACTACTCGACTCGCTGAGTCCGGTTATTAACCCGGATGGAAATCGCGACTCTACTCGGCGAGTCTAAGCATCAACTCGCCGAGTCCCTCCAAAATAAAGAATAAATAATGTACCTGGGAATCTGGATGTTATATTAATTGTGATACCGTGAGACACAATCTAAAAATAATTTTGAAATGTAAAATAAAAGGAAAAATCCAAAAAAAAAATTTTAATTATTTTTTTCGTCATTTTATTTACCTATAAATAAATAAAAATTACCATTTAAATACGTGAAATATTCTAATAGAATATTACAGTGTAAATATTCTAATGTGTTTTTTAGAATGTTAGAAAATTCTAGTATTCTACTAGATTTGTCAGATATGTAAAATGTTCTAATATTCTACTATAATATTCTAATATTCTACTAGAATATGTAAAAAAACGGTATCTTTTTATTTATTTTTATTTTCTGGAAAATATAAATGACGAAAATAATATTAAATTTTTTTTTCGAATGTTTTCAATTATTTTGTATTTTAAAAATGTTTTTTTATCTATAAAATGAGTGGGGGAGGATTGCGTCTCACAGTCTCACAAACTTAGGCCGTCTCACGTGAACCTAATCCTATATATATATATATATATATATATATATATACATACATATATATATATATATATATATATATATATATATATATATATATATATATATATATATATATATATATATATTTGTGTGTGTATGTGTGATCCGTTGAGAACTCATAATTTTCCGAGAACCCGAGGTGGAGCATTAGATAAAAATTAATTAATTAAGGGTATAATCGTCATCTTACCAGTCTCATTTAATGTTTAATTTTTTGTGTTATTGGAAATATAAATAAAAAAAGTCCAAAATTTAACATAATAAATTAAATTTTCTGATTTTTTTAAAAATAATAATTTTCGGTTTTTTAAAAAAAAATGCAAATTTTTAAATTTTTTTAGAAAACATGAATTTCTTAAAAAAAAAAACTAATTTTTTAAGACTGTATTTTTTTTTTAAAAAACAGTAAATTAATGCTACAAAATTTGTTTTTAATAGAAAAAAAAATCAACATTTTAGGTGCATATATGCATATTTTGTAAGTAAATCACATAAAACATATTTTTCTTTACTAATTTATAAACGCAATAATACAAGTATTTTATTCGATATAAAATAAAATATAAATAATAAATAATGCTACAAAATTTCAAAGTTTTTTCATGTCTTCATGTCAAGAATTCCATATTTTTCAATTTATCATTTTTCACCTCTTAATTATTTTCCACAAATTCTTCCAAATCTACTAGAAAATTAAAAAAAAAATTATTAATGCAAACAAAAAATGCATATGTATATATAATGTAAGAATCACATGTGATTATATTATGTAAGATTCACTTGTGATTATATAATGTGGTATTCACATATGATTGTATCTTTTAAGATTCAAATGTGTAATTAACAAGAAAAAAAAATTAACGAAGAACACTCACACAAAATTCATGTTTGCATATAGACGTGATTTACTTATGATTTTTATGTGAATCACGTGTAATTCATATGTGATTTACTTGTGATTTACATGTAATCACATGTAATTCATACGTGATTTAAATGTGAATCATATGTAATTCATATGTGAATTAAATGAGATTTACTTATAACTAGGTATTAGATTTTATGACATCCCCAATTTCATGGCCAGAAAGACCGATTTGTTTATGTTTCATTTGAAAATCAGAGTATCCTTTTGAAGAACTATATTGCGGAATTTGTTCCCAAAAGTATGATAAAGATATTATCAAAACATTTCCAAAGAAATGTATTTAATTATATTAAAAACATTAGGATGTCATTGTCAATATAGTACATAAGCATAAACATAAATAGTACAGGCCTTACAACATCTATTATTCTAATTGTTGGATTAGGTATCTAAGCCCATAACTATAACTGGCATGTACTTGACCCGATTGTAGCATGGTCATTTTAGGTTGCCTTCACCAGAGCAATTTGATAGGATGAACCTTTTGAGAAGAGGTTATTTGTGGTTTATTAATATATTATAAATATAATATATTAATTGAGAAATCATATTATTTAATTAGTATTGATCAAGAATTAATTTGAAATTAATTTAGTGATCAAAAGAGATTGATTAAATATACGGGGACTGATTATGTAAATCAGTAATACTTATAGTTGGGCTAATGATCCATGGTTGGTTAGGGTGGGCTAAACATATATGATAGTCCATAAGGTTTAACCCATGTAACCTAAGAGATATGAAAGGTCATGTGAATTAGGGTTTGCATGGATGTAACCATAGACTTTCCCACACTATAAAAGGAACCCTATACTCACCAAAACTACCCCCATGCATTCTAAAAAGAGTCATAACCGATTTTGAGCTACCTACCCAATTCTCATAAGCTTCCTTTTGCATTTGGTGTTTGTGACACACTAGAGGCATCACATTTGAGGTGCTAAAGCTTTTGAAGGCCAAGAACTCTAAGCTACACTAAGAGGTATTCATCTACTTTGGTTTTATGTTGTATATCTCAAATTCTTTTACGCTAGTTTAGGATTCATGCTTTGGAAACAATATTGCATGTATAATAGAGAAAACTTAGATCCAAAGCATCTAGGGTTGCATGTGCACCATAAGAGTGTTATAGTGCTAAAAACCCAACAGTGGTATCAAAGCCAAGGGTAGTTTTCTGTTATATTGTTGAATTGTTCATTTTTTAAAGTTGAAGGAAACTGAAAATTGTATTCTGACATATTGGACTCGTCGAGTCCATGGATGAACTCAACGAGTTCATGATGAACTTGACGATTCTATTAACAGACTTGACGAATTGGACAGTCTGTTTATAACATCCCAAGTCCGGAACAAGAAGTGAAGGGTGCTAATTGTAAATAGTGGAAGGGACTTGACGAGTAGGTACTGGACTCGACGATTTGGAAGCTGGACTCGACGAGTTGGTGCTGGAATGAGAAAACCCTAATCTTAGAGCTTGCACCCTATTTAAAGGACGTTATGTCCTTCTCCCAGCCTCTTATTTCCCCAAAGAGTTCCAGAAAAACCCTAATTTTGTGTGAGGCTTCATTGTGGTGGAGATTGGGGCTTGGAAGAGGAAATTGTTGGAAGGAGCTTGAGAAATTGGAAGCTAGCATCAAGGGGCTTGTATAGATCTGGGATCTACATCAGATTTGGGCACATCTCTGAGGTAATGAGCCCTTATCTTAAGTTATTTCCTTTGTGGTTCATCCTTGGTGGTTGTTTTGGGAGTCCCTTAGCTTGTTTTGAGACCTATCTCGGATTTGGAGTTAGATATGGGGTTGCTACTCCAGATCTAGACTCATGATGGCCTAGAATGTCATAAAGCTTCAGTCTTTGAGTTGTTGGTGAAGCCCCTTTATCTAAAACCCAAGCCCTAGTGTGTTTTGGGCCTATATCTCCTTGGTTTCATGTAAAGTTTGCGACTTTATGTGAGGGTTAGATTGTAAAAGGGTGGATCTATGGATTGGAGCCCTTGCATGGCTCGAAAAGCTTCTGAATGGATTGAGAACTGGAGAGACTCGGCGAGTCACATAGGTGTACTCGACGAGTTGTATGAACATGTGCATGGACTCGACGAGTTGGAAGAACAACTCGACAAATCTGTTAAAGATTGCCTTGGACTCGGCGAGTCTGTTCTTGGACTTGACGAGTCTAGTCGCAGACCCCAACCTCTTTTGGTTAAAGCCTTGGATTAAGTGAGTCGGTCGGCGACTCAGTGAGTCGGACAGGATGGGACTCAGAGATCGTTGGACTCGGCGAGTCTTGGGGCGACTCGGCGAGTTATGTTGTGTTATGAGAGTTTTCTGGGAATGGGAACTCGGCGAGTCGACGGGTTGACTCGGCGAGTAGGATCAACCAGGAAGGTTGACTTTGACTGATGACTTGACTTTGACCAAGAGTTGACCAGTCTGACTTCCTAGAGTTTTAAAAGTTAAAATTCAACCCTTATACTATTATAATATTAAAAGTTAATACTTATATATATATATATATATATATGTGTGTGTGTGTGTGTGTGTGTGTGTATAAGACAAGTTAGTCTTACCATTAGTAGGCCTCATTCACGAAGCCGGTCTATATGGGTGTCCACTCTCACCCACCGCTTCTTTGACTGGTGGAGGGTCGTTAGCCGGACGGGTAGGATAAGACATTAATTATCATTAATATGTATAATGATAATTATTAAAGTAACTAAGCTTTTATAAATTCCCAATCTTAGTTACTATAGGAAAAATGTGAAAATGGTGCTATTCCATGAAGTTGCACTTTGCACCTTGTTAAGTCGTTAGTAGAGCATGTGTGGTTAACCGGCACACTAATTTAGGACTGACAATATGTGGCAAAGGGTAGCTTGATGTTAATAATGAATTAATAGATCGTGTGTGGTTAACCGAAACATTGATTGGATAAAAAGAATATGTTCTCAATAAAAAGCTGAAGGAGATTGATGAATAAACTGCTACTCCCGAGAAAATCGAGGAATACAGTGTTCATGAGAAGGACACGACACGTGCATTATGATTGCTACCATGACTATTGAGCTTCAAAAGTCCTATGAGGACTTCTGGCCTTTTCGAGATGCACCAAGATTTGATGGAAAGGTACCATCAAAGTGCTCGACAAGAGAGGTATGAGATCATTTCCTTAGTGATCACAACCAAAATGAAGGATGGCGAGTCCTTCACGGCCCATTTGCAAAAGATGCAAAGATATGTGGATCGCTTGCTAAAATTGAATGTCAATTTTGATGAAGAGTTGGCCATATATATCATTCTACACTCTTTGCCTTCTTGTTATGATCAGTTTTGTATGACCTATCATATGAACAAGGAGGAGGTCACTCTTAGCAAGCTTTAAGGCCTTCTAAGAATTGCGAAAAGCAACTTGAAAGGCAAGTTTGTTGTATCCATTTCTACTGTTGCTGCCCCTGTTCTGGCAATTGGACATGGGAAGGGAAAGAAGAGGAAGGCTCCAAGAGCCATAAGGGAAAGTCCCATGATGGATCCTCTTCTAGTGGAACCAAAGGTGGTCTTGCCAAACCCTCTACCAATTCAAAGGAAGCATAGTGCTTCTATTGTCATGAAAAGGGGCATTGGAAATGAAGTTACCCCAAATACTTGCTGGACATTATGGATGGGAAGATAAAGCCCACATTTGCAGGTGTTTACACTATTATTTCTAATAACTCATCACATGCTAATTCTTGGGTCCTTGATATAGGTTGTGGATTTCACATTTGTTCTACTTCGCAGAGATTAAAAGGAAGTAAGGAAGTGGAGCAGGGGAAGATAAACTTAATCATGGGAAATAGGAAGGTGTCTCCTATCACCAAGATTGAAGTTTACTCTTTATTTCTTAGTAGTGGGTTAAATTTAGAGTTGAATAATTGTTGTTAGTCGGATATGGAGAGAAATATTATTTCATTTCATGGTTTGTATAAATAAGGTTTTAGATTTTCATTTGATAATGAAATTAGTTCTATTAATGCTTTCTTTAATGGTTATGGATAACCTAGAAAATAATGTGTTGAATATTGATTCGTCCAATGTTTTGGACAAGGCATGCTTGTGGCATTGTCGTCTTGGACATGTAAACAAGAAATGCATAGCCTGACTCCAAAAGGATGGAGTCTCGGAGTCATTTGACTTGAAGTCAGATGACACTTGCGAATCTTGTTTGCTTGGAAAGATGACCAAGTCACCCTTCAATGGTACTTGTGAAAGGGGTGAAGTTATGTTGGATCTCATAGACACTGATGTCTGTAGACCTTTCAGATCCGCCACAAGGGATGCTAATCGCCTCTGTGTGACTTTTACTAATGATTACATCAGATATGGCTAAGTCTACTTAATCAAGCATAAGTCAGAAACCTTTGAAAAGTTCAAAGAGTTTAAGCAAGAAGTGGAGAATCAACTGGGCAGGAAGGTAAAGACGCTCCGATCTGATCGAGGTGGAGAGTATCTTAGTATCGAGTTCCATGACTATCTTAAAGAATGTGGAATTGTTTTACGGATGACGCCACCTAGGACACCACAACTTAATTGTGTGGCTGAGAGGCGCAATCGAACCTTGTTGGACATGGTTCGTTCCATGATGAGTCGAGCTCTGTTACCTATCTCATTCTGGGGGTATGCCAAAGAGACTGCCGCCCATATCCTTAATCTATTCTCAACTAAGAAGGTTGCCAAAACACCTCACAAGATGTAGACAGGGAAGGTTCCCTCGTTAGCACACATCAAGGTTTGGGGTGGCGAGGTTTTCGTAAGACGAGAGACTCACGACAAGCTCGAACCTCGTAGTGAGCGATGTATTTTCATTGGCTACCCGCATAAGTCATTTGGGTATCTCTTCTATAGACCGAATGACAATGTTGTCTTCGTTGTGAGGAGAGGATTCTTTCGCGAGAGAGAACTCATATGCCAAGAGGACAGTGGGAGGCAAATTGACCATGAAGAGCTTCAAGAGTTAAGTGATGAAGGAACCTCAAACACTAGCGCTCAACCCGAGGAGGAAACTCCTGTTGAACCGATTGAAGAATCCATACCTCTAAGATGTTCCAGTAGAGTTAGCATTCCACTTGTGTTATATGGTTTTCATATAACAGCTGAAGGTGATACATTTATCAGTGATTGTACATTGATAAATCTGGATGAACCTAATAACTACAAGGAAGCCATGACAGGCCCCAAGTCTGTGAAATGGAAAGAGGCTATGGACAGCGAGATTCAGTCCATGTATGACAATCAAGTTTGGAACTTGGTTGACAATGTGCCAGGTCGCAAGACAATCGGTGTAAATGGATCTTCAAGAAGAAGACCGACATGGATGGGAAAGTACACACATATAAGGCGTGACTGATTGCGAAGGGCTTTACTCAAACTCATGGAGTATACTATGATGAGACCTTCTCACCAGTAGTGAAGATTAAATCTATAAGAGTTATTTTAGCCATAGATGCATTTCATGATTATGAAATATGCCAAATGGATGTCAAAACCACTTTCCTTAATGGAAAGTTGGATGAAGATGTTTACATGTGCCAGCCAGAGGGTTTTGTCAATGCAAAGTACCCTAATAGAGTGTGTAAGATTAAAAAATCCATCTATGGATTAAAACAAGCATCTCGCAGATGGAATCTTTTTTTTGATGAGAAAGTCAAAGAGTTTGGATTTTCGAGAAGCGAGGATGAGTCCTGTGTATATGTCAAAGCTAGTAAGAGTATAGTTAGCTTTCTGGTATTGTATGTAGATGACATACTACCCATAGTAAACGACGTCCCAACCTTGCAGGAGGTGAAGTCCTGGCTTGGGAAGTGTTTCGCTATGAAGGACCTTGGGGAAGCTGCTTACATTCTAGGAATAAGGATATTGAGAAACAGGAGTAAAAAACTAATAGGACTTAGTCAAAGTACCTAATTGGACAAGGTGTTGAAGCGTTTCAACATAGAGAATTCCAAGAAAGGTGACTTACCTATCTAGAGCAATACCAAATTGAGAAAGGCTCAGAGTCCGAGAACTGATGAAAAGATAGCGAATATGAGTCAAGTGCCATATGCCTCTGCTGTCGGTTCAATCATGTACGCTATGACGTGTACTCGCCCTGATGTGGCTTTTTCTTTGAGCATGGTTAGTCGATATCAAGAGAATCCTGGTAGAGCTCACTGGACTGCAGTAAATAACATTCTTAAGTACCTACGGAGGACTAAGGGCTGGGTCCTTACCCTCGGTGGGAGTGATGACTTAAGAGTGACATGGTATTGTGACTCCAGTTTTCAGACCGACAAAGATAATTTACTCTCTCAGTCGGGCTGGGTTCTTACCCTAAATGGAGGATTAGTAACATGGAAAAGTTACAAGCAGGAGACTGTAGCTGATTCAGCGTGCGAATTAGAGTCCATAGCAGCGAGTGAAGCATCGAAGGAGGCGATATGGTTGAAAAACTTCATCGGAGACCTTGGAGTTGTATCATCCATAAAGGAGCATGTGGGGATTTTTTGTGATAATGAAGGGGCAGTCGCCTTAGCCAAGGAACCGAGAGATCATGGAAGATCGAGGCATATCGATAGAAAATACCACTTCATAAGAAATCGAGTAGAAGAAGGACTCCTCATTGTATAAAGGGTATCGTCAGAGGACAACCCAGCAGATCACCTTACGAAGGGACTGAGTTGGGTTAAGCACTTGCAACATGCAAGGAGCATTGGGCTAAAGGACGATGTTAGTTTTAGTGATTAGATAAATATTTAGAAACTTGTAATAGCTAAACTGTAATTGACATTTGATGATTGAATAAAAGGAGTTTTATTTATAAGTAAAGTAACTATCTTGTGTCAATTATTTACTATTGTTTCACTTTTCCATGTTTTGACTTCTGGAATAATAAGATTATTCAAACTATCCACAGTCGATCATACTTTGGAAGTAGGTTATGAGGCTAGACTGTCATGAATTGGCTTGTAGATTGTCTAAGGTGTTAGACATAACAAAAGTTTGCTACAACATTCATGAGTGCTCTTGAAATAAGATTTTAGTATTGGATTAAACCCACGCTCACATGAATCACTTCATGGAATTTATCACGAGTGATTGTGAGACGATAATATCATATAATCTTTAAACCAAGATATATGAGTTGTTGACTACGAGTTGGTTATGCATTGCTGGAATGAAAATGCATCATTAACTTGATGTTATAAAACGTATCGTTGTGCATGATTTAACGAGTAGTTAGTACAAGCATATAAGTCGAAGTTTATCTATTCCTTTTATCCTAGGAGGATTAAAAGCGATATTTTGGGCCCCTCGATGATTTTGTTTTGGCTTATGTGTCGTGCCCTGTCAGGAATTGATGTGTTCAATTAAGTTCTATGTCAAACAAATCGAAAATCAGGAAACAAACTGTTGGACAATGAGTATGACTATGTTCCATGTATTTATCCACACGATATCTTGTAGAACAAAGAATTATATGATCCCTTATGTAAAGGACGCATCACTAACTAGGTCAGAGTTCGACAGCGGCTTTTGAAAGCTATGATTGCTAATCGGATTTTGAAGATGCATTGCCGATTATAGTTATTAGAGTTATCCTAGTGGGAGACCGTTGGATTAGGTGTCTGAGCCCATAACTATAATTGGTATGTACTTGAACCGATTGTAGCATGAGGGGATGAGGCGTTCTAGGATTTTTCTGAGGGTGAGGGACTGATAAGGAGGCTAGGGTTAGAGCCGTAATGTTCCTTATATAGTGGCTAGCCCCCAAAATTAGGGTTTCGGATATCTGAGTGTACGCTGGATGTATTGCTCCCACACCCGCTATCATTTTACTCTACTACATTAGGTGTACTCACCCAGTTGTCACCTTTGCATGCATGGCTGAAATGCAAGTTTTTCCCATTCAGGGACCAATTCTGCCAGGAACATTAAAGTACTATAACTTCTGCGCTCTAAGTCCATTTCCGACGAACTTTACATCCACAAAAAGGTGGCGAGAAACCCTACACTCCTAGCTACACGCCCGAGTCTTAAAACCTTTCGAATAGAACCCGAGACCCATAAACAACCGAATTGCTTATACCTTGGGTCTCCGAGACCGCCACCAAAGTACTTTTCAAAACGGGGTGTTACAACTCTCCCCACTTAACTACTCCGCAACCTCTCACGACATTCTGATACTCTGAAACTACCCGCAACATAGAATTGCCTGAAATATTGAACTGCCCGAAGCACTGATCTGCCTAAAACGCTGAACTGCTTGAAACACTGGACTGCCTGAAACATTGAACTGCCTGAAACACTGAACTTCCTGAGAGAATGAACTGTTTGAAACACTGAACTTCCTGGAACACTGAACTTTCTAAAACAATGAGCTGTTTGAAATAGTATGTTGCCACATGGCTGCTTTCCCAAAGTCTACTGGGACCTCCCTGGTTCCAGCTTATCTGGAATGCTGACGTCCTGTCCAAGTGATGAGTCAAGAGCAATCTCACAATTTCCCCACATGACTTCCGTACAAAATCCTGGTCTTATTAATTGTTTCCACTAATTATCTTTCCACCGTAGCTCTAACGACCATCAGATCTAACTGATCGGGTTCATACGTCAAGTCCTGACGTCACCAAACCCCCAAGATAGAAGTGATTACTACATGACCATTGGTAGCCTTATATCACAATTTAACTTAAGCAGTTCCTTGCTTCCTTAATCTCATTATTGTAGTGGCTTTCCTACGGTCTCATCACTGGCTCAAACAAGTCTAATTCATCTGGGGAAAACCAAACTCCAATACGTGGTTTTCAATATCCTTGTTGCTGCACCCGAACTAGTGGGTACTACTGTTCTCCTCGTGATCTGCCATCACTCCCATACTACCTGTCAACCTAGTGAAATCCATGCCAACCATCACAGGCTTACAACACTCTAATGCTATTTGACAACTTGGTGAATGCTACGGCTACACCCGCAGACTTACACCATCCTAACAGTACCCCGCTACTAGTGAATGGTACGGCTACACCCACCAACTTACTACACCCTAACACTATCTGACTGCTAGTGAATGTTACGGCTACACCCGCAGACTTACAACACTTTAACACTATCTGGCTGCTAGTGAATGCTACGGCTACACCCGCACACTTACAACACTCTCACACTATCTGGCTACTAGTGAATGTTACGGCTACACCCACAGACTTAAACCACCCTAACACTATTTGACTACTAGTGAATGCTACGGCTACACCCGTAGACTTACAACACTCTACTGAACTCATGTCTTGACTGGAATCCCCAACCTGATTCCCTAAGGCCTGCTATCGCATGACCCTGCTACATCAGTACCGCACCCATGCCTGTGATCGAAGCGTCACAATAACCCATGAGATCATATACACCCTCTAGCAGGATGAGAACTGGGGTCTCACACAACCACTGTGTAACATCCCAAAATTCACGTCCAAAAATTTAATTTTTAATTATATAGTTTCGAAAATTATTTAACAAAACATGGTCGTTAATATAACAATCCATAACACCATAGTAATCATGTCTCAAAAACGTATCATCGAGTAGTAGTAAAATCAGAGTATAATCCCATGAATCATAAAATGCGGAAAACTGATGTGTGTGTGATGTACCGCTACCGTGCCAGCTCCTTCCCCTTCACTGAAGAGGTACCTGAAACAAAACTGAAAATTGTAAGCACAAAGCTTAGTGAGTTCTCCCATCATACCACATACTATACAAATCACATACTTCCAGACATATCTGGGTGCACGGCCTACCTTGTCAGGCATATCTGGGTGCCTGACCTACCCTGTCAGGCATATCTGGGTGCTCGACCTACCCTGTCAGGCATACCTGGGTGCCCGACCTACCCTTCGGTGTATCTCAACCGGTTACAGGGACTATTTCACCCCTACCACTACCACAACATAACATAACATAACATAAACATATTGTCTAGCATAGTTGGGTACTAGGCTACCCCGTTGGCCCAATCGACCTGTAACCGGGGACTATTCCCCCTACTGCCACTATCACATAACGTCATATCATGCTAGCACATAAAACATAATAGATAATAGTGAACCTAGATAATTATCACAAAGACAATCATCTAACAAGCAACTCACGATGATGGGCCGACATTGTGGCCTTAGACCCATTTCTACTGGAAGGTAACTCACGTCGATGTAGCGTAGTATCTAAACAGTCCTCAGCATGGAAATACACTCGTCTCTACTCCTCAATCCCTACACAACGACCCTTCTTGATTACTATTACAAACTCATAACCCTTACAAGGTTCAACCTAAATCCAAGTCAAAGTCAAAGTCAACTTTGGTCAAAGTCAACCTTCACTTGACTTGACTCACCAAGTTTGTCCACCAACTCATCGTGTCCCTATTCTTTCAGAATGATACAGCCTTCGACTCTACTCGTCGAGTCTAGCAAGAACTCGACGAGTTCTCCTTCAACCATAAAATCAGGACCATCCTCAACCGACTCGCCGAGTTCATCCTTGAACTCGTCGAGTTCATCTTCATCATATGAATGTGTCCAGTCTATGACTCGCTGAGTTATATGAACAACTAGTCGAGTCCGCCTTCATGGGTTGGGAATTTTCCTTGGACTCTCCGAGTTTGCTGATACACACACCGAGTCCCATGATTCCCATGTCCATAATCACGTCCATATTTTCTAAGTCCCCTTCTAGACTCAACCGGATTCCTCAAAAATAGAAAAGGTTGGGGAACTAATACCCGACTCGCCGAGTCCCAAGAATGACTCGCTGAGTCCCCTAAAGTCCTTGTCCATAAACTCTATTTCTGTTGGGCTCATCTCATCCAAAGGGTATATCGGACCTCTTAGGGTCGATATAACACGTAAAATCACAAACTTTACGTCCATGTATGGGTCTTTAAGCTCAAAAGAGCCAAAAATGAGGTCTACAAGATGCATGGGGCTCTTATGGCCATAAATTTGGCACCTTTATGCCATGAGAACCCTCCAAGGTTCAAGATCTGAAGCCCTTACTCCACATTAGGCTCTAACACCCGAAAATGGCTTAGAAATGCCCAAAAGATGTCAAGATCCAAGCCCTAAAGTAGATCTAACAAGTAATAAGTCAAGGTAGGAGCTTTTTTACCTCAAACAAGCTGGAAATGCAGCCAAATCTCTGGATCTACCGACTTCCTCTTGAATCTCTAAGTCTTTCCTTCTTTCTTCAAACTTCAAATCACAAAGAATGGCACAAGATAGCTCAAGAACACTCAAAGGTTGGTTAGGGTTTCGAGTTAGGGTTTCTCTGGGTTGGGAGGGACGATGGGGGATGGGTTGAGGCAGAATAAGGCGTTTAAATAGGGTGCAAACCCTAACATTAGGGTTTTGTCCAGACAGGTCCTACTCGTCGAGTAGGTCACTTAAAATCCGCGCATCAAGTTGAGTCTACTTGACGAGTTGGGCCCTTAACTCTTCGAGTCCCTGAGTAAAATACAATAATACGTATAATCAAATGCGTACCAGGAACCGGGTGTTACAAATCTCCCCCACTTATTTTAGACTTCGTCCTCGAAGTCTGTTGCTGAATCCGGAAAAAGCTCGGGGTAGTGCTCTCTCGTCTCGTCCTCCGGTTCCTAGGTCCATTCTGAACCCTTGCAGTGCTGCCATTGCACCTTCACTAGTTCCACCCTCTTGTTTCTTAGATCCTTCGACTTCCTATTAAGGATAGCTATTAGCCACTCGATGTAGTTTAGGCTGTCATCCACCTGAATATCGTCCAAAGGCACCACTACTGAATCATCCACCAGACACTTCCGCAACTGGGAGACGTGAAAAGTACTATGAATCTGGCTGAGTTCGGCTGGCAGGTCTAGTCTATATGCCACCTTGCCCACCCGAGCTACAACCCTGAAAGCTCCAATGTACCTAATGCCCAACTTGCCCCGCTTCCTGAACTGAATGACGCCTTTCTAAGGCAACACCTCAGGAGCACGATATCCCCGACCTGGAACTTCAGGTCCGAATGACGTCTATCAGCATAAATTTTCTGCCGACTCTAAGCAGTCTGAAGCCTGCTCCGCACCTGCTGGATTCTCTCTGTCGTCTTGAGTACCACTTTAGTACTCCCCATGACCCTCTGGCCGACCTCACCCCAGCATATCGGGGTCCTGCACTTCCTCCCGTACAACATCTCGAAGGGAGGATGGCCAATACTCACATGATAGTTGTTATTATAGGAAAACTCAGCCAAAGGAAGGTAAGTATCCTAACTACCTCCGAAGTCTAAAACACACGCCCGTAGCATATCCTCCAGAGTCTGGATGGTCCGCTCAATTTGACCGTCCGTCTATGGGTGAAAAGCAGTGCTGAAGTGCAAACGAGTACCCAACTCGTCGTGAAACTTCTTCCAGAATCTGGAAGTAAATCGTACACCTCGGTCCGAAATCACTGAAACTGGCACTCCGTGCCGAGCTACTACCTCTCGTATATAGATATCGGCCAACTTCTCGGTCGAGATGCTCTCCTAGATCGGTATGAAATGGGCACTCTTGGTCAACTGATCCACGATGACCCAGATCGAATCCACTCCTTGTGCAGTCCTGGGAAGCTTTATGATGAAATCCATAGTGATATCTTCCCATTTCCACAGTAGAATATCTAACGGCTGGGTCTTGCTGTTAGGCCTCTGGTGCTCGGCCTTAACCTTCCTGCAAGTCAGGTATCTCTCAATGAACCAAGGTACATCCCTCTTCATGCAGGGCCACCAGTAATCAAGATGAAGATCCCTATACATCTTCGTCGCCCCGGGATGAATAGAAAACCTGGATTTGTGTGCCTCCTCCATCAATACCTGGCGCACACCTCCATGATATGGGACCCACACCCTATGGTGTAGCGTCAACAATCAACGACTGTCATAATCGAAGGAGGAAACCTGGCCCACAATGCGCTCACTCTTACGATGTTCCTCCTTCATAGCCTCTTGTTGGGCCTCTCGAATCCGCTCCAACAACGGAGTCACCACTTTCATCCTCAAACAAATATCACTGATCGGAACTGCCTTGCGGCTAAGCGCATCGGCCATGACGTTGGCCTTCACCGGGTGGTAGAGGATCTCACAATCGTAATCCTTCACCACATCAAGCCACCGACGCTGCCTCATGTTTAGATTCGGCTGATCCATAAGGTACCTCAAACTCATATGATCCGTCTAGATGGTACAGCAAACCCCATAGAGGTAATGACGCCAAATCTTGAGGGCGAAAACAAATGCCCCCAACTCCAAGTCATGCATCGGATAGTTTGCCTCATGAGGCTTTAGCTGCCTTGAAGCGTAGGTGATAACATGCCCCCTCTGCATTAATACCGCGCCCAAACTTGAGATGGACGCATCGCAATACACAACAAAATCCTCCACGCCCTCTGGCAGGACTAAGATTGGCGCCTTAATCTCTGTCTCAGCATCTCGAATGTGCCCTGCTGCTCAGGCCCCCAGCGAAATACAACGGCTTTCTTCGTCAACCGGGTCAAGGGTACGACTATTTTTGGAGAAATCATGGATGAATCTCCGATAGTAGCCGGCTAATCTCAGGAAACTCTGAATCTCAGATGGAGACGTTGGCAGCTCCCATCTCATCACAGCCTCCACCTTGGCCGGGTCAACCAAAATCTCGTTCTGGTTGACAAGGTGCCCAAAAAACTGCACCTCGCGCAACCAGAACTCGCACTTGGAGAACTGGGCATACAAGCTCTCCCTCCTTAGGGTATGCAACACCTCTCGCAAGTGCTCCTCATGTTGCTCCTGCGTCTTGGAATAAACCAAGATGTCATCATTGAAAACTATCACAGACCGATCCAGCATCGGTCTGCACACGCGGTTTATGAGGTCCATGAACGCGGCAAGAGCATTGGTGAGCCCAAAAGGCATCACCACAAACTCATAATGACGATATCGCGTCCGAAATGCAGTCTTCTGCATATCCTCCTATCGGACTTTCATCTGATGGTAACCCGAATGCAGATTGATCTTGGAGAACCAAGATGCTTCCTGAAGCTGATCAAATAAGTCGTCTATCCTCGGGAGTGGGTAACGATTCTTCCTGTTACCTTATTCAGCTCCCGGTAGTCTATACACATCCGATGCGACCGTCCTTCTTTTTCACGAATAGTATCAGGGCTCCCCAGGGTGAACTACTCGGTATGATGAATCCCTTGTCTAACAGCTCCTACAGCTGTGTAGACAACTCCTGCATCTCAGGAGGAGCCAACTGATACGATGCCTTGGCTATCGGAGCCGCACCAGGGACCAGGTCGATCCTTAACTCCACCCGCCTCTCCGGAGGTATCCCAAGCAGCTCCTCTGGAAATGCATTCGCGTACTCTCGTACCACTGGCACATCACTCACCGTCACCTGAACCGCCTTTCGGCTATTCAAAACATAGGCGACATACCCTGCGCAAACCTTTTGAAGGTAGCGTCTAGCCCTCGCTGCTGAACATAATGCCGGTCAACGTTGTGGCCTCTCACCCTGGGTCACCAGCTCTCCTCCACCTGGGGTCCTGACTCTCACTAATTGTTGCATGCAGTCTATCACTGCCCCATTGGGGCTCAGCCAATCCATGCCTATAATCACCTTATTCCCCCGCAACGGTATGGGATCCAAGACTACCAAATAACGCTCCTCGAACAACCTCAAAACACAATCCTTGAAAACCTTTGATGCTCGCATTGATCGATCGTACGCAATCTCGACCTCTAGGGGGCAATCCAACTTGCTCGAAGCCTCATAGAACCTCTTGCTAAGCGCAAAGGAGACAAATGATCGGGTATCACCAGAATCAAACAACACCTGAACTGGGATACTGTTCACATGGAACGATCCTAAACGAAACATATAACATGGCATATCAATATCATAAGGAACATAAAATAAAAGCTAGGGAGAAGAAATCATACCCGTCACCACATCAAGTGCGACATGTTCCTCCTCAGAAGTCAACTGGAAAGCTCGACTGCTCACCACTGGAGCCTCGGTCTTGCCCTGCCGACCATCAGTGATCCGTAGGGTCACTGGAGCAGGCGCCACCACTGGCGATGTTGCTGCTGTCAATCTCGGGCAGTTGGCCTTTTTATGGCCTCGCTGATGGCCGGCAAGGCAATCCTTGCTGAAGTGCCCCGTCTTGCCACACTTATAGCAAACCGATGATCCTAATCTACATACCCCCTCATGTGGCTTTCCGCACTTCCCACAACGGCTCCGGCCTTGAAGGCCTTTCGACTTAGCATTGAATCCCTTGGGTTTCTTCCTTGAAACCCCAGTACCCTGCTTAGTCTCCACCTTCCTCTTCCGGAGGTGCTCTATATCGATCTCCCTCTCCTTTGCCTTAGCAATCATGGACTCCAGGGTCGGGTACGCTGAGTAATTGACATGCTCCCTGATATCAACTCTCAACATATCATGGTGGCGGGTCTTCCTCATCTCCTTATCTGCCGTATACTGAGGCACCAACAAGGTGTTGGATTAGTGTCTAAGTCCATAACTATAATTGATATGTACTTGACCCGACTTGGCATGGTCCATTTGGGTTGCACTTCACCGGAACAATTTATATGGATAGTCTTTTGAGAATAGTATGTTTATGATTTATATTAATATATTATAAGTTCTAATATATTAATATGGAATCATATTATTTAATTAGTATTGATCAAGAATTAATTTAGAGTTAATTTAGTGATCAAAAGGAACTAATTAAATATGGACTCTTATATATAGTATGAGCCAAGTTCATTTAGGTTAGGCTAAGCTTGCATGGATAGTCCATGGAGTTTTAACCCATGGATCCTATGGAAATGAAAGGTCATGGGTATTAGGGTTTACATGGATGAAACCCTAATCCTCCATACTACATAAAGAGGTCTTTGGCACATGAAATTGCACTAGTGTGTTAGGATACAAGAGTGGGCCAATTTCTAGTGTGCTTACTATTCTATCAAGTTTTCCAAGGTGATTTTGGTGATTTGTGATTCCACTTGAGGCTTCCACACTATTGGGGCTAATATCTTGAAGTCCAAGACTTCAAGCTTCATTAAAAGGTATGTCATCTAACTAGGTTTTTGTAGTATAGTTGGTTAATATTATGCTTGTTAGGATGAAACCTTGGAATATTGAATATTTGCATGTATAATAGAGAAAACATAAATTCAAGGTTTATAGGGTTGCATGTACACCATAGGAGTGTTAGAATGTTTAAAACCCATCACAAGGCCCTCTCTCGAAACTTGGCGGTAATCTACGCCACCGTCTCCTTAGTCTGCCTCGTATCGAGAAACTCCCTGGCCAGTTTCTGAAGCTCCACAGCCGACACAAACTCTGCCCTGAACCTGGTCACAAAGTCTGACCAGGTCATAGCCTCAATAGTCGAGGCCCCCAAAGAGTCACCAACCGACTCCTACCAGTCCCTAGCCCTGTCACTTAACATCCAACATCAAATCGAACCTTCGACCCCTCATGGCAGAAGCTAGTCAACTGTGCAGACTCGATGTCTTCAATCCATCTCCGGGCCATGATGGGGTCCTTCTCCCCATGGAAATCCGGCGCACCACTCCCCCTGAAGACCTTGAAGGACAATGTGTGTGCCCCTGATTGGCTAGATGCCATGTCGCTCCGGAATTCCCTAAGGCGATCCTCCATCAGCTCTATGATCCCTTCCTTGATCGACCCAAAGATAACCAGGGCCACCTCAAGGATGCCTCTAGTAATCTCAGAAGCAATGAATTCACGTAGTCCCTCGTCAACTTGCTCGACACCTGATCCCAAACCAGATCCCGAGCCGGATCCTGATCCTGATCCTCCTGCCCCGTGACGCGTAGTCATCACCATTCTGAAAAAAAAAATACATAATGTCAGGGTCATCCAAAATCTCGAGAGGTCTTAGACACTCAACAATTTCCTTTGTTCTATCTCGGCCCTCCTTGACTCGAGTACGGATCCTCTGCTTTCAGTAGTATGGGCCCATACTACCTTCCACATATATTCGTACTTTCCTCAAGGATTGCCTTGACTTTACCAAGTCACTCCTATTACCACCGCTCATTGCCTTACCCTAGGGTAACCCTCCGGTCTACTCTCCGCCATCCGCTGCATAAGAAGTTCCTGCTACCGTTACTTAACTATCTCACGAATACCATTGAATATTACTAAGACCAGATAACTCTTCGAATGAGAGGTCCTACCCTACAACCGTTGGACCCAGACAAGAGCTACGAAATGGGGCTAAATCTCACATTTTGAAATTATTTAATCCTCACAATATGTAATGTGATGTATTCATTCATTAGTTAACTAAAGATAGTTAGAACTCCTAATAGCACGAAGAAACGACATTCGGGCATTGAGTAATCAGTAACATCTTGCAGCTCAAAACACATATAGCAGGCATATCAGACATCTTCCTAGATCCTTAGCCCTAATCTAGCATGCAGTTCTCATACACTGGCAATATGCATATAAGGAATCCTTTCTAGATCCCTAGCCCTAATCTACCATGCAATTCTTATAATCATATCATATCATAACATAACATGTATGGGTATCTCGTAGAAAACTTACTTGAGCTCAGTCGATCACGTACATCACACACCTCGTTCTTACTCAAAACTTCTCACTTTATCTTTTGGAAAAACACTTTTCTTGTGAAAAAAAATCTTTCAAATCTTTGATTTGAGTCCAGACACCCCTGAAGGTGTGTTCGAATCCCTTAAACCAAGGCTCTGATACCAACTTGTAACATCCCAAAATTCGAGTCCAAAAATTTCATTTTTAATTATATAGTTTAGAAAATTATTTAACAAAACATAGTCGTTAATATAACAATCTATAACACCATAGTAATCATATCTCAAAAACGTATCATCGAGTAGTAGTAAAATCATAGTACAATCCCATGAATCACAAAATGCGGAAAACTGATGTGTGTGTGATGTACCGCTACCGCGCCGACTCCTTCTCATTCACTGAAGAGGTACCTGAAACAAAACTAATAATTGTAAGCACAAAGATTGGTGAGTTCCCCCATCATACCACATACTATACAAATCACATACTGCCAGGAATATACGGGTGCCCGACATACGCTGTCAGGCATATCTGGGTGGCCGACCTATCTTGTCAGGCATATTTGGGTGCCCGACCAACCCTGTCAGGCATATCTGGGTGCCCGACCTACCCTCCAGTGTATCTCAACCGATTACAGGGACTATTTCACCCTTACCACTACCACAACATACCATAACAAAAACATACTGTCTGGCATAGTTGGGTACTAGGCTACCCCTTTGGCCCTATCGACCTGTAACCAGGGACTATTCACCCTACTCCCACTATCACATAACATCATATCATGCTATCACATAAAAGATAACAGATAATAGCGAACCTATATATTTATCACAAAGACAATCATCTAACAAGCAACTCCTGATGATGGGCCGACATTGTGGCCTTAGACCCATTTCTACTGGAAGGTAACTCACCTTGATGTAGCGTAGTATCTACACAGTCCTCGGCACGGAAATCAACTCGTCTCTACTCCTCAATCCCTACACAACAACCCTTCTCGATTACTATTACAAACTTATAACCCTTATAAGGGTCAACCCAAATCCAAGTCAAAGTCAACTTTGGTCAAAGTCAACCTTCAGTTGACTTGACTCTCCGAGTTGGTCCACCAACTCGTCGAGTCCCTATTCTTTCAGAATGATACAACCCCCGACTCTACTCGTCGAGTCTAGCAAGAACTCGACGAGTTCTCCATCAACCATAAAATCGGGACCATCTTCAACAGACTCGCCGAGTTCATCTTCATCATATAAGTGTGTCTAGTTTATGACTCGCCAAGTGATATGAACAACTCTTCGAGTCCGCCTTCATGGCTTGGGAGATTGCCTTGGACTTGCCGAGTTTGCTAATACACTCGCCGAGTCCCATGATTCCCAGGTCCATAATCACGTCCATATTTGCTGAGTCCCCTTCTAGACATAACCAGATTCCTCAAAAACAGAAAAAGTCGGGGAACCAATACCCGACTCACCGTGTCCCAAGAACGAATCGCTGAGTCGCCTAAAGTCCTTGTCCATAAACTCAATTTATGTTGGGTTCATCTCATCCAAAGGGTAGATCTGACCTCCTAGGGTCGATATAACACGTAAAGTCATGAACTTTATGTCCATGCATGGGTCTTTAAGCTCAAAAGACCCAAAAATGAGGTCTACAAGATGCATGGGACTCTCATAGCCATAAAGTTGGCACCTTTATGACATGAGAACCCTCTAAGGTTCAAGATCTGAAGCCCTTACTCCACGTTACACTCTAACACCCGAAAATGGCTTAGAAATGCCCAAAAAATGTCAAGATTATCTAACAAGTAAGAAGTCAAGGTAGGAGATTTTTACCTCAAACAAGCTGGAAATGCAGCCAAATCTCTGGATCTACTGACTTCCTCTTGAATCTCAAAGTCTTTCCTTCTTTCTTTAAACTTCAATCACAAAGAATGGCACAAAATAGCTCAAGAACACTTAAAGGTTGGTTAGGGTTTCGAGTTAGGGTTTCTCTGGGTTGGGAGGGATGATGGGGGCTGGGTTGAGGTAGAATAAGGCGTTTAAATAGGGTGCAACCCCTAACATTAGGGTTTTGTCTAGACAGCTCCTACTCGTCGAGTTGGTCTCCTGACTCGGCGAGTAGGTCACTTTAAATCCGCACATCAAGTCGAGTCTACTCGACGTGTTAGGCCCCCAACTCTCCGAGTCCCTAAGTAAAATACAATAATACATATAATCAAATGCATACCAGGAACCGGGTGTTACACACTGTCTGAGAGTCTCGAAGGCTGCCTGTTGCTTAGGCCCCCAACGAAAGGTCACCGACTTCTTGGCCAGTCGAGTCAAAGGAACTGCAATCTTGGAGAAGTCCCGTATAAATCTCTGGTAATAGCCCGCTAGACCCAGGAAACTCTGAATCTCAATTGGAGACCTCGGAATCTCCCACTACATCACGACCTTTATCTTGGCCGGATCGACTAGTATACCCTTCTGGTTGACAAGGTGCGTGATATTTGCATATTTAGTCATATGTTAGCATACATTTTTATTCATTTTTACCTAATTATGTGCATAATGTGGACAAAAGGTACTTAATAATGTTTAAATTTTGTTTTCAGTCCAAAAGACATGCTTGGAAGTAAAAGGGAACAAGGAGAAGCAATTAGAGACCAAAGAATGAAGAATGGGGAACAAAAGCACACTAACTCGGCGAGTCCACGAGGCTAATCAGCGAGTACCCAAGAATATTCCTGAAGATAAGTTAGGACTCCTGGCAATATACGGATTGTACCTGTACTCGGTGAGTCAACGAGTCTACTCGCCGAGTAGCCCCTGTTTTGTGATAATTATAAATATCAAACCTTTATCCGAATTGGAGAGACTTCTGGCGTTTTGGGAGCTGCACCTGCGATTGAAGAACCCTTTGGAGATCTGAGAAACCCTAACCTTCGATCCTTTGAAGAATCAAGGCAATTTAGGTTATACATTCCACTTAATCTTAGAATTTAAGCATGTCTAGCCTAGTTGAACTTGTTTTTGAGTTTGTTTTTACTGTGACTATGAACTAAATTCGTTTGTTTCTGTTTGGGAAGACCAAGTTACTCCTATGGTTTAGTTATTACTTTTTGATTGATTGTTTATTGGTGATCTTATTAAATTAAGTTTGTTAAAGAACCTTATGCATTAACCACAACTATTTTCTATTAATTGGAAGACAATTAAGCTACATGAACATCTCTTAGTTGTTAACCTCATATGTCTATGTGAACACTTTATCATATGCCTAGGAATAATGAATATGAAACTAGGATTAATAAGAGAATGGGTAAATTAATGTGTGAGCTTGTTTGAGAAACCAACAAACAAGAGGTTAATTGAAACACCAACTTGATTAACCAATTACAAATCTTATTTATTCCAAATAATTGAACTAGGGAATTAATTAGTTTAAACAATTGGCCACTGCTTGAATTGATTAATTGTCTAAGGGTTAGTATTAATGAACATGAACCTAACCACTATAGTTGGTAACCAATAACAATTGATCTACATATAAATAACCATAGGAGTGAGTTGGTTGGACCTAAACAGAAACCCTTTATTAAATTTGGTGAATTTGTTACTTGTCTTAGTTGTTTAGTTAATTAAGTGTTTAAGTGGTATGTTTAAGTTTCTAGTCTTGTAAAACTAGAGAAAAACCCTTTTACTTTTATTACTTGCTTAGTTAAAATTAGTTATTAGTTTAATTTTCGTTCTCTGAGTTCGACACCCTACTTATCCAACTATACCACTAAAAGACAGGTTCACTGCCTTTGTGTGATTAATTTATCAACTAAAAGTAGGAATAAAACTAGTGCATTTTACACACATCAAGTTTTTGGCGCCGGTGCCGCGGAACGGTTCCAAAATTAAGTCTAATTCCTAATTTTATCGATCCTTTGTGTGAGTTTTTCTTGCACAAAGTTAATTTTCAGAAATACAGTAAGTAGGTTAGGTTTTAGAGTTATTATTTTCTTTTTAGAAGTCTATTAATTAGTTTTAATTTTTTTGGTTTTAAACAGTCTACTCGCCGAGTGCATTCGCACCTACTCGGCGAGTACCCTGCTGTTTGCCAAGCTATTTTTATTTTTCATTCTGTTTCATTTTTGTTCTTTTTACGCGTTTTTTCTTGTTTGTTGGCAGTTGTTTCACGACCCGAGGATCTGATACACCCCTGGTTCCTCCTCTCGAAGACCCGGAATCCGTACTAAGGAGGAACAAAGGAAAATCCGTTGGAGAATGTCCTTCTTCAAAGAATTCTCCACTAAAGAACCTCAAGTCCATTTTCAGCAAGAAGAGGAGCAGCAAATCAGGAGCATCCAACGCCTCTTTAACAATCGAAGACCCAATTAAAGAAGACACCGAGTACGAGACTGAGGAAGAAGAAGAACCTACATACGAGCACGAATCTGATTTTGAGGACGATTTAGTTATCACTATGGCTAATATCGATGAAGTCCCCATGGGGGAATGGAAGAAGAGGATGTGCGATGACACTGGCCCGAGACTTGTGCAACCCGCAATTCCTGCAACTGCTACTTTTGAGCTTAAGGGTCATATCCTAGCTTTACTTAAAGAGATCCCTTTAACTGGCAAAGATCACGAAGACGCCTACAAGAACTTGGATGAAGTCAATGATGTAGCTGATTATTTCAATGTTCCCAACGTGCCTCGAGAAACTCAGCTACTTCGCATGCTTCCGGTTACTTTGAAGGGTGCTGCAAAGGATCGACTGAACTCACTACCCCCGGATTGTAACACCCGGATTCCCATGTACTATTTTTATTCTTTTATTTTTGAATGATGTGAGGAGACTCGGCGAGTTGGAGTCTAAACTCGCCGAGTAGGATCGCGGTTTTGCACGCGGGTTCGCGTCACGACTCGGCGAGTCCAAAAGCAGGCTCGGCGAGTCCATGCTGTTTAATGAAACCGTAATTTACAGGGATTGAGACCTATTTAAAGGGGCTTATGGCCGTCATTTGCGGCCACCAACCCCAGAGAGGAACCCTAAAGAGATTTTGAGCGTTTTGGGAGAGAGAGGAGGATATTGTTAACCTTTGAAGCTTTGTTTGGCAAGGCAAAGGAGTTTCTAGCCAAGATGAGGCAAGGGAGGTGGACATCCTTCAAATTTGGAGCTCAGAGCATCATTTTGGAGGTATATTTTGGCTCCCTTTTCTGTTATTATGATGAACATGGGGGTTTAGGGTCTCTTGACCCCTTTGTTGGTTAGATTTGATGTCCATTTCGTCCCTATTTGTGATGAGGCTTGAAATGGGATCCATAGAGGTCTAGAGAAGCTTTATTTCTTAAGCTTTATGAGGATTCATGGGAGTTTTGACCAAGGGTTATGAGATATGGGGCTAAAACATCATATAGAAGCAAATAGTTGTTGTTTGAGCACCAAGGTTTGGACTTTACGTGATTATCATGCTTGGGTAGGCCAGATCTATGATTGTATGGAACAGATCTGACCTCAGAAGTGAGTTTGAGTTTATGCTTGGCATGAACTCGCCGAGTCTGAAGAACAGACTCGGCGAGTAGCATGAAGTTTGCCCGTAACCACTCAGCGAGTGGTCTTGTCGAGTTGAGGGGACGACTCAGTGAGTCAGAGGGACAGAGTCGAGCCGGCACTCGCCGATTGTTCTTGAGACTCGGCGAGTTGAGTCGTGGTGGCCCCGCGATTCATGCCAGGTGGAACTCATCGAGTCGGAGAAGTACTCGATGTGTCAAGAGAGGATCCAAGAGAGTCAGTGGACACGTATAGACTCGCCGAGTCGTCCTAGTGCACTCGCCGAGTCCGGTCAAAGTTGACCGTTGACCTTGTTGACCTTTAGAGTTGAGTGCAGTTGTATTTATGAGTGTATTACTTTGTGTGATTAGGCGGAGGCTAGATCACATTTATTCCAAGACAGATATTTACCGAGACATCGAGGTGAGTCTTCTCACTATACTTACCTAGAGTGGTATATTGTGTAGACCAGAGGGTCTTATGTGTTATTGTAACAGCCCGGAATTCCAGGTATTGTTATAATTATGATTTTGGGTGTTTTAATAGGGGACTCGGCGAGTTGGAGCTTAGACTCGCCGAGTAGGATCGCGGATCTGGTCGCGGGTTCGCGACTGGACTCGGCGAGTCCGGATATGGACTCGGCGAGTCCGTGCTGTTTAGCGAAACCCTAACTTCCCAGGTTTGGGACATATATAAGGGGCCTTATGGCCGTCATTGTTCACCCTAGTCCTTTGAGTGAAACCCTAATTCGATTGTGAGCATCTGGAGCAAGGTAGAAGACCATTATTGATCTTGGAAGTGTTATTTTGCAAGGAGGAGGAGGCTTGGTTAAGGGAACAACAGGAGAAGCCATATTCTGAGGTTTGGGGACACAGTGCAACGTTATTCAGGTAATATTTTCGAGTTGTTCCCTTCTATGTTGATGTGTATATGGATTTAGGGTTATGGAACCCTTTTGTGGCTAGATTGAGTGCTTCCTTAGTCCCCCAAGCGATTGGAACCCTATATTGGGACTCTTGGAAGTCCAGAGTGTCCCATGCCTGAGCTTTTCGGGAATCAATGGAGGTTTTGGATTGGAATCCTTATGCCTTAGGTCAAAACGTCAATTATGAGTCATGGGGTGTATTATGAGCACCGAAATAAGGACTTTACGTGATGGACCAGTCTAGGAAGGCCAGACCTATGAATTGCCGGAGCAGATCTGACCTTAGAAAGCAGTTTGAGTGGTTGCATGGCATGGACTCGCCGAGTCCGATGAACAGACTCGGCGAGTAGCTTGAAGATGCCCTTGGACTCGGCGAGTTGTATGAACAACTCGGCGAGTAGGTTGAAGATAGCCATAGACTCGGCGAGTCTGTCCTTGGACTCGGCGAGTCTTGTCGAAGAGTCCCGATATTCTAGAGTTGAGTCGAGAATCGGTGAGTCAAGGGATGACTCGGTGAGTTGAGGGCGAGTGGACTCAGAGTTGTTGAACTCGGTGAGTCTCGGGGTGACTCGGCGAGTTAGGTCGCGGATTGAGTGAAGTTCTGGATATGGGAACTCGGCGAGTCATTGGGTTGACTCGGCGAGTAGGGTCAGTCAGGGGTTGACTTTGACCTTGTCTTTGACCAAGGGTTGACCAGTGGTTCCAGGGGTATTTTGGTAATTGTTGATTATTGTTGAGTTTAGTGCATTGGTGGCTGTCCAGAGGTGGAGACCGTATCAGTGATTGGAGCAGCTTGAGCTATCTGTTCAGTCGGCAGTTTCGAGGTGAGTTATCCTCACTATATCGCTAGGGTTTATGGCACCAAGGCCAACCTTTTTATCGGATGGGAATCTGGGTAGTTGTCAGTTATTATGTTATGGGCCGGAAGGCGTTATGTGTTGTGGGTCGGAAGGCATTGCGTTATGGGCCGGAAGGCGATATGTTTTGGACCGGAAGGTCGAGGCCTGGAAAGGCATATATGTGGTTGGTATTTTGGGGGTATCTCACTAAGCTTTCGGGCTTACAGTTGTGGTTTTATGTTTTCAGGTTCTCAGGAGTCTGTGACAAGGCAAAGGCGTGATCGTACCGTTCCTCGCGTTGATGTTTTATGATATGAATTTGGGAAAATACTCTGTTAAATAATGTATTGAAAACCTTTTTGTAACAACGTTATTAAAATGAGTGGTTTTTGAAAAGTTTTAATTGTTTTGAAATTTTGGTCGTTACAAGTTGGTATCAGAGCCTTCGTTTGAGTGAATTGGGGGAACATTCGTGTGACTCCAGTCTCAAATCAAGGAGGATTTTAAAAAGAGAAAATTTAAAATGGTTTTCAAATTAAGTAAAGGGAGGACGCGGAGGTACGATCAGCCGGAGCCAGTAAGTAACCCCAAGATACCATACATGATATTTGTTTTATTTGAGCTTGATAGAACAACATGCTAGAGTTAGGCTAGGGATCTTCAGGAATTCATGATAATGTTGCCTGATTTGTGATGCCTGTAGCCTAGGGTTCCTTATGGGAGATTCTCAGTGTTCCTCTAGTGGTGAGGGTTGATAGTTTATGCATGTTCTGTAGGGTATTGTGGTAGTACTTCATACAAATATGGGTAGGTGTGGAAGGTAGTATGGGCCCGTACTACTGAAAGCACAGGACCCATACGCGTATCAGGGAGACCATGATCTCTAGGGTTGGGTTGTGAGAGTTGGATCCCAGGATTGTGGGAAGTGTCTGAGATTGGTATGGTGTCTTCGGTATGGAGATTTCGAGGCATGATGATAGTGGATCCGGATCAGGATCGGGAGCTGGAGAGCGAGTTCCGGGTGGATCGGTGCCGTCTAAGGTTATCGATCAGACGAGCACGAGCGAGTTGGATGCGTGGATTCGCGAGATCCTACGTGATGGGGTTGCTGCATTGTTCCGGGCTAAGTTGCCGGAATTGTTGGGTCGATCAACACCGCCATGATTGAGTATTTTGATGAGCGATATGCGGCTCTCGCAGAGAAGGCTGCCGCGGCGGCTACAGCGGCTGTAGCAGCGGCTGTAAGGGGAGGAGCTAGTCGGGGTTTTCAGTATCGGGATTTCTATTATACAAAGCCTCCCACATTCGATGGAGTTCAGGACCCGATTGTTGCTATGAGATGGTTATCAGACGTGGAGGGGTGTTTCTCCACGCGTTTATGCCCTGCTGATCAGAGGGTGAGAGGTGCTCTGGACCTGTTGAGGCTCGGGGCGAAGGATTGGTGGAGATTGACCACGGGGTCATATTCCGATGTGCAGAGGGCTGCGGTTTCATGGGATCAGTTCAGAGAGATGTTCAGCACTCGCTATGTTCCGCGGGATGAGAGGGAGAGATTGGCTCAGGAGTTCCTTGAGCTGAAGCAGGATTCGGAGTCGGTGACTGAGATCATCAGGATGTTCACTGAGAGGGCGGTGTTTTGCCTTGAGTTCGTTTCGGTGCAGGCTCAGACGTCCCGATATCTGAGTATGCTCAAGGGGGATATCAGACAGTCCGTGCCTGCGCAGAGGTGCGAGACCTTGTTGGAGTTCCAGGAGACCGCCAGGCGGCGTGAGTTGAAGGTTGAGTTACAGTTGCGTGAGCTGAGGCAGGCTCCGATGCAGTCGCAGCCGGCGCCGAAACGGTCCAGGACCGTTGATGTTAGAGTGGGAAATCTGAGCGGTCACACTTGTGGGAAGTGTGGGATGGGTCATACCGGAGCTTGTTGGTCCGGTGGTGCATGCCGCAAGTGCGGAAAGGAGGAGCACTATGCGTGGGATTGTCGGCAGTCAGTGCCGGTTCGGGATTTGAGGATTTGTTATCATTGTTGTTAGGTTGGACATTTGAGGGTCAACTGTCCACAGTTTTCTGCAGGACCGGTGCAGGCTCCAGCACCGGCCACTTTGAGGATTCCAGGAGGAGGTCAGGATGGAGCGGAGCCCCAAGGGCTCAGGGTCGTGCTTATCAGCTTGCGGCAGAGGAGGTCAGAGCAGTGTCGGAGGCAGCTGCGGGTATGTTTCTTTCTTGATGTTTTGCTATCTTGCGATTATGGTGGTGTATTGTTTGTGCCGGTATCCTTGTGTGGATTATGTTTCGGGTTTTCGTCTTGGTATCTGTTATTCCTTGAGGGTTTGGCATGGTTATGGATTTGTGTTTCGGGTTTTCGTTTTGGTATCCGTTGTTCCCTGAGGGTTTGGTATGATTATAGTTTGGTGTTTTGTGCTATCGTTGGTTATCGTTCGTGAGGGTTATCAATGGAGATCGGATTCTTTTGAGCGGATTGATCAGTGAGGAGATGTGTTTTGCTGAGGGTTGTTTATGCTTGTGGGAAGCAGCCAGTGTGTAAGTGTTCTCTTTGTGTAGGGTTGTTTTGGAAGGTCATTGTTGGCGACTGGTGGGTGCTAGTCAGTGCTTTAAGTGGGGGAGAATTGGAGAATTCTCTGGGAGATCGATGAGTATGTGAGGGTGCGTAGCTGTTGGGATTCAGCAGTGTTCTGTCAGCTCAGAGTATAGGCTAACACGAGCGAGTGTCGGGTATGCGGGGCGGGATACAGACCTAGGGCATTTGATTGTGGAGGCCTGGGAGCAGGCCGGGATCAAGTTTGAGTAGGTAACCGGGGTTACGTGATCAGAGTAATTGTATGCTTGATGTACGTGATGGGTTATACTGCATTAATCCCACGGGATTTATGTTGTGCATGTTTCTAGAGTTGGAACCAGAAGGTTCCCAGAGTTAGAACCTGAGGGTTCGCAGAGTTTGGGTGTACGGACCCACAGAGATATAGCCTCGAGTGGCTAATATGTGTTATGTGAGTCGGTCCAGTCATGCTGGAGACTCTGCTGGTATTGTTGGATCAGTTGAGATTGCGGATTGTGTATGTTGCAGTGTGTTTGCAATGGAAGGTCTGGCCCCGGGTAGCGATCTTGTTTAGTTGAGGTAGTGCATGGGCTTGAGAGTCCCTGCGAGGAGAGTCAGAATAAGTGTATTGGATGGATAGCGGACACGCTAAGGGTGGTGTAGCGTCGGGCAAGCACCATGGCGTTTATCGGAGTGACATTGTAGCCGGGTGGATTCCTTGGTAAAGGAAGAGAGAAAGGTAAGAGGTGTGTAACTCCGAGAGGGAGTACAAGTCCACGGAAGTGAAAGTGGCAGAGCAGAGTTATGTTAGAGCAATTTGAGTATGGTTAGTGAGCAGCGTGTTTGCGGCAGTGGATTAGAAGGTCATCCGGGTTGGAATGACCGCTGAGGTCGCGGAGGGAAATCCGCAAGTGTAGGGCCAAAAGGCTCGGAAGGGATGTAGAGAGATAGAGAGAGTCTTGAACTCTCAGTGTGATTCTGATCAGGGTATGGGGTGTATATTAGTGATTCATTCTGGGAGATGTTTGAGGATATTATCAGTGCGTCAGGTTTTCCCAACCTGAGGGTGTAGGAGCTAGTCCAGCATGAGTATGCGGTTGCAAGAGGGGAACTCGTGAGAGTTGCTCTGAGATTGAGGATGGGTCATCCGTCGTCGCGGAATGGATAGAGTGGAACTCGGATTGGGGATTCGATGGTTCAGGGTTTTCTAGCTCTTATGGGTCGAGTGATCGTTGCGATTTAGAGCAGAGTTGCATCTTGGGTAATTCTCGGTTATTGAGAGTGATGATCAGGGGTACAGTCGATGCCCGGTTCGAGATGGTGATCAAGACACCATGAAGGAGGGGAATGTATGTTCGAGTTTCGATATTTATGCCTTGAGAGACCTGGGCCGGTTAAGGCCCGGTGCAGCGTTGTGGGAATATCCTTGGAGTTGAGTTGCTGTAGGCTTCGAGGGCGAAGCCTAATATAAGCGGGGGAGAATTGTAACAGCCCGGAATTCCAGGTATTGTTATAATTATGATTTTGGGTGTTTTAAGAGGGGACTCGGCGAGTTGGAGCTCAGACTCGCCGAGTAGGATCGCGGATCTGGTCGCGGGTTCGCGACTGGACTCGGCGAGTCCGGATATGGACGCGGCGAGTCCGTGCTGTTTAGCGAAACCCTAACTTCCCAGGTTTGGGACATATATAAGGGGGCTTATGGCCGTCATTGTTCACCCTAGTCCTTTGAGTGAAACCCTAATTCGATTGTGAGCATCTGGAGCAAGGTAGAAGACCATTATTGATCTTGGAAGTGTTATTTTGCAAGGAGGAGGAGGCTTGGTTAAGGGAACAACAGGAGAAGCCATATTCTGAGGGTTGGGGACACAGAGCAACGTTATTCAGGTAATATTTTCGAGTTGTTCCCTTCTATGTTGATGTGTATATGGATTTAGGGTTATGGAACCCTTTTGTGGCTAGATTGAGTGCTTCCTTAGTCCCCCAAGCGATTGGAACCCTATATTGGGACTCTTGGAAGTCCAGAGTGTCCCATGCCTGAGCTTTTCGGGAATCAATGGAGGTTTTGGATTGGAATCCTTATGCCTTAGGTCAAAACGTCAATTATGAGTCATGGGATGTATTATGAGCACCGAAATAAGGACTTTACGTGATGGACCAGTCTAGGAAGGCCAGACCTATGAATTGCCGGAGCAGATCTGACCTTAGAAAGCAGTTTGAGCGGTTGCATGGCATGGACTCACCGAGTCCGATGAACAGACTCGGCAAGTAGCTTGAAGATGCCCTTGGACTCGGCGAGTTGTATGAACAACTCGACGAGTAGGTTGAAGATAGCCATAGACTCGGCGAGTCTGTCCTTGGACTCGGCGAGTCTTGTCGAAGAGTCCCGATATTCTAGGGTTGAGTCGAGAATCGGTGAGTCAAGGGATGACTCGGTGAGTTGAGGGCGAGTAGACTCAGAGTTGTTGAAATCGGCGAGTCTCGGGGTGACTCGGCGAGTTAGGTCGCGAATTGAGTGAAGTTCTGGATATGGGAACTTGGCGAGTCATTGGGTTGACTCGGCGAGTAGTGTCAGTCAGGGGTTGACTTTGACCTTGTCTTTGACCAAGGGTTGACTAGTGGTTCCAGGGGTATTTTGGTAATTGTTGATTATTGTTGAGTTCAGTGCATTGGTGGCTGTCCAGAGGTGGAGACCGTATCAGTGATTGGAGCAACTTGAGCTATCTGTTCAGTCGGCAGTTTCGAGGTGAGTTATCCTCACTATATCGCTAGGGTTTATGGCACCAAGGCCAACCTTTTTATCGGATGGGAATCCGGGTAGTTGTCAGTTATTATGTTATGGGCCGGAAGGCGTTATGTGTTGTGGGCCGGAAGGCATTGCTATGTGGACCGGAAGGTCATGGCCCGGAAAGGCGTATGTGTGCATTTAGTATGTTGACTGATTCGTAGGGTGATGTTATGCTAGTGACCGGCTAGGTCGGTATCTTGAATAGAGTAATGCTATGTTATGTGGTCTGTTGATCGATTGCTGACTGTGAACTGTTATATGATTATGTGTTATGCGTATGATTGCTAGACCTGGGGTGTGACCCGGTATGCAGGGTCGTTCGATGTCCTGTTAGGTTATGTATGCCTTTATGCTGATATGTATGCTTATTATGCTGTGGGCCGGAAGGCAATATGTTATGGGCCTGAAGGCATTGCGTTATGGGCCGGAAGGCGATATGTTTTGGACCGGAAGGTCGAGGCCTGGAAAGGCGTATATGTGGTTGGTATTTTGGGGGTATCTCACTAAGCTTTCGGGCTTACAGTTGTGGTTTTATGTTTTCAGGTTCTCAGGAGTCTGTGACAAGGCAAAGGCGTGATCGTACCGTTCCTCGCGTTGATGTTTTATGATATGAACCTGGGAAAATACTCTGATAAATAATGTATTGAAAACCTTTTTGTAACAACGTTATTAAAATGAGTGGTTTTTGAAAAGTTTTAATTGTTTTGAAATTTTGGTCGTTACAGTTATGTATGAGATTATGTGCTATGTGCTTTGTGTATGTTATATGTTATTATAGACCGGACCGAAGGGTCCAACGATACAGACCGGGCCGGAGGGCCCAACGAGCTATGACCGGACCAGAGGGTCCAACGAGCTACGGGACTGGAGGGTCCCACTGAGACACATCGACCGGAGGGTCGTATTATAGCCTTGAGTGGCATATGTGTTGTATGTGGTATTTTGGGTAACTCACTAAGCATTTATGCTTACAGTTGTTGTGTGATGTGTTTCAGGTACCAGTGATGAGCGCGGGAAGGCGTCGACATGATCCGTACACACTTGAGGAGTTTATGTTTTGGATTCTGGGGAGATGGCTTGTGATAAATACATTTGAAACAATATGTTGATGTTATTTTGTGAAAAATGATGGTTTTGAAAATGAAAAATTTGTTTTGAAAATTTACGTTGTTACAAGTTGGTATCAGAGCCTTGGTTTGAGGGATTCGGATGCATCTTCGGGCGTATCTGAACTCAAACTGAGGAATCGAGGAAAATTTTTGTAATAAAATAAATTTTTTGAAAAGAGTAACAGAGTTTTGAGACAAACAGAGCAGAGTCGTGTGTACGATCAGCCAGCGCCCGAGTGACGAATTCCCCAAAAGTACCCTTACTTTATGTGTTATGCGATATGTTATATTATGCATGCTAGAGTAGGCTAAGTATACATATTAGGACTAGAGTGGCCTGATTTGTGATGCCTTAGCCTAGGAGTTTTCTGCTGCTGAGATGCTTTGAGAGCGAGTGATAGCAGTTAGGAGCTCATGAGAATAGAGTACTTGTAATCCAAGATCCAAGGAGGAGGACTTGAAGTGAATGCTGGTGCGGTGTGGTCAGTAGTATTGGGCTCGTACTACTGAAGACACCGGATCAGTGGGCATTTCAAGTAAGAATCTTTTGGACGACGAAGGACAAGTAGGGTTGCATCATTGAGTATGAGCATGTTCGATCGAATCTCTGATAATTTTTGTTGTATTTCAAAGACATCATGTTTGGGACTCGACACACACCTGAGACCAGTGGTGTCAGTGACGAGGAGATCAGTCGGATGATTCTGTTGGATAAGGTGTCTAAGTCCATAACTTATTTGGTATATACTTGACCCGACCCGGCATGGTCCATTTTGGTTGCACTTCACCCAAACGATTTATGGACAATTTTATGAGAATTGTATACTTACGATTTATTAATATATTATAAGTTATAATATATTAATATGACGTCATGTTATTTAACTAGTCTTAGTCTTAAATTAATTATGAATTAATTTAGAAATTAAAAGGAAGACTAATTAAATTGTGGGCTATTGTTTTATATGGTGTGGGCTAATACTCATTAGTTAATGGGCTAGGCTTATATGGAAGTCCATGGATGATCCATGGAGCTTTTAACCCATGGATCCTTGGAAAAGGAAAGGTCATCGGGTATTAGGGTTTCACCCTAATCATGTACACTATATAAGCATGCTTATGTTGCATGAAATAGCCACTAGTGGCACTAGTTGTGTGAGACTTAGTGGTGGCCAATTTCATAAGAAAGTATACTACTCTCTCAAAGTTTTCCAAGTGTTTGTGGTGATTTGTGATTTCCATTTGAGGCATTCACACTATTGGTGCTTGGCTCTCAAACTCCAAAGGAATCAAACTCATCAAAAGGTATGTAATCTCATCTAATTCTTTTATGTTTAAAAGTACCCCATGCCATGTTAGATAGGTTATGAACCTTGGAAAATTATTATTTTGCATGTATTTAGACAAACATAGATCCAAGGTTTATTAGGGTTGCATGCACACTTAGGAAGTGTTAGATTGCTCAAAACCCAACAGTGGTATCAGAGCCTAGGCTTGCTTGTTTTCTTGAATACTTGATGCAAATTGCTGAAAATCGAAGTTTATGTGCTGTCTGCACAGCAGACTCGCCGAGTCCATGAAGGGACTCGACGAGTCCAAGAGAAAATTCATCCAACTCGGTGAGTTGGTTCATGCACTCGACGAGTTGGACCCCAGACAACATATCTTCGAGTTTTAGTGTTGTAATTGGTCTAGAATCATTACCTTAAACTGTTTTGGACTCATAAAACCTGTTTTTGATGTGGTAATGATGATGGTGGACCAATTTCAAAGTTATAATCAAAATTTCAAGTTTATATGTGTTCATATGATTCTTGAAATTGTTGATGTGGATGTTCATGTTCATATGAGTTTTGTTAGATAAGAGGAATTATTTGCAAATTGTTTGTTAGTTAATTCTTGATCTTAATGTGTTTCAATGGAATTCATAATTTGTCCTCAAGTTATGGAATTCCAAAAGTTTTTTCTTTTAAATGTTTTTTAAGAAGTCATAAGTTACACTTTAGAAGAGTTTTTCTAATAAATGCTTTTATGGACTTCATAACTTGTCCTCAAGTTATAGATTTCCAAGAGACTCTTCATTAAAAGTATTAAACACTTAATTAAAACTCATAAGTTATGAATATCCAAAAGTTTATGAATTGTTCAAAACTTGCCCTCAAGTTTTGGAATTTGTAAAGTCTCACACAAACATTAATTCCACATCCTAGAGTTTTAAAAGTTAAAATTCAACACTTATACTATTTATAACATTAATGGTTAAATATTATATATATGTATAAGAACAAGTCGTTTTACCGTTAGTAGGCCTCATTCACAAAGCCGGTCTATAAGGTGGGTATAAGGTTGTTGGCTATAAAATGGCAACTTAATGGGTGTCCACTCTCACCCACCGCTTGCTTGACTGGTGGAGGGTCGTTAGCCGAACGGGTAGGACAATGACTTTAAATTCTCATTAAAAGTATAATGATTATTATAAAGTAACTAAATGTTTTATTTAATTCCCAATCTTAGTTACTTTAGGAAAAATGTGAATTTGGTGCTAGCCCATGGAATTCACACTTTGTACCTTACCAAGTCGTTGGTGGAGCGTGTGTGGTTAACCGGCACACTAACCTGGACTAGTAAGGATCACGTAGGGTGACTTAATGTTTGTCATAGATCAATGGAGCGTGTGTGGTTAACCGACACATTGATTGGGTGATAATATTAAGGGTACCAAGTGAATTGGTATGGTTATTCACACCTTGTTTTGTGATCATCGGCATCCCAGTCACAAAATTTGAGAGGGCACACTCGAGATTGAAACATGCCATTGAAAAGTTCAATGAATCTCAAAAGATCTAGGAATTTCAAATCCAATTAAAACCTAATAAATTATTTCGTTTTTCATGGTGGAAATTGGTGAATCGTCAGTCGCCTACCTTCAAATATTTTATAGCTTGGATTACGGCATCCCTCTTCCAAATTATAAAATATTGTGTTGGGTCCTAGCCTTATTATTTCATATTGGGTGTTATATTAAGGACTTTGAATCAACTAACTTGACTTTCTCCCATTATAGATGTCTGGTTCAGACAACTATGATCTTCCCAAATCTCTTGAAGATGGTGTCCCTCAACATCATGCTTCACTTCCTCCACCCCCTCTAATTATTCTCCCTCACCCACAAGTTCTTGAAAAGTTTAAAGTCACTCAATCCCTATTGGCAAGCATAGTCTATGTGTGCTCACATCTTGGAGATAAAGTCACTTATTGACAAGCCGGGAGAATTAGGTGTCAAAGTCTCGTGAAAGTTGGATGTTCAGTCACTTTTTTAGTAACATAGTGAGTCTCTTTGGGACTACTATGAGACAGACTATGACATGACCCTTAATGATGTTATCTATTTGCTTGGTGTTGTGGAATCAGAAATGATTTGGAACACCAGTAAAGCAAATTTGATTAAAAGAACAACTTCCCAAGTCTTAAATGGACATTGACAATGGTAGCATTGGATATCTAGAAAAGGATTTCTCTTCCCAATGGAAAGGGATCGGCCATAGTCAACTCGGTTGACCAAATGGTAAAGAGAAAGGCTAAGTCTGAGATAGTCTCATGTGCCATTACCAAAGGGTCCATGTGTTTTGTTGCCAACGGGAGGGACACTGATTGCGAAGCTGCCATATTTACCTGAAAGATCATAAGATTGATCAAGTCAAAAAGTTTGACTCTACTTCAGTTAAAGTCCACTGACTAACTCTATTAAGTTTCTATTTGGAGATTCTTATTACATAATGTGAATGGGTCACATGTTGATGTTTTTAAGAATAAAAGAAAAGATAGGAAGCTTAAAGTAAGTATATGATGATTCTGATTGCGAAGGTGGGTTTCGATCGCATGGTTCGGTAATCAGAATTTTGAGCTGTTGCTTAAGAGTTATAGTATATTGCTTATGAATAGATAACAACAAGGTTTTCATGTGGATTGTAAGGATAAGTTTTTCCGCAAAGTTTTAAAATAAAAGAAAAAAAAGGATTTTAATTTTATTTATTTTAAAAATATCCTTACAATGGCATCTATGGAAAATTGTTGCTTATATGTTTCTAGTAATAGCATTATTGGAAAGTGGATTTGATTCCTTCATTTGTGGTAGTGTCTGAATTTACCAAATGAAGAAAGTTTTTCATCACCCAAGTTTCAATTGGACAGAAAATTGGAATCATACAAGTTGTATTGTATGATGAATGAGAATTTTCATCTTTGAAAAGTAAGACTAATTCTTTGATCACATGTATATGTGAGTCAATTGAAGGACTAAGAAATTAGGTACACTGGGTGTGCGATGATCAAGGTCCACCACAAAGATTGATTTGTCATGATTTACTAAAGATTAGTAAATATGATTATACTTATGAGGTTAAGTATAATTCTGTAACATTGGAAAGGTTACAATGTATGACAAAACAATTGAGAAGAATCAAATTAGGCAGAAAGATAAAAGGTTCTCAAATCTGAAAGGATGGGAGAGTACTTTAGTATCATATTTCATGATCATCTTAATGATTATGAAACCATATCACCAATTCATACTCTAAGGATGTCTTAGTGCATTGTTATGGCTAAGAAGAGAGGTCATGAATTGTTGGATTGGTTAAAATCAAGAAGATGAGTCATACTTCGTTCCAAAACAATTCTTAGAGTCATACTCCAAGATTGTAACCTTGAGTGACATAAAGGAAGATTTGTTAACACTAGTCAAATGTAAGAATAAAATGTTTTCTACTCTTGTACATTTGAGATTGGTAAGTTGTGATGTCTTGGATGAGACAAAGACCAACTAAGACCAATTGTGTGAAGTGTTAGTCTTGATAAGAATCCGCACTATCCCTTGAATATTTGTTTTGTCAAGGAATGGTTCTTGACTGGGGAAACTTATATGTCAAGGGGACAGTGGGAGCCTTAAAGATCCTGAAAGAGTTTCAAGATTTAATCAAGAGTAAAACCTGTAATTTATCACTAGCACACGACTTAAGGTTTGCAACCTATCGTGTTGACATAATTCTTATTTCTGTACCTACTTCAAATAAGTTGAATTTGCATGTAAGTTATCAGAGTTCAACTTGGAAGCATTGGTGGGCCTTGTGCTACCAAGGTGACAAGAAACTAAGATTGAACAAGTTTAATCCATGTAAGGATGAATTTGTCACTAACCTTATCTTGTGATTATGGTTTTGACAAATTCACATGGATAGGAACTCATACACTATAAAATCTAAGTGTCATAAGGTTTCTCTCCGTTTCATGAAAATGATAGTGAGGAAACGCTTTCACTAAGTAGATTCTACGTAGATATCAATTGTGTTATTTGCATTTTCAAAAGTCGTTAGTGGAGCGCGTGTGGTTAACCGGCACACTAACATGGACTTGTGAGAACTGGCAAATGTCTAAGCAATTGAGACTATGATTACGGTATCCCTTTTCATAGTTCTAAAAATTGTTTAGACACACATGTGAGCCATCTAAGAAAGGGTGTATGAATCTAAATTTCAGAAGTCCAGCAGATTTCTGGGAATATGTCAGAGCTAGTGGGAGCATAAGTGTTATGCTGATAATCATCATGTTAGTGGGAGCATGATTATTAGGTTTAATGTTGCAAGTTAGCAATGTTAATTATAGAAAACAAAGTTTCAATTCATGAAGTTGCAGGGGTTGAAAAGTTGTTTTGCTATAATTAAGGGAGAGAAAATTATACTTCATTTCAATTCTAGAAGCTTAGATTGAGATTTTAATCATCTTTAGTCAAGGACATATATATGAATTTTATGTCTGAATGGTTCGACTTAAGGAAATTCTATATATATTGCGTTCTCAAAATTCAATTATGACTACGACATCCCTCTTCATAGTTAAATTTTGAAAACATGGCAAATAAAAAATATTGTAGCAAAAGACTGGTCTAGTATCATGTCTTTATGTCAAACATCATGAATCGTGTCCCATATGCTTCGGATATAGGATCGATTGCATGTACTATAATATTCATCTTTTCTAAATTTTCCAAATGCTGAAGGCATTGAGAAGGGAAAAGTCTAGAACTAGATATGACTAAAGTGATTATGCAATTGTCGAGGACAATCTGAGGTTCGCCAAAGATTGGTTGCTCAGGGAAAGTTGGAAGTATGATGTAAGTTGTTGGAAAGGACCATATTGACATATTCTGAAAAGAAGTAACTCTTGTTCAGAAGTGATAGTCAAAATGGGACTATGGAAATGTCTCCATAGGTGGAAGTTATTCAATCTATGTAAGATAAGAAAACCTTAATGCAAGAAGGATGTTCAAAGCAATGTACTTTGAATATGAGACTTCCGTTCCATAGAAGTTGACCTTCTTTGGAATACTCTGTAATGACTGGTGATAAGGTTTTGGTGACTTTGTGCATAATCATTACAAGAGGAACATTGCATAAAAGTTTAAAATCTAACAGATTTTTTGGTAAATGATAGGAATCGGGGATTCTCACATTTACAATACGGATTTGGTATTGTGAAATGAGTATCAATGGAATCATGTTCAATTGATCTACATCACAATGTAAGGATCATAGACGAACATAGTGTGCATACTTGGAGTATGGCATAACTATTGTTTAGAAAAACAAAGTGTACATGCTAGGAGCATGGGACGACTGTTGTTTTTATTCAAGTCTTAAGTTGATTGTTTGAAACATTATACAATGAATAATGTGTAATCAATATGGTGATAAATAAAAGGTGGTTCTATTTATATTCAAAAGGGTTCTGAGACCATATTGGATTCGATAATTATTGTGTTTCACTTTGCATGTTTTGACTTCCAAAATAGCTAGGTTATTCTTTCCGAATGACTAAGTTATTTAAACACTCCACAGTCGTTCATATGTTGGAAGTAGGTATGAATCAAGACTGTCATGAATCGAGTTTGTAGATGGCTAAATGGGTTTAGTCATAGCAATGGTTGCTACAACATTCATGAGTGCTCATAAGTTATGAGTATTGGAATAAACCCACGCTCACTTGTATCACTTCATGGAATTTATCTCGAGTGATCGTGAGACGGTAATATCATATAAATCTCAAACCTAGAGATATGAGTTGTTACCTATGAGTTGGTTGTGATTGATTGCACGTAAATGCATCAGTAACTTGATGTTATAAAACGTGCCTTTGTGTACAATTCAACAAGTAGTAGAACAAGCATATGAATCGAAGTTTATCTGTTCCTTCTAGAAATAGAAGCGATATCTGGGCCCCTCGATGATTTTGTTGTGACCTATGTACCGGCTGGTCAGAACTAAATTGATGTGCTCGATTAAGTTCTTTGTCAAACAAATCAGAAATCGGGAAACAAACTGCTGGACAATAAGTACGACGTTGTTCCACATATTTGTCCGGCTGATATCATGAGAACAGAGGATTATATGATCACTTATCTAAAATGGCGCTTCATAGTTCAACAAAGTTTTCGAGAGCTATGATTGCTGGTTGGTTCTTGAAGTAACATACGCAAATATAGTTATTAGACTTATCCAAGTGGGAGTCTGTTAGATAAGGTGTCTAAGTCCATAACTTATTTGGTATATACTTGACCCGACCCGGCATGGTCCATTTGGGTTGCACTTCACCCAAACGATTTATGGATAATTTTATGAGAATTATATACTTACGATTTATTAATATACTATAAGTTATAATATATTAATATGAAGTCATGTTATTTAATTAGTCTTAGTCTTAAATTAATTATGAATTAATTTAGAGATTAAAAGGAAGACTAATTAAATTGTGGGCTATTGTTTTATATGGTGTGGGCTAATACTCATTAGTTAATGGGCTAGGCTTATATGGAAATCCATGGATGATCCATGGAGCTTTTAACCCATGGATCCTTGGAAAAGGAAAGGTCATGGGTTATTAGGGTTTCACCCTAATCATGTACACTATATAAGCATGCTTATGTTGCATGAAATAGCCACTAGTGGCACTAGTTGTGTGAGACTTAGTGGTGGCCGATTTCATAAGAAAGTATACTACTCTCTCAAAGTTTTCCAAGTGTTTGTGGTGATTTGTGATTTCCATTTGAGGCATTCACACTATTGGTGCTTGGCTCTCAAACTCCAAAGGAATCAAACTCATCAAAAGGTATGTAATCTCATCTAATTCTTTTATGTTTAAAAGTACCCCATGCTATGTTAGATAGGTTATGAACCTTGGAAAATTATTATTTTGCATGTCTTTAGACAAACATAGATCCAAGGTTTATAAGGGTTGCATGCACACTTAGGAAGTGTTAGATTGCTCAAAACCCAACAGATTCATGAGGAGGTGGCTGCTGCCATCCGGGCTGAGATTCCTGAGATGTTTGGAGACATCAACATCACGTTGATCGAGACTTTTGATGAGCGGTACGCCGCGTTGACTGAGGCTGCTGCAGCTGCAGTTACTGCTGCTGTTGCTGCTGCCAGACCTCAGGGAGGTGACTCGTTGTTGTTCCGGGAGTTCAGCAACACAAAGCCACCAGAGTTCGACGGGACGCAGGACCCAATTGCCGCTATGAGGTAGATCTCTGACATCGAGGGATGTTTCTATACGTGCTCTTGTCCAGAGCACTTGAGGGTTCGGTTCGCCTTGAACCAGCTCCGCCTGGGAGCGAAGGATTGGTGGAAGTTCGTGACGGCGAACTTTACTTTGGCTGAGATTTCTGAGGTGACCTGGGAGAGGTTCACTGCTATGTTCCAAGAGGAGTATGTTCCCCCGGTAGAGAGGGAACGGTTGATCCAGGAGTTCTTTACCCTCAAGTAGGGTACTGATTCAGTGACTGTCATCACCAGGAAGTTCCATGAGAGGGCGATGTTTTGCCCTGAGCAGGTGTCAACGGAGCAGGCTCGTATGAGCCGTTATCTGGGTGTTCTGAGGAGAGATATACGAGAATTCATGGCGAACTCGACTTACTGGACATTTGCTGAGCTCCAGGCAAATGCCCGGAAGAGGGAGATCGGGCTGGAGACTCAGGCCAGGGAGGAGGCCGAGTCTCAGAGGATGGATCGGCGGCCAGCCCAGTCTCAACCGGCAGCCAAGCGGGCTAGACCCGCTGATTCGAGATCTGGGGGCGCGAAGGGCCGCACTTGTGGGAAGTGCGGTAAGAGTCATGAGGGGTCCTGCAGGTCTGGAGTATGTTACAAGTGTGGGAAGGAGGGGAATATCGTGAGGGAATGCCCCAAGGGATTCTCGGTTTGCTTTCATTGCAACCAGACCGGCCATCGGAAGGCCGAGTGCCCGCAGCTTCTACAGGGATCAGCGCAGGGATCTGCGCCTACTACTAGGGTTACCGAGACTCGGCCGGTGAAGGCCAAGTCCCTGAGGGCTCGTGGGAGAGCGTTTCAGTTGACCACGGAGGAGGTCCGCACAGCGCCTGATGTTGTGCCTGGTATGTATGTTCTTTTCATCTTTTATTTGAGTTGATATTTTATGCTTATATGATCATATGCGTAGGTACTTTTCTTGTGAATTTTGTGCCTGCATTGGTGTTATTTGACTCAGGTGTGAGTCAGTCGTTTGTTTCCATAGCATTTAATCAGCATATTAGTACCCGTCGAGAGGCATTGGATCGGCCTTTGCGAGTTTCCATAGCTGATGAGCGAGCTGTGTATGCTTCGGATGTGATTAGAGGATGTGTCCTTGAGATCTTCGGTGTGGAGTTTCCGATAGATCTGATCCCGATCGTGATGGGGGACGTGTGTGTGATAGTGGGTATGGATTGGTTGAGCCGTTATGGAGCTGTGATAGACTGCAAGCGTCAATTGATGTCGATTCGAGACCCTAGTGGGGGAGTTCTTTCGGTGTACGGCGAGGGTACACGTTCAGGGTCAGCATTTTGTTCGGCCGCCAGAGCGAGACAGAGTCTACAGTAGGGCTGTAGGGGATTTGTGGCATATGTGATGGATGTGAGGGCTGATATTGAGAGACCGAGGTCAGTTGATGAGGTTCCGATAGTGCGTGAGTTTCCGGATGTGTTTCCAGAGGACTTGTCGGGTGTGCCTCCGGAGAGGCAGGTAGAGTTCGGTATTGAGTTGGTTCCAGGAGTTGCGCCTATCGCTAAGGCGCCGTATCGCCTTGCGCCTCCGGAGATGTAGGAGTTGTCCTCGCAGCTTCAAGAACTGCTGGGGAAGGGGTTTATCAGGCCGAGCAGTTCGCCTTGGGGAGCGCCTATCCTTTTTGTCAAGAAGAAGGATGGCTCGCTCTGGATGTGCATCGATTATCGTGAGCTGAATAAGCTAACAGTCAAGAACTGTTACCCCTTGCCAAGGATCGATGATTTGTTTGATCAGCTGTAGGGAGCATCTTGGTTCTCCAAGATCAATTTGAGGTCTGGGTATCATCAAGTGAGGGTGCGGGAGGAGGACATATAGAAGACAGCCTTCTGGACTCGTTATGGGCATTACAAATTCGTGGTGATGCCTTTCGGACTCACCAACGCACCAACGGTGTTCATGGATCTCATGAACAGGGTGTGCAGACCAATGTTGGATCGCTTGGTGATCGTGTTCATCAACGACATTCTGGTGTATTCGAGATCCAGAGAGCAACATGAGGAGCATTTGAGGGAGATCCTCGGAGTTTTGAGATCGGTGAGGCTTTATGCCAAGTTCTCCAAATGTGAGTTCTGGTTACGAAAGGTCCAGTTTTTGGGGCATCTCGTTAACCAGAAGAGGATTTTCGTCGACCCGGCCAAGATTGAGGCGGTTATGAGGTGGGAGGTGCCGAGATCACCCACCGAGATCTGGAGTTTTCTGGGATTGGCCGGCTATTATCGGAGATTTATTAAGGATTTATCCAAGATCGTTGTGCCCCTCACCAGGTTGACCCGGAAGGGTGTTGCGTTTTCTTGGGGTCTGGAGTAACAAACCTCGTTCGAGACACTTTGCAGGAAGTTATGCGAAGCCCTAGTGTTAGCCCTTCCGGAAGGGATGGAGGATTTTGTGGTTTATTGTGACGCATCGATATCCGGATTGGGAGCGGTGCTTATGCAGAAAGGGCATGTGATAACATATGCATCGAGGCAGCTTAAGCCTCATGAGTCGAGATATCCCACGCATGATTTGGAGCTGGGGGCAGTACCGTTCGCTCTCAAGATCTGGCGACACTACCTGTACGGGGTTCGATGTACGATATACACAGACCACAAGAGTTTGAAGTATTTGATGGATCAGCCCAGTCTGAATATGCGATAGAGGAGGTGGTTAGACGTGGTCAAGGATTATGATTGTGAGATCCTGTACCACCCGGGCAAGGCTAATGTTGTAGCCGATGCACTGAGCCGTAGGGCGGAGAGCGCCCCATTGCAAGATGTATGTTTGAGATTGACAGTGATGACCCCAGTTTTGGATGCTATTCGAGGGGCCCAGGCTGAGGCTATGCAGCCTGAGAGCCAGAAGAGGGAACGAGTTGTCGGGCTGGTATCGGAGTTCGTTACCGATAGTCGGGGGCTTATGACATTTCAGGGTTGGATTTGGGTACCGTCCGTGGGCGGGATGCGTACCATTTTGATGGAGGAGGCTCATCGATCGAAATTCTCGATCCATCCCGGGGCCACTAAGATGTTTTTGGACCTGAAAAAGGATTATTGGTGGCCCTGTATGAAGAGGGATGTCGCATGGTTTGTAGAGAGATGCTTGACCTGTCGCAGGGTTAAGGTCGAGCATCAGCGTCCACATGGTAAGTTGCAGCCATTAGAGATTCCCGAGTGGAAATGGGAACAGATTACCATGGACTTCATCACCAAATTGCCAAGAACCGCGAGGGGTGTCGATGCAATTTGGGTGATTGTGGATAGGTTGACAAAGAGTGCTCATTTCCTGGCCATCAGTGAGAGCTCTTCCGCGGAGAAGTTGGCGGAGATGTACGTGAGAGAGGTGGTATCACGACATGGAGTGCCGATTTCGATTGTCTCAGATCGAGATGTACGTTTTACTTCCAGATTCTTGAAGAAGTTTCATGAGGAATTAGGAACGAAACTGCATTTTAGTACTGCATACCACCCCCAGACCGACGGGCAGAGTGAGCGGACGATTCAGACGCTCGAGGACATGCTCCGAGCATGTGTGTTGGATTTCGGCGGAAGTTGGGACACGTTTTTGCCCTTGGTGGAGTTCTCTTACAACAACAGCCATCATTCGAGCATTGGCATGCCGCCCTTTGAGCTGTTGTATGGGAGGAGGTATCGGACCCCTATCTGCTGGGGAGAAGTAGGGCAGTGCATGATGGGTAGTACCGAGATCGTGCTTCAGACGACAGAGTAGATCCAGCAGGTTAGACAGAGGTTGTTGACCGCTCAGAGTGGTCAGAAGAGCTACGCGGACAGACGCCGGTCCGAGCTTGAGTTTCAGGTCAGCAACTTTATGCTCCTGAAGGTCTCTCCTTGGAAAGGAGTGATTCGATTCAGGAAGAGGGGCAAGTTGGGGCCCCGATATATTGGTCCTTTCAGGGTGGTCGCGAGGGTAGGCAAGGTAGCCTATCGTTTGGGGTTGCCAGCAGAGTTGGGTCAGATTCACGACACTTTCCACGTGTCGCAGTTGCAAAAGTGCGTAGCCGACGAGTCGGCAGTAGTGCCACTAGAAGATATTCAGGTGGATGCGTGCTTGAATTACGCTGAGACACCAGTGGCGATCAGAGATCGGAAGATCAAGGTCCTGAGGAATAAAGAGGTGCCACTGGTGCAGGTCCAGTGGCAGCATCGGAAAGGGTCAGAGTTAACTTGGGAGCCGGAGCGTGAGATGCGTGAGCAGCATTTGGAGTTATTTGTAGAGTGAGACTTCGAGGGCGAAGTCTGATTCTAGTGGGGGAGAATTGTAACACCCAGATTCCCAGGTATTATTTTTATTCTTTTATTTTTGAATGATGTGAGGAGACTCGGCAAGTTGGAGTCTAAACTCGCCGAGTAGGATCGCGGTTTTGCACGCGGGTTCGCATCTGGACTCGGCGAGTCCACGCTGTTTAATGAAACCCTAATTTCCAGGGTTTGTGACCTATTTAAAGGGGCTTATGGCCGTGTAACCCCCCGGATTCCCAGGTATTATTTATTCATGTATTTTTGGGTGAATTGTGAGGAGACTCGGCGAGTTGGAGTCCAAACTCGCCGAGTAGGATCGCGGTTTTGGGTGTGGGTTCGCGTCTGGACTCGGCGAGTCCATGCTGTTTAATGAAACCCTAATTTCCAGGGTTTGAGACCTATTTAAAGGGGCTTATGGCCGTCATTTGCGGCCACCAACCCTTAGAGAGAAACCCTAAAGAGATTTGAGCGTTTTGGGAGAGAGAAGAGGCCATTGTTGACCTTTGAAGCTTTGTTTGGCAAGGAAAAGGAGATTCTAGCTAAGAGAAGACAAGGGAGGTGGACATCCTTCGATTTTGGATCTTAGAGCATCATCTTGGAGGTATATTTTGGCTCCTTTTTCTGTTGTTATGATGAACATGGGGGTTTAGGGTTTCTTGACCCCTTTGTTGGTTAGATTTGATGTCCATTTCGTCCCTATTTGTGATGAGGCTTGAGATAAGACCCATAGAGGTCCAGAGAAGCTTTATTCCTTAAGCTTTATGAGGGTTCATGAGAGTATTGGCCTAGAGTTGTGAGATATGGGGCTAAAACATCATTTATGAGCAAATAGTTGTTGTTTGAGCACCAAGGTTTGGACATTACGTGATTATCATGCCTGGGGAGGCCAGATCTATGATTGTATGGAACAGATCTGACCTCAGAAGTGAGTTTGAGTTTATGCATGGCATGGACTTGCGGAGTCTGAAGAACAGACTCGGCGAGTAGCATGAAGTTTGCCCGTAACCACTCAGCGAGTGGTCTTGTCGAGTTGAGGGGTCGACTCAGTGAGTCAGGGAGAGTCAGGGGGGACTGAGTCAAGCCGGAACTCGCCGAGTTGTTCTTGAGACTCGGCGAGTTGAGTCGTGGTGGCCCCGCGTTTTATGCCAGGTGAAACTCGTCGAGTCAGAGAAATACTCGACGTGTCAAGAGAGAATCCAAGGGAGTCAGAGGACACGTATAGACTCGCCGAGTCGCCCTAGTGCACTCGCCGAGTCCGGTCGAAGTTGACCGTTGACTTTTGTTGACTTTTAGGGTTTGGTCAGTGATGTTGCCTTTGGGCCAAGAGACGGGTAAAATGGTCTTTTACCCTTAAGAGGGTGCCAAGAGAGGGTTGATTCTAGTCTCGATAGTTATATTCATGAGAGTATTTGCCTTATGTGTTAGGCGGTGGCGAGTTCGAGATTCAAGTGTGGGGATATCTGCTTTCTGCTTGCCAGGTGAGTCTTCTCACTATACTTTACCTAGTGTGGTAATAGAGTTCAGAGACAGAGTATTATAGAGTTATATGCCAGAGTGATTGCATGTTATTATGTGTTGTGATATGTGATATGCATGATTATAGAATTATAGAGTTGGGACTTTCGGGTCGCTAGAGTTAGGGCCAGAGGGCCCACAGAGAGTTGGGGCTGGAGGGCCCCACTGAGACACATTGATCAGAGGGTCAACAGAGTTATAGCCTCGAGTGGCTATTATGTGATTAGTGTGGTATTTTGGGGAAACTCACTAAGCTTATGCTTACAGTGTTCAGTGTTATGTGTTTCAGGTTATCACAGGATCACGGGACGACACCGGCTCGATTGTACACACTAGAGAAAGCGTTTGTTTTGAGGATCCTGGTTTATTAATTGATTGAACAAAAGAGTTATGTATTAAAATATTAAACAAAAAAGGAGATATTTGTGAAAAGTGTTAAAGAGATAAACGATTTTAAATGAAAATTTTGTTTTGAAAATCTCGGTGTTACAAGTTGGTATCAGGGCCTTGGTTTGAAGGATTCAGATGCACCTTCGGGTAAATCTGGACTCAAACTGAGGGAGTAAGAAAAGTTTTCAAAGAAATGATTTCCAAAAGGTGAATAAGAGTTCAAAGAGAAAGCGAGAAAGAGCAGTCTGTACAGTCAGCCAGAGCCCGAACGGTGATTTCCCAAAATACCCTTACATTTGTGTTATGAGATATTTATGATGCACTTTATGAGATAATATGCATGATAGAGTAGACTAGGTGTGCTTATTAGGACTAGAGTGGCCTGATATGTGATGCCTGAGTCTAGGAGTCTTGCTGCTATGAATATTTTAGAGTTGTTAGGTAGCAGCGAGGAGACTGTGAGAGATCTGTTTGCGAGTATCATATGATTAGAGAGAGTAGAGTGCTTGGGACTTGGGACTCTAAGAGGAGGACTTGGGGTGGATGCTGATACGGTGGGGACGGTAGTATTGGGCCCGTACTACTGAAGACACCGGGTCAGTGCACAGTCCAAGTAAGAATCTTTGGACTACCCAGGAACAAGTAGGATGGAGTACTCGAGTGTGAGTATACTCGAGCGAGTCCCTGATATTATTCTTATGTTGTATTTCGAAGAGAGAGATCATGGTTGGGACTCGCCAGACATCAGGGACCAGTGACACGAGGGATGAGGAGATCTGTAGGATCATCCAGGAGGAGGTGGCTGCGGCCATCAGGGCAGAGATACCAGAGATGTTCGGGTCTATCAAGACCACGTTGATAGAGACATTTGATGAGAAGTACGCTGCTCTTTCTGAGGCTGTTGTTGCTGCAGCCACTGCAGCCATAGCTGCGACGAGGCCGCAGGGTGGTGATGTGTTGCTGTTCCGAGAGTTCAGCAACACAAAACCACCAGAGTTTGACGGGACCGAGGACCCGATTGCGGCGATGAGATGGATTTCAGACATAGAGGGGTGTTTCTTCACTTGCTCATCTCCTGAGCATTTGAGAGTCCGGTTCGCGCTGAACCAACTTCGCTTGGGAGCGAAGGACTGGTGGAAATTTGTGACGTCGCACTATACGCCTGCTGAGCTTGCAGCAGTGACCTGGGAGAGGTTCACTGCTATGTTCTGAGATGAGTATGTTCCCCAGGTGGAGAGGGAACATTTGGCCCAGGAGTTTCTGACCCTCAAGCAGGGTACTGAGTCTGTTACTATGATCATGAGGATGTTTCATGAGCGGGCGATGTTCTGCCCAGAGCACGTGTCCTCCGAGCAGGCACATATGAGTCGATATTTGAGCATTCTGAGGAGGGACATACGTGAGTTCGTGGCGAACTCGACGTAGCGGACATTTGCCGAGCTTCAGGCAAATGCCCGGAAGAGGGAGATAGAGCTGGAGACTCAGGCTAGGGAGGAGGCTGAGTCTTAGGGGAGGGATCGACGACCAGTACAGTCTCAGCCGGTAGCCAAGCGGGCCAAGCCCACCGATTCGAGATCAGGGAGACAGAGGGGCCGCACTTGTGGCAAGTGTGGCAAGAGCCACGACGGAGTGTGCAGAGCAGGGTCTTCCTACAAATGTGGCAAGGAGGGGCATATGGCCAAGGACTGCCCCACGGGGTTTGCAGTATGTTTTCACTGCAACCAGACCGGACACCGGAAGGCAGAGTGTCCGCGGTTATGGGGATCAACACAGGGAGCACCTCAGGGATCTGCCCCTGCCGCCATCAGAGCTACCGAGAGTCGGCCAGTGAAGGCCGAGGCGCCGAGGGCACGAGGGAGAGCCTTTAAGTTGACCGCGAAGGAGGTCCGCGCAGTGCCCGATGTCGTGGCTGGTATGTATTCTTTCGTGTATCTATTTTGATGTTGAGATATTGTGCTCATATTATGTTATGCGTAGGTACTTTTCTTGTGAATTCTGTACCTGCCTTGGTGTTATTTGACTCGGGTGCGAGTCGGTCTTTTGTATCTCTGGCTTTTAGTCAGCATATCAGTGTTAGTCGTGAGGCGTTGAGTCGGCCTCTGAGAGTTTCCATAGCTGACGAGAGAGTGATATATGCCACAGAATTGGTCCGTGGGTGCGTATTTGAGATTTTCGGTGTTGAGTTTCCGATTGATCTGATTCTTATTGCGATGGGTGATGTCTGTGTGATTGTGGGCTTGGACTGGTTGAGCAGATTCGGTGCGGTTATCGACTGCGAGCGACAGCTGGTGACCATATGAGACCCTAGTGGGGGAGTTCTTATGGTGTACGGCGAGGGTACACGTTCTGGGTTAGCATTTTGTTCGGCCGCTAGGGTGAGGCAGTGTTTACAGCAAGGCTATAAGGGCTTTGTGGCGTATGTGATGGATACGCGGGTTGATTCAGAGAGACCGATGTCAGTTGAGGAGGTTCCGATAGTGCGTGAGTTCCCGGATGTATTTCCAGAGGAGTTGCCGGGTGTGCCTCCCGTGAGGCAAGTGGTGTTCAGTATTGATTTGGTTCCGGGGGCCGCGCCTATTGCCAAGGTGCCCTATCGCCTTGCACCTCCAGAGATGCAAGAGTTATCCTCGCAGCTTCAGCAGCTGTTGGGGAAGAGGTTTATTCGGCCGAGCAGCTCGCCGTGGGGAGCGCCTATCCTTTTTGTCAAGAAGAAGGATGGTTCACACCGAATGTGCATTGATTACCGGGAGTTGAACAAGCTGACGGTCAAGAACCGTTACCCGTTGTCGAGGATCGTTGATTTGTTCGATCAGTTGCAGGGAGCATCTTGGTTCTCCAAGATTGATTTGAGGTCGGGGTATCATCAGGTAAGGGTGCGAGATGAGGACATCCAGAAGACAGCGTTCTGGACTCGTTATGGGCATTATGAGTTTGTGGTGATGCCTTTCGGACTCACCAATGCCCCGGCAGTTTTCATGGATCTCATGAACAGGGTGTGCAGGTCGATGTTGGATCGGTCGGTGATCATGTTCATCGACGATATTTTGGTGTATTCGAGATCCAGAGAGCAGCATGAGGAGCATTTGAGAGAGATCCTCGGAGTTCTGAGATCGGAGAGGCTTTACGCCAAATTCTCCAAGTGTGATTTCTGGTTGCGAGGGGTTCAGTTCCTAGGGCACCTCGTTAACCAGAAGGGGATTTTGGTCGACCCGGCCAAAGTGGAGGCAGTGATGAGTTGGGAGGTGTCGAGGCCACCGTCCGAGATCAGGAGCTTCTTGGGGTTGGCAGGCTATTATCGGAGATTTATCAAGGATTTCTCCAAGATCGCTGTGCCACTCACCAGATTAACCCAGAAGGGTGTCGCTTTTTCATGGGGACTAGAGCAGCAGACCTCTTTTGAGACGCCTCGCCAGAGGCTATGTGAAGCCCCAGTGTTAGCCCTCCCCAAGGGGATGGAGGACTTTGTGGTGTATTGTGATGCGTCGATCTTGGGATTGGGAGCGGTGCTGATGCAGAGAGGGCATGTGATAGCATATGCATCGAGGCAGCTGAAGCCTCATGAGTCGAGGTATCCCACCCACGATCTAGAGTTGCAGGCAGTGGTGTTCGCCCTTAAGATTTGGCATCATTATCTGTACAGGGTTCGGTGTACGATATACACGGACCACAAGAGCCTGAAGTATTTGATGGATCAGCCCAACCTAAACTTGCGACAGAGGAGGTGGTTGGATGTGGTCAAGGATTATGATTGTGAGATCCTGTACCACCCGGGCGAGGCTAATGTTGTAGCCGATGCACTGAGCCGCAGGACGGAGAGCACCCCGTTGCGAGATGTATGTTTGAGATTGACTGTGATAGCTCCAGTATTGGACGCCATTCGTGGGGCACAGGCTGAGGCTGTGCAGCCTGAGATGCAGAAGAAAGAGCGAGTTGTTGGGTTGGTTTCGGAGTTCGTTACCGATGGTCGGGGGCTTATGACATTCCAGGGGCGTATCTGGGTACCGTTTGTGGGAGGGACGCGTACCATTTTGATGGAAGAGGCTCATCGGTCGAAATTGTCGATCCATCCTGGGGCCACTAAGATGTATTTAGACCTGAGAAGAGAGTATTGGTGGCCCTGTATGAAGTGGGATGTCGCGTGGTTTGTTGAGAGGTGCTTAACCTGCCGTAGGGTTAAGGCCGAGCACCAGAGACCGCACGGTAAGTAGCAGCCGTTGGAGGTTCCCGAATGGAAATGGGAGCAGATTACCATGGATTTTATCACCAAATTGCCAAGGACTGCTAGGGGAGTTGATGCAATTTGGGTGATTGTGGACAGGTTGACGAAGAGCGCCCACTTCCTTGCTATCAGCGAGAGCTCTTCCGCAGAGAAGTTAGCAGAGCTGTACGTGAGGGAAGTGGTACACGGCATGGAGTGCTGATCTCGATTGTCTCAGATCGAGATGTGCGTTTCACTTCCATATTCTGGAAGAAGTTTCACAAGGAGTTGGGTACTAGGCTGCATTTTAGTACCGCATATCACCCCCAGACTGACGGACAGAGTGAACGGACGATTCAGACGCTCGAGGACATGCTCCGGGCATGTGTGTTGGATTTCGGGGGGAGTTGGGACGCGTATTTGCCCTTGGTAGAGTTTTCCTATAACAACAACCATCATTCAAGCATTGGTATGCCACCCTTTGAGCTGTTGTATGGGAGGAGGTGTCGGACTCCCATTTGCTGGGGAGAGGTCGGGCAGTGTGTTATAGGTAGTACTAAGATCGTGCTTCAGACGACAGAGCAGATCCAGCAGGTCAGAAAGAGGTTGTTGAGCGCTCACAGTCGTCAGAAGAGTTATGCGGACAGACGCCGTTCCGAGCTTGAGTTTTAGGTCGGCGACCTTGTGCTCTTGAAGGTCTCTCTTTGGAAAGGAGTGATTCGATTCAGGAAGAGGGGCAAGTTAGGGCCCCGATATATCGGTCCATTCAGGGTAGTCGTGAGGGTAGGCAGGGTAGCCTATCGGTTGGAGTTGCCAGCAGAGTTAAGTCAGATTCACGACACTTTCCACGTGTCGCAATTGCGGAAGTGTATAGCCGATGAGTCAACAGTGGTACTATTAGAGGATATTCAGGTGGATGCGAGCTTGAATTATGCTGAGAGACTGGCGGCAAACAGAGATGGGAAAATCAAGGTTTTGAGGAACAAGGAGGTACCTTTGGTTTTGGTTCAGTGGAAAAATCGGAAGGGGTCCGAGATGAGTTGGGAGCCGGAGAGTGAGATGCGTGAGCAGCATCCGGAGTTATTTGCAGAGCGAGACTTCAAGGGCGAAGTCTAGTTCTAGTGGGGGAGAATTGTAACACCCCGGATTCCCAAGTATTATTTATTCTTGTATTTTTGGGTGAATTGTGAGGAGACTCGGCGAGTTGGAGTCAAAACTTGCCGAGTAGGATCGCGGTTTTGGGCGCGGGTTCGCGTCTGGACTCGGTGAGTCCAAAAGTGGACTCGGCGAGTCCTCGCTGTTTAATGAAACCCTAATTTCCAGGGTTTAAGACCTATTTAAAGGGGCTTATGGCCGTCATTTGCGGCCACCAACCCCTAGAGAGAAACCCTAAAGAGATTTGAGCGTTTTGGGAGAGAGAAGAGGCCATTGTTGACCTTTGAAGCTTTGTTTGGCAAGGCAAAGGAGATTCTAGCTAAGAGAAGACAAGGGAGGTGGACATCCTTTGATTTTGGAGCTTAGAGCATCATCTTGGAGGTATATTTTGGCTCCCTTTTCTGTTGTTATGATAAACATGAGGGTTTAGGGTTTCTTAACCCCTTTGTCAGTTAGATTTGATGTCCATTTTGTCCCTATTTGTGATGAGGCTTGAGATGAGACCCATAGAGGTCCAGAGAAGCTTTATTCCTTAAGCTTTATGAGCTTTCATGAGAGTATTGGCCTAGAGTTGTGAGATATGGGGCTAAAACATCATTTATGAGCAAATAGTTGTTGTTTGAGCACCAAGGTTTGGACTTTACGTGATTATCATGCCTGGGGAGGCCAGATCTATGATTGTATGGAACAGATCTGACCTCAGAAGTGAGTTTGAGTTTATGCATGGCATGGACTCGCCGAGTCTGAAGAACAAACTAGACGAGTAGCATGAAGTTTGCCCGTAACCACTCAGCGAGTGGTCTTGTCGAGTTGAGGGGTCGACTCAGTGAGTCAGGGGGGACTGAGTCAAGCCGGAACTCGCCGAGTTGTTCTTGAGACTCGGCGAGTTGAGTCGTGGTGGCCCCACGTTTTATGCTAGGTGAAACACGTCGAGTCAGAGAAATACTCGACGTGTCAAGAGAGAATCCAAGGGAGTCAGAGGACACGTATAGACTCGCCGAGTCGCCCTAGTGCACTCGCCGAGTCCGGTCGAAGTTGACCGTTGACTTTTGTTGACTTTTAGGGTTTGGTCAGCAATGTGGCCTTTGGGCCAAGAGAGGGGTAAAATGGTCTTTTACCCTTCAGAGGGTGCCAAGAGAGGGTTGATTCTAGTCTCGAGAGTTATATTCATGAGAGTATTTGCCTTATGTGTTAGGCGGTGGCGAGTTCGAGATTCAAGTGTGGGGATATCTACTTTTTGCTTGCCAGGTGAGTCTTCTCACTATACTTTACCTAGTGTGGTAATAGAGTTCAAAGACAGAGTATTATAGAGTTATATGCCAGAGTGATTGCATGTTATTATGTGTTGTGATATGTGATATGCATGATTATAGAATTACAGAGTTGGGACTTTCGGGTCCCTAGAGTTAGGGCCAGAGGGCCCACAGAGAGTTGGGGCTGGAGGGCCCCACTGAGACACATTGATCAGAGGGTCAACAGAGTTATAGCCTCGAGTGGCTATTATGTGATTAGTGTGGTATTTTGGGGAAACTCACTAAGCTTATGCTTACAGTGTTCAGTGTTATGTGTTTCAGGTACCAGTGATGACCGCGGGAAGGCGCCGGCTTGATTCGTACACACATATGGGAATTGGATGTATTTTGATCTTGGGAGACATTTGTGATTTGAAAACTAGATGTTATGACATTTTGTGAACGAATTGTTTAATTAAAAAATATGTTTTTTAAAAGAGAAAAATTGTTTTAATTTTTATGGTGTTACAGGCCGTCATTTGCGGCCACCAACCCCAGAGAGAAACCCTAAAGAGATTTTGAGCGTTTTGGGAGAGAGAGGAGGCCATTGTTAACCTTTGAAGCTTTGTTTTGCAAGGGAAAGGAGTTTCTAGCCAAGAGAAGGCAAGGGAGGTGGACATCCTTCGAATTTGGAGCTCAGAGCATCATTTTGGAGGTATATTTTGGCTCCCTTTTCTGTTATTATGATGAACATGGGGGTTTAGGGTTTGTTGACCCCTTTGTTGGTTAGATTTGATGTCCATTTCGTCCCTATTTGTGATGAGGCTTGAAATGGGATCCATAGAGGTCCAGATAAGCTTTATTCCTTAATCTTTGTGAGGATTCATGGGAGTTTTGACCAAGGGTTATGATATATGGGGCTAAAATATCATATAGGAGCAAATAGTTGTTGTTTGAGCACCAAGGTTTGGACTTTACGTGATTATCATGCTTGGGGAGGCCAGATCTATGATTGTATGGAACAGATCTGACCTCAGAAGTGAGTTTGAGTTTATGCAGGGCATGAACTCGCCGAGTCTGAAGAACAGACTCAGCGAGTAGCATGAAGTTTGCCCGTAACCATTCAGCGAGTGGTCTTGTGGAGTTGAGGGGACAACTCAGTGAGTCAGGGAGAGTCAAGGGTACTGAGTCGAGCCGGAACTCGTTGAGTTGTTCTTGAGACACGGCGAGTTGAGTCGTGGTGGCCCCGCGATTCATGCCAGGTGGAACTCGTCGAGTCGAAGAAGTACTCGGCGTGTCAAGAGAGGACCCAAGAGAGTCAGTGGACACGTATAGACTCGCCGAGTCCGGTCAAAGTTTACCGTTGACCTTGTTGACCTTTAGGATTGAGTGCAGTTGTATTTATGAGTTTATTACTTTGTGTGATTAGGCGGAGGCTAGATCACATTTATTTCGAGACAGATATTTACCGAGACATCGAGGTAAGTCTTCTCACTATACTTACCTAGAGTGGTATATTGTGTAGACCAGAGGGTCTTATGTGTTATGTATGAAATTATGTGCTATGTGTTTTGTGTATGTTATATGTTGTTATAGATCGGACCGAAGGGTCCAACGATACAGACCGGGCCGGAGGGCCCAACGAGCTATGACCGGACCAGAGGGTCCAACGAGCTACGGGACTGGAGGGTCCTGCTGAGACACATCGACCGGAGGGTCGTATTATAGCCTTGAGTGGCATATGTGTTGTATGTGGTATTTTGGGGAACTCACTAAGCATTTATGCTTACAGTTGTTGTGTGATGTGTTTCAGGTACCAGTGATGAGCACGGGAAGGCGCCAGCGTGATCCGTACACACTTGAGGAGTTTATGTTTTGGATTCTGGGGAGATGTCTTGTGATAAATACATTTGAAACAATATGTTGATGTTATTTTGTGAAAAATGATGGTTTTGAAAATGAAAATTTTGTTTTGAAAATTTACGTTGTTACACGGATCCATCACTACATGGTCCCAGCTGAAAGAAGAGTTCATTGATCAATTCTGCCCGCCATCCAAGATATCCAAGCTCAAGAAAGCCATAGCCAACTTTGAACAACAAGCTGAAGAGTCACTATATGAAGCTTGGGAGAGGTACAAGAGCTTGTTAAGGAATTGCCCACATCGCGATCTCAATAGTCAGCAAGAAGTCTCCATCTTTTATGATGGAGTAAATGTTACCACAAGGCAATTACTTGAATCGCAAGGTCCACTTACGAAGAAGGCACCTCTAGTGATAAAGCAGCTAATTGAAGAATTCTCTAAGCATTCTAGAGAATACCATAACCCAAGAAATGATGTAACAAGGGGGTTTGCCTATGCAGCTTCAGAAGACTTATCAGAAGTGATGGCCATGTTGAAAAACATGGATAGGAGGATGGACAAAATGGACCAAACGATACATGCTATACGGGTGGGGTGTGAAAACTGCAATGGGCCTCATCTTACTAGAGACTGCGACTTGGATGAGAATGGCAACAAGAGGGTGCAAGTTTGTTATTCAAGTGGGGACCAATATGATGAAGATTGGCGAAAACAAAAGAAAGAGTGGCTCCCTTATGAAGAGTACAAGAAGGCTAAGGAGGAGAAGTTCAAGCAGAAAGGAAGAGGTTTTTACCAAAAGGAGGAGTCGGCACAAGAAAGAAAACCAAGTTTGGAAGAAATGCTTACCAAATTTGTAGCTGCTTCAGAAAAGAGACATAGTGATCATGATGCTGCAATTCAAGAAACAAGGACCATGCTTAGAAACCAGCAAGCATCTATCCACAACATAGAAACGCAGCTAGGTCAACTTGCTCAACAAATCAACCAAAGATCACCGGGCGAACTTCCTAGTAAAACCGAAAATAACCCACGAGGCGCGCACATAAACATAGTCACAACAACAAGTGGGAAGATAATCACTCCTCTGGCCCCTATTCAGAATGAAGCACCTAAAGAATTACAGAAGGAGGATGCAGAAACTCAAGACCAAGATCCAAACCTTCAATCTGCAGAGCCTACTCGTCGAGTCCAGAATATGGACTCAACGAGTCCACTGCCAAACCCGAAAGAGCAGATTCCTGAAAAGCCCTTTCAGCCTCCATTGCCATATCCAGCCAGAGCTAAGAGAGAAAAGCAGGAAGAGGAGTACCAGAAGTTTCTTGATCATATCAAAGCTCTTCAAATTAACATACCCTTCATTGAAGCTGTCACACAAATGCCAAAATATGCAAAATTCCTTAAGGAACTTCTCACGAATAGAAGGAAGATGGAGGAAGTGCAAAAGGTAGTTCTTAATGAGAACTGCTCAGCTGCCATGCGAAATAAGCTACCAAAGAAGAAGGGTGACCCGGGGAGCTTGACTTTGCCTTGCCAATTTGGTAACTTGGCTACCATTCATGCTTTGGCCGATTCGGGAGCAAGTGTGAACCTCATGCCATATTCATTCTTCAAGAAGCTGGATCTCCCTGAACCAAGGCCAATTTGTATGGCGATTCACTTAGCAAACAAGACAATCACTTTTCCAAGAGGCATATGTGAAGACTTATTGGTCAAGGTGGACAAGTTTGTATTTCCCACAGATTTCATAATTCTAGATATGGAGGCGGATCCTCAAGTCCCAATCATCCTTGGAAGACCTTTCCACAACACTGCAAGTGATATAGTAGACATGAGGGACTCGAAGCTTACTTTACGGGTAGGAGATGACTCAGTCACTTTTGGGGTTGATCAAGCTATACAGTATGTAAGGAATAGTGATGACATGGCGTTCTCAATTGACATGCTTGATGAATTAATGGAGGAGTGCGAAAGTGAAGATCCCAACAAGTCAACCATTTTTGATGAAGAATTTGATGCTGAAAAAGACTTAATGGAGATTGAGAGGCTGCTGGAAGAAGCTGAGTTTGAAGAATTGATGAAACAATCTGACAGATCAACTCGCCGAGTAGGACCGATCTACTCGCCGAGTCCAAGCGAAGAAAAAATGGAAATCGTGAATTCAGCTTCCAACTCGCCGAGTCCCTTACCTGCACTCGGTGAGTACAACCAACAGAACCCAAAAACTGAGCTCAAAACGTTCCTAAAACATTTGGAGTATGCTTTCCTTGAAGATGGCCATCAAAAGCCAGTTATCATAGCCTCTGACCTTTCCGAATCTAAAAAGGAAGAACTAGTTCAAGTTTTGAAGAAGCAAAAGCGGGCCATATCATGGAGCATTACCGACATCAAGGGAATCAGCCCCTCTTATTGTTCTCACAAGATTAATCTGGAAGAAGGAGCAAAGCCGGTTGTGCAGCACCAAAGAAGATTGAACCCAAATATGCAAGAAGTGGTCAAGCTTTTAGATGCGGGGATTATATATTCTATTTCCGACAGTCCGTGGGTGAGTCCAGTCCAAGTGGTGCCCAAGAAAGGAGGGATGACGGTCATAACCAACGAGAAGAATGAGCTTATTCCAACACGAACGGTAACCGGTTGGAGAGTGTGCATCGATTATCGAAAGCTAAACGATGCCACTCGTAAAGACCATTTCCCCTTACCTTTTATTGATCAAATGTTAGAAAGATTATCGGGCCATAGTTATTATTGTTTTCTAGACGGATTTTCGGGTTATTTCCAAATACATAGACCCAATGGACCAAGAAAAGACCACATTTACTTGCCCAAATGGGACTTTTGCTTATCGACGCATGCCCTTTGGGCTATGCAATGCACCCGCGACATTTCAAAGGTGTATGACAGCCATATTCCACGATATGGTGGAAAAATTCATGGAAGTCTTTATGGACGATTTTTCTGTTTTTGGATCTTCCTTCCATGATTGTCTCACAAATCTTGACTTAATGCTTGCTAGATGCGAAAAAACCGACTTGGTCCTTAATTGGGAGAAATGTCACTTTATGGTCAAGGAGGGTATAGTCTTAGGCCACAAGGTTTCCAAATTGGGAATCGAAGTGGATCGGGCAAAAATTGACACCATTGCCAAATTACCCCCACCAACTAATGTGAAGGGCATTAGAAGTTTTCTAGGACACGCGGGTTTTTACCGGCGGTTTATAAAAGATTTTTCTAAAATAACTAGACCTCTAACACAATTGCTTTTAAAGGATGCACCATTTAATTTTACAAAATAGTGTTTAGAGGCATTTGAACTTTTAAAGGAAAAATTAACTAATGCCCCGATCATTATTGCTCCAAATTGGGATTTACCATTTGAAATAATGTGTGATGCTAGTGACTTTGCATTAGGAGTTGTCCTTGGTCAAAGGGTTGATAAGCACTTTCGACCCATCTATTATGCTAGTAAAACTTTAAATCCGGCCCAAGAGAATTACACCACCACTAAAAAAGAATTACTAGCTGTGGTGTACGCTATTGATAAATTCCGACCTTATTTATTTTTATCTAAAACAACTGTTTTTACTGACCATTCCGCTATCAAGTATTTGTTTGCCAAGCAGGATGCCAAGCCAAGATTGATACGATGGGTTCTACTTCTCCAAGAGTTTGACATAGAGATACACGACAAGAAGGGGGTGGAGAATGTAGCAGCCGACCACTTGTCAAGGCTTGAAAACCCGCAATTGCAAGAAGATAGAGTTGGAGATGACTTCCCGGACGAGTACATTATGGTGACCGTGGGAGAAGAGCCATGGTTCGCAGACATAGCTAATTATTTAGCTAGCAAATACATCCTAAAACATCTTACCAGCCAACAAAAGAAGAAATTCATTTCTGAAATAAAGTATTACTTTTGGGATGAGCCATACCTTTTTCGAAGCTGTGCGGATGGAATCATACGAAGATGTGTGTTCGGGAAGGACAGCCAATAGATTTTGGAGCATTGTCATAGTGGGCCCATGGATGGACATCATGGAGCACATTACACTGCTAAGAAGATCTTTGACATTGGGTTTTACTGGCCCACGATTTTTAAAGATGCAGCCTAATTTCTCAAAGAATGTGATGCATATCAAAGAGTGGGAAACATTTCATCACGAAATGAAATGCCGCAACATAGTATTCAAGTGTGTGAAGTATTTGATGTGTGGGGGATCGATTTCATGGGACCATTTCCCATGTCTAAAGGCAACAAATACATCTTGGTGGCGGTGGATTATGTATCCAAGTGGGCGGAGGCACAAGCTTTGCCAACTAATGATGGTCGGGTGGTGGTGCGCTTTTTGAAGAAACTATTTTCAAGATTTGGAGTCCCGAAAGCCCTTATAAGTGACTGAGGCACTCATTTTGCCAATGATCAACTAGAGAAGGTGCTAAGGAAATATGGGGTAACCCATAAATTCTCTACATCCTACCATCCACAAACTAGTGGACAAACCAAAGTGACAAATAAAGCCTTAAAGAGAATCTTGGAGAGATCGGTGGGGAGCAATCGGAAAGAATGGTCGGATAAGCTAGATAATGCACTTTGGGCCTTCCGAACAACTTTCAAAACACCTATTGGTACTACACCATATAGGCTAGTTTATGGAAAGCAATGTCATTTACCGGTGGAGATTGAGCATAAAGCTTTTTGGGCATTAAAAATGTGCAACTTCAACATGGTAGAGCTCAAGAACAACCGGTTAATGCAAATGAATGCTCTTGAGGAACTTAGGAATGATGCTTACACTAGTTCTCTAATTTATAAAGAGAAAACCAAGAGTTGGCATGACAAGAGGATCAAGGGGAATAAAGAGTTTCATGAAGGGCAAAAGGTGTTGCTCTTTAATTCAAGGCTAAAACTCTTCTCGGGAAAACTCAAGTCAAGATGGGATGGTCCTTTTCTAGTGAAGAAGGTGTTTCCACATGGTGCTATAGAGTTATTATCAAAGGATGGTACCCTTTTCAAGGTCAATGGACATAGGGTCAAAAGGTATGAAGAAGGAGTCCCAAGAAATGAAGACATGGAAGAAGGGTTGTTGCTGGAAGGAATTGTAGCAACGTAGAATGGGAGGAGTCCAGCTAATGACTCCTTAAAAAGAAGCGCTTCCGGGAGGCAACCCGAGTTTAGAGTTTGCATTTCTTTTTCCTTTACTTTCTTTTTAATTTCTTAGGATCCGTTTTATTTTCATTCTTCTTCTGAAAATATGTTCTAAATGATTGCTTGAGGGCTAGCAATGCTTAGAGTGTGGGGTGGTGGTTAAAAATAAGCAAAAAAATCAATTTTTGTTCAAACTGCAAGCTTTACTCGCCGAGTAGGGCCGATCTACTCGGCGAGTACTTGCCCGAATCCCTAGAAAATCGCGAATACGCGGACCTACTCGGCGAGTAGCACTTTTCTACTCGGCGAGTAGATAACTTACACAGACGGTTTATAATCTGTAAAAAGGGTTTTCATTCATTTTTACCCACACACTCGCCGTGCACAGCGACTCTCAAGCCATTTCTTCCAATTTTTCTGAATCTTCAACTTTCAAGAGTAAAGGTATGATTCCTATACCCAATACTTGTCAAAGGTTAAAACTTTATCACTTCTTAGCCATTCTTTTGTCTAAAATACGGATTTGGGGGTTTCCTCAATTTCTAGGGTTTTGATTTTACTATGAATTAGGAGGTTTTAGGCAAAATTTCTTTTGGATTAGTGTTTATTGGACTTAGTACTGCAAACCCCTATGCAAAATTGGGTGTTTTGGATGACCCACATATGTCCGGCATGAATCTGGTCCCGTTATTCATCCTACTCGCCGAGTAGTTCATGAACTCGGCGAGTAGGGTACTATACAGATCTGTGTTGTTCGATTTTAATTGTTGGGTGTTGTTTGTTTGTGCTTTCTTAATGTTATTGTGCAGGTACCATGTCCAGAAGAGGTCAAACTTCAAGAGGGGGAAGCCAGGGAGACATCCCGTGGCTCTCTTTTCGCCAAATCACCTCTAAATCATCTCAAGCCCGTGCCAAAAACAAATTAAAAGTTTTGAAGCAGAAAGAGATCCACTTACCTAATGCAGTGGACTGGGATTGGCTGGGAAAGGTTGGGCTGGAGGAGGAATTGACACCATATTTGGTGAAGGAATGCAATGTGGGGGATTCTACCATCATATGTGATGGTTGGTTACAATTGTTCAAAATTCAAGAACCGGTCTTCGCTGAATTATTCTGGGAATTCTTCGCTACCATCTCATTCCGGGGTGGTAGTGAGTACGATAATCCCAATGTAATTTCCTTTTCTCTTGGGGGGGAGCTGCGACCATGCAGCATGGCTGAGTTTTCATGGAGGATTGGCATCTATGACCAAAGTACAATGTTAAATGAAGACTTTGAAGCTTTCTTGGAAGATTGCCACAAAGATCTACCCGAAGCAGTAGTTTCTTCCACTTGGTGGAGTACTATTGCCAACCGGGTGTACATCCCATCGTCCGTGCAGGAGGGCCACATCCGTTCACCGATCCACCGTCTCATTCATCGTTTCGTCGCTAGCATGATTAATATACGGAAGGATGACGACAAGGTCCCGACCCTTGACATCTTCTATCTTTGGAGCATTAGTACTCCCGATGTTTTTTGCAACCTCCCTTCCTGCATAGTCAAATATCTTGCGGAAGGGGCTGTTAAGGAGAAGGTGACCTCCAAAATCAATGGAGGAATGTTTGTGACAAGGCTTGCAAAATCATATGGGATCTTGGATTTGCAAGAAGCAAGGGCACTGACGGTCATTTCTCCCCCTCCTTTCAATACTACACTATATAGGAGGGCAAGGATTGTGGAGAAGTTTGGAGATTCTTATTCTATCCCACATGCGGATGAGCCAGTTATCCCCGAGGAGCCGGCACGACGGGTGAGGCAACGGAGTGAGCAGGTACAAGAAGACCCAACGGTTATTCCGGTGGAGGAAGAGAACGATGGGTGGAACCAAGTTGAGTATCGGAGATACTTGGATGATATTGGGAGAGCTGTCAATTATAATAATCAATCATTTGAGTATCTTTTCCAACAAATGAATATCGCCCCGAGACCCGTACCCGGTTATCCCTATATTATGAATTGGGAGGAAAGGATGAGGAGAGGCCATGAAGGAGGAGGAAGTGGAGCTGGAGGAACTAACATGGAGGAAGAAGAATGAAGAAGTTCTTGTTTTGTGTTCTTATTTATTTTTGTGTGGTGTTTGATTTGGACAAATGTTGAACTTGGATGATTTTGTTTCTTGTAGGACTTTTATTGCTTTCACTTTTGGTTGCATATTTTTCAGGGTTGGAAGGTTAGGATGCATATAGAAGTTTTAAGGGTCAAGGTTCAAGTGAGGAACTAAGGAATGTTCAATAAGAGTGCGAAGTTTTGTCATTAAGGTTGAGTCCGTTAGAGTTGGGAGTGATATAGAGTGTTGCTGCTGAAGTAATTAGAAGAAGAGTCACTGAATTATCCCAATTCAGAACCTTAATCGAGAAGAAAACGAGATGGAAATTTTTTTCTCAACACAGCGCCTACTCGCCGAGTGCACAAATCCTACTCGGCGAGTACAGGGGTAATTACGCGATATACTGCAAGCTGGCAACAAACTCGCTGAGTACACGATTATACTCGCCGAGTAGATCAACATTTTTCGACTTCCAGAGTTGTGTTGGGCACTTTCATTACAGTACTTGTCCATTTTTCGTGAAGAGTCATTACTGGAGGTTTCTAGGAGCTTTGTCCTACACTTTTGAGTTATTTGCATGTCTACCACACGAGATTTTGACACCCAATACATGGATGAGTTGTTCCCATGTCTAAAGTCAATTGAAGATGGAGCTGAAGAGAAGATATATCAACCTAGCGACTGCTACCCCAGGGGAGTTTGTTCCAATTCTCTCTATATTTCATATTTTTATTTTTGCATGATATACAATGAGGGCATTGCATAAAATAAGTGTGGGGTAGGGGTTGGTTAATTTCTAGTAAATTGAGAATCTTAATATCCTAATTTAGGTCTATTTTAAAATTTTTTGCATTCTTGCATACCACAAATGTGACTTAGGAATTAATTTAGAAAATTTTGGTAAAAAGTAATTAGGATTTCATGTTAGAATTGTGTTGATGATTGCATGAAAACCCAAATTTTTAGTTGAGCCTATACACGTTCTAGTGCATTTGTGCCTTCCTTATTCTAGTAAAATCATGGGACAAAAACACGACCCCACTCATCCCGAAGGATGCAATATGTTTAGCATCGTGTACCAGAAATGTATCCAGGAAAATTATTACCGCTAGCCAATAAAGGTTGAAGTTGAGCGCCCCTGCTTAAGCATGTAGGATTTTGAGTGAAAAAAGTGAGGTACATGTTAAAAAAAAAAAGAGAATTGCAAGAAAAGTTTGAAGAATTTTGGAGCAATTAAAGTGAAGATCAAAAGATCAAAATTCCAAGAAGTGCAAAAACTTGAAGATACCAAAAATCAAACAACAAGGTGGTGAATTCAAAGAAATCAAAGAGAAAATGCCATAGAAATGAAGAATTCCAAAGAGCTCCAATGTGGTATCATAAATTGTAATTCTAGATTATGTATGCTTGGGTTGCTCAACCAAAAATACCTTGAGGATAGGAGGTTTTCTGGGGATGGATTCGGAGGGATGCATAAAATGAGCATTGTTCGGGATGAGTGGGCGAATGTTTATGAGGATTGTGAGTATTTAGAGTATGGGGGTATTTCGGAAAATTTTAGACATAAATGCATGCGTTGCGGTCTTGGCATAATGGATGGGTTAGATTGGAGTTGTCATATGTGGTTCTAATGTGTTAAAATTCAGTTTTGCTTGGGGGCAAGCAAAAGTCAAGTGTGGGGTATTTTGATATTTGCATAATTAGTCATATGTTAGCATACATTTTTATTCATTTTTAGCTAATTATGTGCATAATGTGGACAAAAGGTACTTAATAATGTTTAAATTTTGTTTTCAGTCCAAAAGACATGCTTGGAAGTAAAAGGGAACAAGGAGAAGCAATTAGAGACCAAAGAATGAAGAATGGGGAACAAAAGCACACTAACTCGGCGAGTCCGCGAGGCTACTCGGCGAGTACCCAAGAATATTCCCGAAGATAAGTCAGGACTCCTGGCAATATACGGATTGTACCTGTACTCGGCGAGTCCACGAGTCTACTCGCCGAGTAGCCCCTGTTTTGTGATAATTATAAATATCGAACCTTTATCCGAATTGGAGAGACTTCTGGCGTTTTGGGAGCTGCACCTGCGATTGAAGAACCCTTTGGAGATCTGAGAAACCCTAACCTTCGATCCTTAGAAGAATCAAGGCAATTTAGGTTATACATTCCACTTAATCTTAGAATTTATGCATGTTTAGCCTAGTTGAACTTGTTTTTGAGTTTGTTTTTACTATGACTATGAACTAAATTCGTTTGTTTCTGTTTGCGAAGACCAAATTACTCCTATGGTTTAATTATTACTTTTTGATTGATTTTTTATTGGTGATCTTATTAAATTAAGTTTGTTAAAGAACCTTATGCATTAACCACAACTATTTTCTGTTAATTGGAAGACAATTAAGCTGCATGAACATCTCTTAGTTGTTAACCTCATATGTCTATGTGAACACTTTATAATATGCCTAGGAATAATGAATATGAAACTAGAATTAATAAGAGAATGGGTAAATTAATGTGTGAGCTTGTTTGAGAAACCAACAAACAAGAGGTTAATTGAAACACCAACTTGATTAACCAATTACAAATCTTATTTAATCCAAATAATTGAACTAGGGAATTAATTAGTTTAAACAATTGGCCACTGCTTGAATTGATTAATTGTCTAAGGGTTAGTATTAATGAACATGAACCTAACCACTATAGTTGGTAACCAATAACAATTGATCTACCATATAAATAACCATAGGAGTGAATTGGTTGGATCTAAACATAAACCCTTTATTAAATTTGGTGAATTTGTTACTTGTCTTAAATGTTTAGTTAATTAAGTGTTTAAGTGGTATGTTTAAGTTTCTAGTCTTGTAAAACTAGAGAAAAACCCTTTTACTTTTATTAATTGCTTAGTTAAAATTAGTTATTAGTTTAATTTCCGTTCCCTGAGTTCGACACCCTACTTATCCAACTATACCACTAAAAGACAGGTTCACTGCCTTTGTGTGCTTAATTTATCAACCCGAAATTTCCATTTTGAACAACCCGAAATTTCCATTTTGAACAAACCATATCAAGCCAATAGAAGTAGAACAGTTACAGTGAAAACTCGGATTTCGAGTATAAGTTTGGCAGTTTTCAGGATTTTACACCTAAGGAAATATTAGGAGAGTGGATGCACTAAGGTTTTGTGCAACACTGTAATTCTAATACTCTAGGACATTAGAGTTCATTCTGAGAATAGAAATATTTTCTGCCAAAAATATCAGGACTATAAATAGAATTCTGAACCAAATTGGTTCATTAGTTGAATTCCAATTAGAGCAAACCCAAATTCTCTCTCACGGATCTTAGGGTTTTTATCCCAAATTGTGAGTAACTCTTTCTAGTAGTGTTAGAAAGCTTTTAATGTGTTCATAACATAGATTACATAGCTAAATCATCCGATTTAGGAGTTTACTCCCCAAGGTGTTCTTGGGCGGTAAACTCCCGAAACCGAGCCTAGATTGTCCCCCGTGTTTAGTAACTACCTTGGACATGTATAGGAGTGTTTTAGGGACAAGAAATCAACCAAGAAACACCCAAGTTTAGGAGTTCACGACCCAAGAATAGCTTAGGTCGTAAACTCCCTTGTGACTTGCTCAAATGGTGTTTTTAAGGCACCTGAGGCTTGGACTTTATGTTAGACAAATACCCTAAAGTATTTAGGACCTAGAAAACATAAGGAAAGCACAAGTGTTGAAGAGTTTACGGCCAAGAGTAATTCTTGGGCCGTAAACTCCTATAAAGGGGTCAAAGGACACCCTAAATCCTTTCTTAAGCCAAGAGACCAATTTGGGCATGTACCTAGATGAGTGTTGGACTAGTTAAAACACTTAGAACACCAAGAGTGAGGGAGTTTACGGCCCAAAAGGTTCTATGGCCGTAAACTCCATAAAATGGTGCCAAGAGTGCCATAAACTCTTCTAAAGCCAAGTACCAAAACCTAGATTTGTTCCTAGTTAATTTAGAGGTTAGAAAGCACCATATAAACCCTCCCAAGGGAGTTTACGGCCATAAACTCCAAGGGAATATGGTCTATGGGCCGTAAACTCCTCAAAGGAGTTCATATGGTACCCAAACACTTGTATAGCCTTGAAACAATTCCCCACTAGAGTTGTGATAATTCTAAGCACCATTTAGAGCCTTGCTTGAGAGTTTACGGCCAGGAGTTTACTCCCCTGGGCCGCAAACTCCAATGAATATGGTCATTTGACCTTAAACTTCCATTAGGGTCATTGCACTCCTTTGTTGCAAACCATTAGCCTCCTAGCACTTGATCAAAAGTGTTTTCCTCGCGCTTAAATGTTATTACTTGTATAATTAGTGTTTTAAATCACTAATTATTTATATACATATGTTTTCATATGTAACTAGGATCATTGTGTGTGTCTAAGTCTTCACTTGACACCAAGCACTTGTCCGATCCTTTCGTACGATAACAGTCCGTTCAATTCCAGTCACTTACTGCAGGTGAGTTCATACCCCTTAACTAATGTTTTGAACTATTATTAAATGTTTTATGGGGGGATACAAGTAGAAACATGCTTGTTATTATATCAATCACGTGTGATTAATAAGTAGAATTATGCTAGTTATTACAACAATCACATGTGATTAATATACAGCATTCAAATGATTTGGCTACTCATTAGCCGTTTTACCAAACAGTTTCCTTCAAATGATTTTTATAAACATTATATATGTTTTAAACTCCTTATTACACTGTACATCTTACTCCGTACATTACCTTTCAAACTTATTTACAACTGTGTTTCAAACAAATGTTTCCTTATACTTAAACTGTTTTATCAAACTTATGCCTTCAAATTGTTTTATAGATTGACATCAAGTCGATCTTTTCTTAAAATAATATTTATGTTTCAAATGTCTTACAAAATTTATTTATGCTTTTATATTATAAATTGCATGCCTCTATATGTATAGTTATATAAGAAATGTTTAAAAGACTTAGGAAGGCTATCCACCCTATTTCCTTTTCGCGCTTGAGATGTGGTCTGGTGGGATATCGGGTACTCGTCCGAAAGTCATTTGAATATTAGTTATATATCATGTGTACCTATATAGTCATAAAAGGTCCTTCCAGTTCAGCTCATGCCCTTGGGTAGCAAGGGTATACATCCATGTCCATACTTACCAGTTAGATTACTAGTAAACTACCATATGGGTAGTTTAGGAAGATACTAGAACTATTACTAGAACACGATATCATACAATGAGTCAGTTCATTCATGAGTCAATACTTGCTAGATAGAGAGAGAACACATGTTACAGCTAGTACATTTACATGATTACATTTACATGAGTACATTTACATAAGTACATTTACATGAGTACATTTACATGATTACATTTACATGATTACCTTTACATGATTACGTTTACATAGAAAATATATGACGAATTATCATTACACTTTATATGTATAGATATTGTTATAAAATCCTCATTCTTACCTTTACCTTGTGATACAATCACATAATCGACGAGATAGATTGGATTTAATATCCTAGTACCAAAGGATACGTTGCGGGATTGACCATTCCTAGAATCTCTGTTAGCTACAAAGGTAAAAGCACATCCACGGATGTCAACGGTTGATACCATTACATGTATACTTTAAGGGATTAACTATTCCTATACCCAGCTGTTAGCGACAGAGGTAAATTTACGTCTACGGATGTCTTAAAGTTAACACTGTTAGTTACCCTAGTACCAAAGGGTAATATTCAGGTTAGTTGTATTATTACCTTTATTTTGTGACTCATTCACATAACCAATGAGGTGAATTATATTTAAGTATCCTAGTACCAAAGGATACAATTTCTTATAATGATAATAATAGTAACGCAGTTAGGTCTTGGTAGAAGACTACAATCAGAACAGTTAGGTCTTGGTAGAAGACTACTTTCAGAACAGTTAGGTCTTGATAGAAGATTACATTGAGAACAGTTAAGTCTTGGTAGAAGACTCCTTTTGTTACTAATAGGAATCATAGGGATTTCTAGGGTTTTTCAAACATTTACAGTTGTTCTACAAACATTTTCATACTTATACGAGTTTTCTTTCAAAACAATGTCAAGTCTTAAAAATTATAAGTTTTACAAATTAAGACACATTAATACTTATGATCTCACCAGCTTTAAAGCTGATACTCGCTTTCAAAATTACTTGTATCCTCAGGTCATCTTAGACAGGTACCGATGCAAGGAGAAAGGAAGATGGAGCTTGTTCAAGACTTATCTTTCATTTTGATTTATGCTTTTGTATTTATCAAAATTTGACAGAACACATTTGTATAATAATTATATTATTAATGCAATGGATGATGTTGTTGCTTGTTTACTACTTTACATTGTTGCGATATTATACATGACGTCCTCCCCCCCAGAACGTTTCCGCCGTTCTTGGTTTTGGGGTGTGACAGATCCTACCCTACAACGGTTAGACTCAAACGAGAGCTGCGAAATAGAGCTAGATCTAACCTTCTGAAATTATTTAGTCATTGTAATATGTAACTTAACATATTCGTTTACTAGTTAGTGAAAGACAACTAGAACTCCTAAAAAGCACAAAGCAAGCAACATTCGGACATTAAGTACACCTAAAATCAGTGTCACTAGGACAGTACAAAAGAATTACGATTGTTGGGCAACACAAGTGGGCTTAGAGACATATGGTCAAAACTGGGAGGATATAGCCTGATCACCTATATTATCCGAGGGTTGACTAGCATGTGCCAAAGTTTAAGTGTGTGGTTGCAACAATGCTAAAATCTTACCAACCCTACCACAATGAGAACAATAGAACATAACGTTAAAATTAAAATACTATAGGAGTATTTGGTGTTACTATAAGTACTTTATACTTGAGAATTAAAACGGGATCTTCATTACTAAGTTGATAGTTGCTAAGTGGATACACTGAGGCTATATGTAATTAGGATGTTATAGACTTAGAATCTGTGGAACTTTTGCCTTACCCCTATTCTGTGTGAATTTGGAGCTAAGGTCACTTATTCGAAGGTCTATCCTATTTAGATTACACATAGCTGGTATGCACTTCACAAATAGCGATATAACTAATGAAGGTTTTCTAAATAATTATTTAGCTAGTTCGTCTAATAATTATTCTCCTACCATAAATTCTCGCATAGAAAACATAGTTGGACTCCATCCCCTCAGCAAGCGGTATCTTCCGAATGAAGTCATAGCTGGTTGGTTTGGAGAAGAACCAGAGAATGATCATCCTTTTCCCCTTGAATGATCACCATGATGAAGACCTTTCGTATGATGCTAACTCTGAACCAGAGGTTGAGAACCTACCCCGAGCAGCTCCTGTTCCAATTCCTAACCCTCATCCGGCTTTTCATGGTCCGACCCCCTGAGAGAGTGGAATGCTTGGAAACATGGAGCCAAGGACAAGATCATCCCATGCCATTTAATGGCGACCGAAGTTTTTATGACTTGAGCAATGGGGGCTCAGCAGATAGAGTCTTGCCAATCTTGGTCCGCAGAGTGATCCGAAATGAGATTCAAGGCAGGACAGCCCTACATCAGATTACCGAAGTTGTCGTCAATGCGAGAATGCATACCCTCCGCACCGTTCGTCTAGAAGATGCTCATGAGAGATCAGAGAGAAACTATGAAACCCTGCTACAAGCCCTGAATGAATCACGAGCCGAAGTTATAGAGCTCCGAGTAAACCAAAGGGTGTACGAAAGTCACCTACTTGTTATGGAACGTCAACTGGCTGAACTGAGAGTTCACCAGAAGGATGACCGTCGCCAGTAATAGACGCGTTACTTTATATTCCTTATAAAAAGGAATCGTGTTTTCTGTCTATGCCTGATGTGGCATTTTCTATGAAATTATCTTGTACCGTAAGTACTTTAGTTAGGTCTTTATGCTGTCAAGAACTATCTTCTCTGGATATGATGTAAGACCTTTACAAGGTCATTTTCCCGAATCTTTACATCATGAATATCAAAGATATTGATAGCCGGCTAACTTTTGTGTCATTCTTCATTCAAGTACTCTTATCATACTTTCATTGGTGTCTATCTCAAACATGCTTTAGTCAAGTCATTGGACTATAGTGATTTATCTCCGGAGACATTTCCAAGTCTCTTTCAGTGGTTGGATCTTGTTATTCACCAACCACGATACCACGGCTCAAACGTCAGACGTTTTAAGACCATCCTACGAACTTACTTCCACCCGTTACTAGGACTGCATCATAGGGATGTAGGTCAAACCTTTGCGAACATACTTTCATTCCGTACTAGGACTGCATCATAGGGATGTAGGTCAAACTTTCGAGATCATAGTCGTACTCTTTACATGAACAATCTAAGTACATCAAGGTCAACCAGAATCGCTCACAAATTCCTTATCTTTCGTGTTACAGAATCATGTCGTCATCCAGAAACGATCAGCCGAGCACCGAAATCCCTATCCTCCATATCGATGCCGCTACATTACAAGCTGCAGTAGCAGCTGCTGTGACAACTTTCCTTACACACATCAACTCAGACAACACCAATAAGACTGAAAAAGGAGTCGAGAGTTTAGATGGTAGTACCAAACCAGGAAACCAACAAACAGTAACAATCATTGGCTCGCAAAGCCGAAAGACAGAGAACAAGAAACGAAAGCATCAAGCCCAAAAAGAAGGCAAGAAATCCCATAGGTTGGCTATACGGCAGCAGCAAGTGGAAACCTCTGCCATCCCAGTACCGAGCAGGCCATACGAGGAAAAACTCCTAAAGTGTGATAAGTGTAATTTCCACCATCATGGGGGATGCCATGAGATGCAATGTTGCAATTGCCTAAACATAGGGCACCATGCTCGTGACTGTGGAGCACCGAAACGACCCATCACTCAAGTCCCTTTCATCGGGACTAACCCTACACACAAGATGAGTTATAGCCCAGAACGATTTAAGAAGCAATTTTCAAGGTGGAGTAACGAGGAAGGCACTCGTGTCCACATAACACTGGCTAAACACCGGAATCCCGTCGCCAAAGCTAGTACTACCCAGTCATGCCACCAATGCGGGGAAGTAGGGCACTTCAAGAAAGATTTCCCGATAGCAAAGAACTCTAGCGCAGATGGGAGAATTCTCAGGATCACAGCTGCAGGAGAGCCTGCTCCGGAACCACGTTAAATGCAATTAAGGCGTTTCGTTGTAACAGACTTATAAATTATCTAGATCTAGTGCAACTAGAGTCTTACCTTTTGCGAGATCCTATCTGTATAGGGACTCTCATGCTGCGTATACTTGTCTTTTGTAGTATACCTTATTCGCAGCAATAGTCTTGTGGTAAATCTAAAAGTACTGTAACTCTGTTCATGGTTGCACGGTTGTTTTAGTCTGTAAATGTTTTATGTTCTAATCTAATGTCTTTAAGTTCCTGTATGATTCCGACATTATCATACGACTCGATTCAATTTGATCCTCACAAAAACAGCTTCTTACGTACGTCTCCTTATCAGTAAACGTCATTTTAGTGAAACTGTCACATCTTTGGGCCCCTCGATGGTTTAGTGATGACAAACGTAAATGCTCAGCCGGGCGGGCTAATTTGATTTGTTCAATTAGTCAGTCGTCATAAATCAGAATCGAGATATAGTACAAAGAGAATGATTTGAAATCATATCTCATATGATATCTAGAATGGAGGAATATATGATCCCTTATCTAAGGACACGCGTATCTGATAGGATCAGAGTTGACAGCGGCTTTGGAAAGCTACGATTGCAGATCGGGATCCGAAGTCGTACGCAGAATAGTTGTTAGACTTATCCAAGTGGGAGACTGTTGGATTAGTGTCTAAGTCCATAACTATTTTGGTATGTACTTGACCCGATGGTGCATGGTCCTTTTGGGTTGCCTTCACCAAAGCAACTTGATAGGATGAATTATGGAGAGAAAGGATTAAATATGATTTATTAATATATTATGAGAATAATATATTAAAGGAGAAATCATATTGTTTAATTAATATTAGTCAATAATTAATTGGTAATTAGTTTTGTGACTAAAAGAGATTAATTTAACTTAAGGGACTGGAATTGTAATTATAAGATAATTGCAATTAGGGCCATGGATTGCCTTTTATTATAAGGTGGACGAATTCTATGGGGGAAGCCCATATGAAATCGTCCAAGGCTTTAAGAAAAGGGCTCCATGGGTTGCTTAGGGCTTAAGCAACCAAATTAGGGTTTCCTTGTTAGATAACCCTAATAGCCTCACTATATAAAGACCCCTTATGCCTCAAAAACGTGGACAAGCAACCTTCTAAGGTTAGAACACGTTTTGGGCAGCCTCCATCCTCTCTCCTCTTCATCCTCTTGCTTATGGTGTTTGTGAACCATTAGAGGAGTGACACTTGTGACTCTAAGCCTTCCAAAGTCAAGTAAAGGAGGAATTGGGATTGTTATTGCTACATAACAATCAAGGTAATATCTTAAACCTAATTATATGTTAATATTGATTTCCATATGCTAGAATTAGGGTTTATAGTCTTGGATTCAAAGCATGTACAATAGAGAAACCTAGATCCAAGCTTTAGGGTTTGTATGAGCACATAGGATGTCTTATGACTAAAACCCATCAGTGGTATCAGAGCCTAGCTTGGTTTCAATTGTATTGATGCTTGATGTAACTGGAAAATTCGATTTTTTGGACTCTGGAGGCTGGACTCGCCGAGTCCATGCAGACTCGACGAGTCCAAGGCTGACTCGACGAGTCAACTCGTCAGATAGGCGGATTTTCGGGATTTTTACCTATTATGACTTAGGATAATTGCCATAATTGTTTAAACTTAATAAAATTTGAATTTTGTTAATCCCTTATGATTATCCTTGTCAAAATAAAAGATTTTGGTCATCTAATTAGATAATTGTTACCTTATTTGATATATGTTAAGTTATGGAAATTATTTGATCATTATCTTGCAAGAATTTGAACTAGATCTAATTAGATAACCACCAATTATAGTTAATTGCCTTATTTGAATTATGTGATCTAGAATATTCTTGACAAAGTTTGGAATAGTTTCAAATTAATCCCTTTAGGTTTTATATTTTAAATTTGAACCCAAAAGTTTTGTTGTTTTGAAATTTAAATAGTTAAAACCCTAATGTTTTGAAAAAGGTTTCAAAACTTGCCCTCAAGTTTTGGAATTTAAATTTTGATTAAATAGTTTAATATTGATGTATATTTAAATTCTAAACCCTAATGTGTTGAAATGTTTCAAAACTTGCCCTCAAGTTTTGGAATTTAAAAGTAGATTAAAAGTTTAATTAGGAATGTTAAATTCTAAAACTCTAGTATAGTTTTGAAAAAGTTCAAATCACACCCTTATGGTTTTATTAATTAATTAAGGTGTATAATTAAAAGAGATTTAATAAATCCATAAAAGTTTAAGTTTACAATTTAATTGAATTAAAAGTATAATTATTAAATTAGACCACATAGTATTTTAAAAGTGTTAAAATACACCCTATACTATATATATAACATTAAAAGTCTAACATTATATATATGTATGAGTAAAAGTCAGTCTTACCGTTAGTAGGCCTCATTCACGAAGCTGGTCTATAAGGGGTGTTTAAGGAAATTGCCTATAAAATGGCGATTGAATGGGTATCCACTCTTACCCACCGCACTCTTGACTAGTGGAGGGTCGTTAGCCGAACGGGTAGGATAGGACGAAACCTTCCATTATAAGTATAATGAATTACTAAAGTAACTAAATGTTTTTCAAAATTCCCAATCTTAGTTACTTAGGAAAAGTGAATTGATGCAATTCCATGAAATTACACTTTGTGCCCTTGCGAAGACGTTAGTGGAGCGTGTGTGATTTACCGGCACACTAAATGGTTCTAAGCAAAGGTAGCAAAGGGTGACTCAATGTTTGTCATAGTTTGGTGGAGCGTGTGTGGTTTACCGGCACATCGAATAGGTGACTATAACATGTGAGGGCACCATGTAAGTTTGCATGGTTATTCACACCCGCTTTGTGATCCTCGACATCCCAGTCACAAACAAGAGGGGCATATCGAGATTTAAACATGCCATTGAAAGTTCAATGAATCTCAAAAGGATCTAGGAGTTTTTATAGATTTAAAACTTAAATTTCTTTTTCGTTTTTCGTGGTGGAAATTAGTGAATCGTCATTCACTTACCTTCAAATATTCTGCAATTAGGGTTACGGCATCCCTCTCCCGAGTTGTAGAATATTGTGTTGGGTCCTAGCCTTAGTATCTCATTTGGGTGATTTACTAAGGACTCAATCTATCAACTAACTTGAATTCGTTTTTCTCCCGTTTTGTAGATGTCAAAGTTCGACAACTATGGTCTTCCCAAATCCCGTGGAACAAGCATTCCACATGAAGATGGTATTCCACGATTCGATCGAGGAACAAGAAATCATGCTTCATTTCCTCTACCTCCTCCGATTATTCTCCCTAACCCACAAGTTCAAAGGCTTGAAAAGATCAAGATCACTCAAGCCCTTTTGGCAAGTAAACATAAAGAAGGAAAGTCCGTGTGTGCACACGTCCTAGGGATGAAGTCACACATTGATAGGTTAAGAATGTTGGGATCCGTTGTCTGTGAGGAAATGGCTGTTGATTGGGTTCTTTAGTCACTTCCCAACTCATATAGTGAGTTCGTAAGAGAGTACTATATGATGAACTACGACGTGACCCTTATAGATCTCACCTATATGCTTATTGCTGCTGAATCTGCAATGATTTGGCGCAATAGAAAAAGCAAAGTTGATTGGTGAATCTGCCTTCGAGACCCCTATGGATATAGACAATGGCAACAAAAGACATGCTATGATCAAAAAGTTTGTTCATAAGAGAAAGGAGATGTCTGAAGTAGTTCCATGTCCTGTTCCAAAAGAGTCGATTTGCTTTTATTGCCAAGAGAAGGGGCATTGGAGACGAAGCTGCCCTATTTACCTAAGAGATCTAAGAGATGGGAGAGTCGAAACGTATGGCTCTAATATAGGTAAAATCCATTGACTAACTCTTTTAAGCTTCTATTCTAGATTCTTAATACATAATGTAATAAGATTACAACTGATGTTTTGTAGGATCGAAGAAAAGAAGAGGAGCTTAAGGGAAGAAGTGAGCAAAATCTAACCATAAAGGAATGGATTTCGATCGCATTTCTCGAAGATTAGATTCTTGAGCTACTACTTAGAGTTAGAATTAGATTGCTAAGAAAGATGTATTAGCATAAGTTTTTCAATGAGTTGCATTGTAAGGACAAATTTTTCCGCAATAAAATAAATTTTGATTTTAAATTTTATTTATTTATCCTTACAATGGCGTGTATGAAAAATTGATGTTAAAATGTTTCTATTATTAGCAATAATGGATTTGGTTCTTATTATGGAAAGTCGAGAATTTACCAAATAGGGAGAGTTTCTCATCGCCCAAGTTTCAATTGGACAGAAACTTGGAATCATGCAACGTGAATGCACGATGAATGAGAAATTTCGTATTTGAAAAATTAGACTAATTCATTGACAAAGTGTCAAGTGAAGGACTAGGAGATCGAGTACACAAAGTTGTGTGTTGATCAAAGTCCACCATAAGAGTAACGAGATATTCGTCATGATTTACTAAAGGTTTAGTAAATATGATTATACTTATAAGATTAAGTGTAATTCTGAATTGATTGAAAAAGTTTAAATCAATAGTAGAACGAATAACAACAATCAAGTAGGCAGAGAGATAAAAGTTTCTACATTCTAAGAAGAAGGGAGAGTACCTTTTATGCTTTATGATAGGTCTTAATGATTAAGAACCATATCTCAATTGATCCTCTAAGTAAGTCTTAGTACAATTGTATGTTTGAGAAGAGGAATCAAGAATTGAAGAAATGGTTAAATCAAGAAGTCTATCATACTTCGTTCCAATAACAAGTCTTAAAGTTAAGATTGTGGCAATGAGTGAAAAGTATTAAGAAGGTTTATAACATTCATCTAATGTGGAAAGTTGTGTTGTCTTAGATAAGACAAAGACCAACTAGGACCAATTTATGAAGAATTTTGATAAAAGCTACACTAACTCTTGAATATTTGTTTGTCAAGAAATGGTTATTGACAAAGAGAATCTTATATGTCAAGGAGTCAGTGGGAGTCTTAATGGTCTTGAAAGGTTTCAAGAACAAATCAAATAAACCTTATCGATCATCACTAGCACACGAGTTGAGGTTTACAACCTATCGTAATGACATTATTTTGTTTCTGTGCCAATCCAATCGAGTTAATTATGCATGAGAGTTCTATGAGTTCTCATTTTGAATGCATAAAAAGGCAAAGCACCTTAATCAATGAAAGGTACATTGATAGGAAAGGGTGAGCTGCTTGACTACTTGGAAGACATGGTGGGCAGCTGTGCTACCATAAGGCAAGAAATCAAGATTAAGAAAGTTCGGTCCATATGAGTTTGAATTTGTCGTAAACCTTGGTTTTAACAAATTCACATGGATAGGAACAAATACACCGCTTTAAATCTAAGTGTTATAAGATTTTCTCCTTCATGAAAATGATTGTGAGGAAATGCTTTCACTAAGAAAGATTTTAAGAAGATAGTAATTGTAAAATTGCATTCTCGAATTCAATTATGGTTACAGTATCCCTTTCCATAATTTGAATTGAGAGGTTTGGCAATTAGTCTTAATTGTTTAGACACACATATAAACTATCGAAGGCAAAGGTGTATAATTTCAAGAAGCCTTGATAAAAGATTATCAAAACACTATGTATTAGAAACATGGACTTAAGAAATTCAATAGGTATTGTCTTTCTGTAAGTTAAGATGTTTAAGAATACATGTCGAAGCTAGTGGGAGCATAAGTGTTATGTTTTATAATAATCATCAAGATAGTGGGAGCATAAAAGTTATGATTGTATGATTATTAAGGAAAGTATTGCAAGGTTAGCAATATTAATTATAGAAAACAAGAGTCATACTTTGCAAAGTCGCAATAGTTGAAGAATTGTTTTGCTATAGTTAAGGGAGAGAATATTATGCTTCATTTCAAATCTAAAGGCTAAGGTTGTGGAATGTTAATAAAATTTAGTCAAAGGTACATAATGTGTTCTTAAAATTTTGATTATGATTACGGCATCCCTCTTCACAATTCGAAATTTGAGAACATAGCAAATAAAACATTATGCGTCGTGTCCCATACGCTTCGGGTATAGGATCGATTGCAAATGCTTTAATGTTTAACCATTCTAAAATTTTCCAAATGTCGAGCGCATTTAGAGGGAAAAGGGACTAGAATTGGTTTTGACTAAAACAATTAAACAACTATCAAAGGACAACCCAAAGTTCGACGAGGATTGGTCGCTTGTGAGTAGTTGGAAGTATAGTATTGGAAAATATGGAAATGTTTCCATATTGGATGGACCATATCGACATCATTACGAATAGATAAGATACTATTAAGAATGAGTTGTCACATGGAAAATATGGAAGTGTGTCCATATTGGGAATTGAATGTTGAAAATCTATGACTAGATTAGAAACTTGTATGCAAAAGGATGTTCAAAGAATGTACTTTGAGTGAGAGACATCACGTCTATGGAATTGTCTTGTAACAATCTCCGATATAGGACTTTGTAATATCATTGGCAATAGTCTTTGTGACTTTGGTGCAGTGACATTACGAAAGGATAGTTGCATAGAATGTTAGAATCTAGCATATTCTATAAGTAGCAAGAATTTGATATTCTTTGACTTATGAAAAACGGATTTGGAGTTGTGAAATGAGAAGGATTGGAAATGTATTCAATGAGATCTATTTGACAAAGTAAGAACCATAGGTAAATATTGTGTGCATGCTAGGAGAATGGGACAAGTGATGGAATTCAAGTAAGAAGTTGATTATCCGAAACGACAAATAATGAGTACTCAATATGGTGATAAATAAAAGGCGTTTTATTTATACTCAAAGGTTTGAGGCCATATGGGATTAGTATTATTCTTGTGTTTCACAATTTGCATGTTTTGACTTCCAGAATAATTGAGTTTATTAAGAATAATCGAATTATTCAAACGGGACACAGTCGTTCATATGTTGGAAGTAGATATGAATGAAGACTGTCGTGAATTGGTGTGTGGATTGTCTAAAGAGCATTAGACATAAGCAAATGTTTGCTGCAACGTTCATGAGTGCTTATGAATATGATTTGAGCATTGGATTAAACCCACGCTCACTTGGATCACTCCATGAAATTGTATCACGAGTGATTGGTGAGACGATAACATCTTATATTCTTGAAACCGAGATGTGTAAGTTGTATCTTGCAAATCGGTTGCACATTGATAATATGTAAACGCACTAGTAACTTGGTGTTATAAAACATATTGTTGTGTGTGATTTGGTGCGTGAGTGCAAGCGAGCATTGTATCAAAGTTTATCCATTCCTTTTATTCAAAGTAGGATAAAAGCGATATCTTTGGGCCCCTCGATGGTTTAGTGATGACAAACGTAAATGCTTGGCCGGGCTAGGGTTAATTTGATTTGTTCAATTAGTCAGTCGTCATAAATCAGAATCGAGATATAGTACAAAGAGAATGATTTGAAATCATATCTCATATGATATCTAGAATGGAGGAATATATGATCCCTTATCTAAGGACACGCGTATCTGATAGGATCAGAGTTGACAGCGGCTTTGGAAAGCTACGATTGCAGATCGGGATCCGAAGTCGTACGCAGAATAGTTGTTAGACTTATCCAAGTGGGAGACTGTTGGATTAGTGTCTAAGTCCATAACTATTTTGGTATATACTTGACCCGATGGTGCATGGTCCTTTTGGGTTGCCTTCACCAAAGCAACTTGATAGGATGAATTATGGAGAGAAAGGATTAAATATGATTTATTAATATATTATGAGAATAATATATTAAAGGAGAAATCATATTGTTTAATTAATATTAGTCAATAATTAATTGGTAATTAGTTTTGTGACTAAAAGAGATTAATTAAACTTAAGGGACTGGAATTGTAATTATAAGATAATTGCAATTAGGGCCACGGATTGCCTTTTATTATAAGGTGGACGAATTCTATGGGGGAAGCCCATATGAAATCGTCCAAGGCTTTAAGAAAAGGGCTCCATGGGTTGCTTAGGGCTTAAGCAACCAAATTAGGGTTTCCTTGTTAGATAACCCTAATAGCCTCACTATATAAAGACCCCTTATGCCTCAAAAACGTAGACAAGCAACCTTCTGGGGTTAGAACACGTTTTGGGCAGCCTCCATCCTCTCTCCTCTTCATCCTCTTGCTTATGGTGTTTGTGAACCATTAGAGGAGTGACACTTGTGACTCTAAGCCTTCCAAAGTCAAGTAAAGGAGGAATTGGGATTGTTATTGCTACATAACAATCAAGGTAATATCTTAAACCTAATTATATGTTAATATTGATTTCCATATGCTAGAATTAGGGTTTATAGTCTTGGATTCAAAGCATGTACAATAGAGAAACCTAGATCCAAGCTTTAGGGTTTGTATGAGCATATAGGATGTCTTATGACCAAAACCCATCAGCTTCTACAGGTTTAGAATTGATGATTCCACTTTAACTTCTTTTTCCCGGATGGGATATGAACTTAAAGAAGAATCAGTTATTCGACTACCTTTTCAACCTTAATTATGTATGACTCGTATACACGAAATGGTGATGGTGAACCAAGTATGAGTTCTAATATGAACTTCAGGACGGAGAACTGATTAAGCCTACGAGTAATCGCATCGTCATGCGAACAAACTTAGAACCCAGTACGACTCCCGTAAACATATCACCCTATAGTTTAAGCACCCACGGAGATACAGGAACAGTCCGGACAACTTAGCGAACTACACAGAAATAGAATTAAAAGACTAGGTTTCTCACCCTAGAGAACCCCGGTCATATTCTTCCAGAGATCGACGGATCGCATTGTAGGTACCTCGGTTATCGAGGACTCCATCGAGATTTTTCATTAGAAATCGTTGTCTCTACCTCGCGTAGACGAAATGGTTGAGAAAACGCAAGGAAAGAAACTACTTCCAAGAATGGATCTGAGATCCGAATATCACCAGTTCGAGTGTTAGGGAAAGATGTCCGGAAGACTATCTCCTGAATTCGATACGGACACTTCGAGTTCGTAGTGATACCTTTTGGATAGGACCAATACGCCCACAGTTTCATGAGCTAAATGAATAGGGTTACGTCTTTCTTACTTGGATCAGTTCGTCATTTCTCCATGTAATGACTTACTTATCTATCCTCGTAGTAAGAAGGAAACCCATGGAAACATTTCCTACAGAGGAACTTTAGCGAAGTTCTCTAAGCTTGAGTTTTGAAATTGAAGACTGAAATTGAAGAGTCAAATTTCTAGGACACACTGTTAGTAATGTGAGAAATATTGAGCACTCTTTCAATTTTTCAAAACCGTTGAGCATCTATCGACACCAGAGACGCCGACAGTCTTTCGCCAAATTCTAGGTCTTACTGACCTACCGCCTTAGTTCATTCAGAACTCCTCGCAGGCTACAGAAACTCGTACGGCTTTGACCCAGCAAGGGGTGGCCTTTGACTGGGAAGTTACGCAAGAAAAGGAACCTTTGAGATTCCAAGTGAGTGACCAAGTTCTTTAGGATAACTCACTCTGGGAATGGCTTAATACGCTTCGTAAAGCGTGGAAAGCTAAATCCAAGATAGACAGGACCTCCGATATTCTTATCAGAATCGGTCTTGTGCCTCGCACAAACTAGACCTACTCCGCGAACTCAGTAACATACTTGCTACTCTTCGCATCTCGATCGTGAAACCATACCTTTCCGTTAGGACTCTTGCAAGTCCACTCGTCGAGATCCTCGGCTTCCTATTAGAACCGTAGTGACCCTCATCCGAGGGGTCAAGCGGACAAAGCAACGCCGTCGCCAGTTAGTGAAGGTTCGTTGGAATGCCAACCGAGAGCCCGATTTCACTTAAGTGCGCTAGAACCAACCGATTAGGAAGTTTCTTCCTCACGACTCGATCATTCGTGCATACTTCCTTGCCTAAATTCTAATTTCAGGACGAAATTCCCTTTAACAGGGGGATGATGTGACAACCCGAAATTTCCATTCTGAACAAACCATATCAAGCCAATAGAAGTAGAACAGTTACAGTGAAAACTCGGATTTCGAGTATAAGTTTGGCAGTTTTCAGGATTTTACACCTAAGGAAATATTAGGAGAGTGGATGCACTAAGGTTTTGTGCAACACTGTAATTCCAATACTCTAGGACATTAGAGTTCATTCCGAGAATAGAAATATTTTCTGCCAAAAATATCAGGACTATAAATAGAATTCTGAACCAAATTGGTTCATTAGTTGAATTCCAATTAGAGAAAAGTCAAATTCTCTCTCACGGATCTTCGGGTTTTTATCCCAAATTGTGAGTAACTCTTTCTAGTAGTGTTAGAAAGCTTTTAATGTGTTCATAACATAGATTACATAGCTAAATCATCCGATTTAGGAGTTTACTCCCCAAGGTGTTCTTAGGCGATAAACTCCCGAAACCGAGCCTAGATTGTCCCTCGTGTTTAGTAACTACCTTGGACATGTATAGGAGTGTTTTAGGGACAAGAAATCAACCAAGAAACACCCAAGTTTAGGAGTTCACGACCCAAGAATAGCTTAGGCCGTAAACTCCCTTGTGACTTGCTCAAATGGTGTTTTTAAGGCACCTGAGGCTTGGACTTTATGTTAGACAAATACCCTAAAGTATTTAGGACCTAGAAAACATAAGGAAAGCACAAGTGTTGAAGAGTTTACGGCCAAGAGTAATTCTTGGGCCGTAAACTCCTATAAAGGGGTCAAAGGACACCCTAAATCCTTTCTTAAGCCAAGAGACCAATTTGGGCATGTACCTAGATGAGTGTTGGACTAGTTAAAACACTTAGAACACCAAGAGTGAGGGAGTTTACGGCCCAAAAGGTTCTATGGCCGTAAACTCCATAAAATGGTGCCAAGAGTGCCATAAACTCTTCTAAAGCCAAGTACCAAAACCTAGATTTGTTCCTAGTTAATTTAGAGGTTAGAAAGCACCATATAAACCCTCCCAAGGGAGTTTACGGCCATAAACTCCAAGGGAATATGGTCTATGGGCCGTAAACTCCTCAAAGGAGTTCATATGGTACCCAAACACTTGTATAGCCTTGAAACAATTTCCCACTAGAGTTGTGATAATTCTAAGCACCATTTAGAGCCTTGCTTGAGAGTTTACGGCCAGGAGTTTACTCCCCTGGGCCGCAAACTCCAATGAATATGGTCATTTGACCTTAAACTTCCATTAGGGTCATTGCACTCCTTTGTTGCAAACCATTAGCCTCCTAGCACTTGATCAAAAGTGTTTTCCTCGCGCTTAAATGTTATTACTTGTATAATTAGTGTTTTAAATCACTAATTATTTATATACATATGTTTTCATATGTAACTAGGATCATTGTGTGTGTCTAAGTCTTCACTTGACACCAAGCACTTGTCCGATCCTTTCGTACGATAACAGTCCGTTCAATTCCAGTCACTTACTGCAGGTGAGTTCATACCCCTTAACTAATGTTTTAAACTATTATTAAATGTTTTATGGGGGGATACAAGTAGAAACATGCTTGTTATTATATCAATCACGTGTGATTAATAAGTAGAATTATGCTAGTTATTACAACAATCACATGTGATTAATATACAGCATTCAAATGATTTGGCTACTCATTAGCCGTTTTACCAAACAGTTTCCTTCAAATGATTTTTATAAACATTATATATGTTTTAAACTCCTTATTACACTGTACATCTTACTCCGTACATTACCTTTCAAACTTGTTTACAACTGTGTTTCAAACAAATGTTTCCTTATACTTAAACTGTTTTATCAAACTTATGCCTTCAAATTGTTTTATAGATTGACATCAAGTCGATCTTTTCTTAAAATAATATTTATGTTTCAAATGTCTTACAAAATTTATTTATGCTTTTATATTATAAATTGCATGCCTCTATATGTATAGTTATATAAGAAATGTTTAAAAGACTTAGGAAGGCTATCCACCCTATTTCCTTTTCGCGCTTGAGATGTGGTCTGGTGGGATATCGGGTACTCGTCCGAAAGTCATTTGAATATTAGTTATATATCATGTGTACCTATATAGTCATAAAAGGTCCTTCCAGTTCAGCTCATGCCCTTGGGTAGCAAGGGTATACATCCATGTCCATACTTACCAGTTAGATTACTAGTAAACTACCATATGGGTAGTTTAGGAAGATACTAGAACTATTACTAGAACACGATATCATACAATGAGTCAGTTCATTCATGAGTCAATACTTGCTAGATAGAGAGAGAACACATGTTACAGCTAGTACATTTACATGATTACATTTACATGAGTACATTTACATAAGTACATTTACATGAGTACATTTACATGATTACATTTACATGATTACCTTTACATGATTACGTTTACATAGAAAATATATGACGAATTATCATTACACTTTATATGTATAGATATTGTTATAAAATCCTCATTCTTACCTTTACCTTGTGATACAATCACATAATCGACGAGATAGATTGGATTTAATATCCTAGTACCAAAGGATACGTTGCGGGATTGACCATTCCTAGAATCTCTGTTAGCTACAGAGGTAAAAGCACATCCACGGATGTCAACGATTGATACCATTGTAGGTATACTTTAAGGGATTAACTATTCCTATATCCAACTGTTAGCGACAGAGGTAAATTTACGTCTACGGATGTCTTAAAGTTAACACTGTTAGTTACCCTAGTACCAAAGGGTAATATTCAGGTTAGTTGTATTATTACCTTTATTTTGTGACTCATTCACATAACCAATGAGGTGAATTATATTTAAGTATCCTAGTACCAAAGGATACAATTTCTTATAATGATAATAATAGTAACGCAGTTAGGTCTTGGTAGAAGACTACAATCAGAACAGTTAGGTCTTGGTAGAAGACTACTTTCAGAACAGTTAGGTCTTGATAGAAGATTACATTGAGAACAGTTAAGTCTTGGTAGAAGACTCCTTTTGTTACTAATAGGAATCATAGGGATTTCTAGGGTTTTTCAAACATTTACAGTTGTTCTACAAACATTTTCATACTTATACGAGTTTTCTTTCAAAACAATGTCAAGTCTTAAAAATTATAAGTTTTACAAATTAAGACACATTAATACTTATGATCTCACCAGCTTTAAAGCTGATACTCGCTTTCAAAATTACTTGTATCCTCAGGTCATCTTAGATAGGTACCGATGCAAGGAGAAAGGAAGATGGAGCTTGTTCAAGACTTATCTTTCATTTTGATTTATGCTTTTGTATTTATCAAAATTTGACAGAACATATTTGTATAATAATTATATTATTAATGCAATGGATGATGTTGTTGCTTGTTTACTACTTTACATTGTTGTGATATTATACATGACGTCCTCCGCCCCAGAACGTTTCCGCCGTTCTTGGTTTTAGGGTGTGACAGATCCTACCCTACAACGGTTAGACTCAAACGAGAGCTGCGAAATAGAGCTAGATCTAACCTTCTGAAATTATTTAGTCATTGTAATATGTATCTTAACATATTCGTTTACTAGTTAGTGAACGACAACTAGAACTCCTAAAAAGCACAAAGCAAGCAGCATTCGGACATTAAGTACACATAATCAAGCATATACTACTCGGCTATCCTACTGTCTAATATGTACTAGTATGCGGTTTATAAAGCTGATACACATATAACAGGCACATAAGGCATCCTTCCTAGATCCTTAGTCCTAATCTAGCATGCTGTTCTCATAAGCTGAAAAACATATCATAACATAAACTTGTTTGGGTAATTTGGGAGTACTTACTTGGGCTCGACTGATTGCATGCACCACACCCTTTTCTTTTTTCAAAGTTCTTTTCTATTTTCAAAATCCTGTTTGTAAAAAAATGATTTTCTTTTGAAAATTTTATACCATTTCCTTAGTTTGAGTCCAAACACCCCCAAAAGTGTGCCCAAATCCCTCAAACCAAGGCTCTGATACTAACTTGAAACATCCCAAAAATACGGTCCAAAATTTTCATTTTTAAATCATTAATAAAACATAAATACCATCACCATAGTATAAAACCATGAACCATGTATCTCAAATCTCATAAAATCAATCAACATATCACAAGATCATGTAAATTATCAAAGTAAACTCCCAGGCTATGAAAATTGTGGTGTGTGCCATGCGATCATCCTGAGCCCTGCTCTTTGCTAGTTGAAGTACCTGAAACCAAAACAGAAACTGTAAGCACGAAGCTTAGTGAGCTCCCCCCAAACTACCACATACCATACACATAACATATCACACATAAAACAACTATGGGACACCGCCCAACTGCATCGGGACAAACCCAACATCGGCTTACCTTGTATCGGACTCCTGTTCGGCATCGGGCTCACCCTGGTATCCGACCGCATTGGACATCGGGCTCACTCCGGCATTGGGATTACCCCTACACATACACATCATAACATACATCATAAACACATAACATAATCATATAACCTGCATTAGGCTTGCCCCGACATCGGATCGGAGCCTAGAAGATATAACATATAAAATACAAACTAGCATACATCGGGCTTGCCCCGCCATCAGACCGAAGCCCGGAACACATAACACATAACATATAACGCACATGAATCGCAAAGACATCACACATACATAACTACTTCTCGGGACCGCCCCGACATCTATGACAACCCGAACCTTTTTCCGTTACCGTTAACCAATTTCCGTTAATAAAATTTGAATTTTATTGAGTTCCATCAAATTCCTTTGGTTTGGAAAATCATTTAGTTATATAACTGAATTATATATATATATATATATATATATATATATATATATATATATATATATATATATATATATATATATATATATATATATGAGCCGGAACCAAAATCACGCGAAAAACCCGAGTTTCCTTTGAAAAATCAATAGTTTTTGGCCTGAGTGATGTTCATGGCCGTACACCCGTTTACGGCCGTACACCTGTTTACGGCCAACGACAGGTGGCCCCACCACCGACCATGAAAACCCACTATAAATATGAACATCTACCCCTTATTTACATTTTTTGGCCAAATACTCTCTCCTTCTCTCTCTAACCTTTCAACCGTAAACACCAAAAACACCCTCTTTTCTTCCGAAAATCATCGAGAATCACCTTTAGAGGTTGTTTTGAAGCATCTAAAATGCGTTTTTCACCAAATCCAACATCATTGTACTTGATTTTACGGTCGTACACCCTTCAAACCTTCAAATATTCAAAGGCCGTTAACCCGTTTACGGCCGTAAACCCTTCAAAATTCATAATTCCTTCAAGAACACAGTTCACGGCCGTAAACCCTTTAAGAGGGTGTTCACGTCCGTAAACCCCCTTCACAGCCGCAAACCCTCCCTAAGTGGTGGATTAGACTGAAAACTCGTTTTCCCCGATTCAATCAAGTCCCGGTAACATTCCTTAACCGAAAGCAAGTGTTTTTCTAACACTTTATCTAACGAAATCGCTAATTTAGATACATATATGTATTTAATTGTTATTAGGATTCCGTTAAGTGCCACATACAGCAACTCGAGGGTCTTCATTTCCAGTTCGTTGATTCAATGCTTGAACACAACTAACAGTGAGTTCATACCCCTACGCTTTTATGAATTTTTTTTTAACGTTTTCAGGGGAGGAATACAAGCCAAACACAAATGATTTTGAGAACCAAAACAAAAGGATTTTAACAAGTATAAAACTTATGGAATTGATACAGTCAAACGATTCCCACATTTTATAAAATATTTAGATATTTTATCCCTTTTGTACTATGTTGAGCATAAGGGACATTTTCAACTTGAAAACATAATTGCATAGTTTTCAGAACAATTCACAAACCAAGTACATAACATTTCAAGCAAACTATAATGGGTATAGTTTGGGGAATTCATTACACAATTTTTACCGATTCAGACTATATACATGGGCAAACATATATACTATGACAAATTTAGTTTATGATATTCATTACTACGTTCGAATAACAAGAGTATAACACTAAATAATTATTTAAGTATAATTATTAATACTCTACTAAGTATAGAAACAGTTTCAATTACGAGAAAGCAATACAGAACTACACGTAAACTAGTTAATACATGATTGTGAGACAACTCTTTAATTGTACCTTTCGAGGTACTGGTAAAATCCTCAATCTTTAGTGTAACCAGAGTCTCCTAGAGGGAGAGCATAATATTTGTGAATAGATCTATTCAGGACTGACAATCCCACACCTAAACTGCTAGCTACAGTTAGGCAAGCATGCCTGGGGTGACAAATATCATACCGTACGACGCCTGAAGAACATCGCTGAGGTCATCAGTCATATCAAGCATGGTTATACGAACTCACAATAGTATAAACTAACCTTTGTTTACGGGATTTCACTCTTCATTAGTTTTATTTTAATTAATAGAACTACTATACATTACACTGGAGGATTCCAGGGATACAATACTCGGTTTTATTTTAAATAATAAAACTACTATACGTATTGGTAGTAACCATGGTTTTTGAGTAGAACATACTATACATACTGGTGTTAATTAGGGTTTTCAAACAGAATACAATAACATACATATATGTTAGAAAATATTGGATTTTCTTGGGAAGCATACAAACATTTTTACAGAATTCAATGACTGGTTTTCACTATAAAAACATTCTTATGAACTCACCAGCTTTATGATGATACTCTTTCAAAAATCGCTTGTATTCTCAGGAAATCAGTAATCAGGTACTCCTGCAGCATTTTGAGAAGACGAAGCATATAGAGACACATCTTTTACTTATTTTGTCATACTTTTGATGTATACAAGCTGTGTATCAAACAAATGTAAATATTCCTATCTTAATGTAATGTTTGTGTTTACTTTGATTACTATGATGCAATTGTTGTGATACTATACATGACGTCCTCCACCCCCGAACGTTTCCGCCTTTTCGGTTTGGGGGTGTGACAACATCAAACTGAAGTCCGGAAAACATAAGCTGCATCGGGCTGACCCCCACATTGGACCGGAGTCCGGAACACATAAGCTGCATCAAGCTGACCCCGGTATCGGACCGAAGTCTGGAACACATAAGTTGCATCGGGCTAACCCCAATATCGGACCGGAGTCCGGCATACTGTAACTACATATACGGGCTGACATTGGTGCCTTAGACCCACTTCTACTGGAAGATTACTCACCTCTCAATCTGATTGGTGAAAACTCGTGCAGGGGTATCTCTAACAGCTGCTTCAACGACTCCCCGACTATCATGGCCAAAATAAACACTTAGTCAAAAATTGCGAATCCATCTAAGGGTAAATGACTAGTTTACTCCTTTGATCTAAATTGGACCCTGACCTAGGCCCAATCCTTTCTAGTCTTTCTAAACTCACTAAGGCCCATTAAAGTCCTCCAATGGCCCAATTTTCTAAATTGGACCCAACTCCTCAAATGGGCTTTCCCACCCAAGCCCGAACTAGTCATTGGACCCTTAACTGACTCCTGGTGGCCCATCACGACCCAACATGTGCCAAGCCCAAGGATTGGCCCAAACCGAGGTCCAAAAACTCAAAGTCCATATATGGTGAGTACGCGGGGCGTACTCTTATGTACGCTAAGCGTATAGGCTGAATGGTGCGTATGATGGGCGTACCTGCGTGTACGCTCAGGGTACTCCCCTGTTAAGTCACTTTCTCATTAAGTGCTTAATACTCTAATCCAGAAGCTACAGTCACATATCCAAGTCCTTTTCAACGTCTTAAACCACAAAGTCACTGACTTGGTGACTTTACATGATCCTAATAAGCCCAAACTCCAAAGTAGCATTCCATTCTCACAGAGATGCTCTTAACTCATGCATGAACCCAATAAGACATTCAAGATGACAACTTTCTGCCTTAGGGACTCATTTTGAACTGAGAGTGGCAACTCTAAGTCCAAAAATCGGATTTGAACCATAAAGTTTTTTACTTGGGACCAAAATGACTTCAAAACCACAATACACTAGATCTAAGCATTGTTAGGTAAAGTTATGAACTTTATACCTCCAAAGAGTCCCAAATGATGATGTTATCCCAGATCTATGAGCTCAAGCTACCCCAAGTCCTTTTTTCCCACTACTCCTTTCTTCTTCCAAGCTTAAAACGACCAAGATGAGCTTCCCAAGGTCAAGATCACACAAGAATGAGGGGATGAGGCATTCTAGGGTTTTTCTGAGGGTGAGGGACTGATAAGGAGGCTAGGATTTGAGCCACAATGTTCCTTATATAGTGGTTAGCCCTCAAAATTAGAGTTTAGGATCTCCGAGAGTACGTTGGGCGTCTTTCTGGTACGCTAGGCGTACTCCTCCTACACCCGTGATCATTGTACTCTACAACGCTGGGCATACCCCAGCTTACGTTGGGCGTACTCACCCAGTTGTCACCTTTGCATGCATGGCTGAAATGCAAGTTTTTCCCTTTTAAGGACCAATTCTGCCAGGAACTTCAAAGTACTATAACTTATTTGTTCTAATTTCGTTTCCGACGAACTTTACATCCACGAAAAGGTGGCGAGAAGCCATACACTCCTAGTTACACGCCCAGGTCTTAAAACCTTTCAAATAGAACCCGAGACCCATAAACAACTGAATCGCTTATACCCTGGGTCTTCGAGACCGCCACCAAAGTACTTTTCAAAATGGGGTGTTACACAGGGTTTTGAATTATAGAACTCAGCGAGTTGATGGATGACTCGACTCACCATCAACTTTGTGAGTTGAGTCAACCTAGAATGTTGACTTTGACCAGGGGTAAAATGGTCATTTTACCCTAAGAAGGATTATCAATTTTTGCCTAAGTATTATTGTGATAATGATAGTTGGGGAGTTGTTGGAGCAGTCATCAGAGATTCCTTACTCGAGATTACGCAGTTAGCTTACGAGGTGAGTTTTCCTCTAGTAGAAACGGGTCGAAGGCACCAATGCTGGCCCGTTTATGTATATTAGTGTATGCCGGACTTAGGTCCGATGTAGCTTATGTGTTTCCGGACTTCGGTCTGATGTCGGGGCAAGCCCGAGGAATGTTTGTATGCTTGATGTCTTCATGATTCTTGCATGTATATGTTTATATGTTTCGGGCTTTGGTCCGATGTCGGGGCAAGCCCGAGGAATGTTTAGCTCAGTGGCGGACGCAGACTATTTTAGTAGGGGTGTCCTTCATACTTCAAGCGGGTGCACCTAATAGAAAAAATTTTAAAAAAAATTTACACTACGAGCCGGAAATTGAGCAGTGGCCCGGGACCCCCAATTCTCCACATAGGTCCGCCACTGGTTTAGCTTATATGTTATGTGTTCTGGGATTCAGTTCGATGTTAGGGCAAGCCCGAGGAATGTTTAGCTTATATGTTATGTGTTATATGTTCCAGGCTTCGGACCGATGTCGGGGCAAGCCCGAGGAAGGTTTAGCTTATATGTTTATGTTATATGCACTTTGATATGTTATATGCATACCGGACTTCGGTCCGATGTCGGGCGGGGCCCGATGCCGAACTTCGGTCCAATGTCGGGTGGGGCCTGATGCCAGATTCGTCTGATGCCGGGCAGGGCCTAATGTAGTGGGCAAGACCCAATGTATGCTATTATGTGGTTATGTGTATGGTATGTGGTAGTTTGGGGAGACTCACTAAGCTTCGTGCTTATAGTTTTCAGTTTTGGTTTTAGGTACAAAGGTACTTCAAATAGCAAGGGGAAGAGCTCAGGATGATTGCAGTGCACATGCCATTTGTTCAGACTGTGATGTTTATACTCTGATATTTGGACATGTGATTTTGATATGGTATTTTGATATGATGTTTGAGATACTATTACTTATATTTTTATGAGATGATTTGAGTTTTTATGGTTTATTTATAAATTAAAAATGAAATTTTTGGACCGTATTTTTAGGATGTTTCAAGTTTCCTTGGAGAGCAGGATTAGAATCTCTATATATAGGCTATATATCGACATATAGGAGTTCATTAAGAGAGTCTATTAGCATTATTTTGTAACCCAAGTTTTGAGATATTTTCTTGAGTTATAATAAGAAGCTAGTTTGTTCATCGGTTTTTTGTTTTATCAATTGTGTCCAACAATACATATGTTAGTTTAGCCTAGTCTTAGTAGTATACATGTGTTGGTTTTTGGTAATATTATTAATATTCGAAAAAAATTGGTTAATATTGGAAAATGATAAAAATACGTAAACGTTATGTTGAAATTTTATAAGAAGGGAAAATGACACATTAACCCTACAATATTTTTCACATTTTCCCATGAAGTCTCTTAAATAATTTTCGTGATTTATAAAGGCATAAAGTAGCTGTCCACATGTTTTTTTGATCATTGCAACTTGATATATTATAACATGTTTTATAAGCCAAATCAACTTTATTTTATGTTCTTTATTCAAAACAATTAAACTCGCACACACACTAGTACTTTTTTCCCCTTCAACATACTGGTATGATAACACATATTCCTACCACTCCAATTTTTGTATATAAAGATTTGATTTACTAACCAACGAAGAAAGCTCCACCGTTAACTTCAGACATTTGACCAATACATCAAACTCTGCAATTTGTTGATCGCTCCATCACTTCTCAAAGCTAGTATGTTTCTCAAGATTTGAATTTCTTTGAAGATCAATCATTGTTTTAATCTCCTTCAACAACTGATCAATAACATTAGCAAGAGTCTTGTTTACAATATACATACCATCATCAACATCAGTCACTAAGCTTCACATGTCCATGTCCATCGCCATTGAAACCACCACCACTAGCAAGAAGGTTGTTGAGTTTGTTACGTTTGTCGCGATTGTTCGTTTCCTCCTCGCTTGCATTCAATAATCGAGGTAGGATGTAATGCATTTTGCTTATTTGCTCACTTTCTATCATAACTACCTTCCCTTGTTATATTTATTTAACTAATATAAGTTATCAGTCTAATTTAATTAGTTAATAATAACATCGCCAAGGCTCACTTACCAAATTTATCATCCGATCAAAATAAAAAATAATTTATATTGATGATAATTATCAACAACTTTTTGAACAACCACACACAAACGATATTAATGAATAATCATATGTTGTATTAATCCGACAAGCTAAGACCACAAAATGTTTGACTAAGATTTCATTCTAGCCAAAACAATTGAAGATACAATATCTCTATCACGTTAGTATTAAACAAATTGGACATGCAATGATGCAAATCAATATTAACAGTCCAATCGGAATTCATTTCTACTATTTATTTCTGTTAATTAAAAGATAGTTACACAATTCGTCCTTACAATTTAGATAAAATGCTGAATATTTTTTATTTATAGTTTTTAGCAAAAAAATTTCCGGTAATACGATATATCCAAACCCGACCTAATACCCGAATTTAATAGACTTCGGTTATGACTTATTTTCAAATTAAGCCTTTTTTTTTTTTTTATCATGATTACATAAATTTCGTTATGTTTTTATGGGCAACATGGTTCATTCCCCCAAAACACAAAGACAATTTAATTAATTTACTCATTAAAACTATAATATATATATATATATATATATATATATATATATATATATATATATATATATATATATATATATATATATATATATATATATATATATATATATTCAAAGTTAATGTAAATTGAATTTTTTTTGGAATAACGATAAAATGATAGTATCGTTATTGGTTGAGAGAGTTAGGTATGTAACAATATATTTTGGAAAATTGTGTACCCGTCAAAATGTTTTGTATACCCCAATATGAGTGTAATAGTGTTTGTGTATCCCCATGATATGACAATTTATGTGAGAGAGGGGTACATATAATAACATCCTATATTTATTTATTTATTAGTGGACAGAGTTTAGAATTAAACTATTTGATTTATTATTAAGGCTGGTGGATGCAATCATCACCATAATACATATTTGGTATGTCATAATACATAATACATATTTGGTATGTCATGTCATTTTCCTCTCACCCAATAAACCTAATGGTTTCATGCCACATATTACATCCACCACAGTATATATTTTTATGCATAAAACACTACATTTGAGGGATGTGCCTTTTTTCCCATGCGGTAGAGCTATAACACGCAAAATGTATACCACACTTTTGTTTGGGGGTCGGTGCGGTGTTTAACACACACCGCACTATACCCTAGTGTGCGATACACTGCATACCACATGGTCTAAGTGCACACTGCATGGTCTAAGTTGATTGACAATATAGAATTCATCCAAAACAAAGTTGTTCATATTATCATGATCTATAATGCTAGGTTGAAACCCACACACAGTTTTAATCAAATTAACTAGCATAAATACTGAATTAAAGAGACAAAATGTTAAATAGTGGTCGATTTTATTTGACCCAATAAACCGAATTGTTTACAAACTTCAAAAGAAAAAAAAATGTTCTCTTCATCCCTCTATTAATTAATCTGTACAATTTACAAACTCTTTACAATTGATCTGTTTAACCTCCATTATCAGAGATCAAATATAGCTTTGATCACACAGATTATAACCAGATATGAGAGAGCTAATCGCAAAACAAACAAAAGCCAAAATAGACATCACTACAGATGCAGAAGCCTTCTTGGTGAACTCATCTTTCCCCCAATTTGATGCCCAGTCATCGATCCTTGTAGCTGCTGAAGATGATGATGAAATCAACAGATACGCCAATATCTGTCCCAAATCAGTACTTTTTAGAAAAGTTAACTTTGCAATGAGTTATAATGGATGAATACTTATTGGTTTATAGCACTTACCTGATCTATAAAGAACTCGGAATGAAAACGAAGAAGATATGTGACAATATGTCTTTCGTAGATTAAATGGCATGTCATATCAATGGCTTCAAATGCTGCATATGTGAAAGCGATAGCATTCACTGCTACCAAGTACCTATGCAATCAAACGAAGGAAGTTCAAAGATCACTATGAATAAGGAAATAAAAATCATCAACTGTTTGACTCAACGTTGACCCAACAAATGGTTACAATTCGAACTAATTTGGAATTGAAATCAGATCATACCTGTACTCTTTGTATCGATCAAAGGAATCACCACTCCATCCTTGAGTTTTATCGGAAGCCATCACGGAAAAAGCAATCAAGCTTAAAATCACTTCACATACTCTACATCCTAAAGCTGCTCTTTCAATTGCCACTTCGCTCCTTGACTTCCTGACAATCGACATTACCGGCAATCTTGTTTTCTTATTTCCTCCATTACCGGGAGGTATTCCGCCATCTTCAACACCACGAGGCCCTGCTTTAGTATTTCCGCCGGTCAACACATCCTCCTTCACTGACCGGTTATACGATATGGCAGGGGATTGAGATTTTGCAAGCGGCGAGACATTGATGGTATGAGAAGATTTTTGGCTGTTGGAAAGCGGAGATCTGAAGGGGTTTTGGAACTTGTCAACAGCGACGATGGCTGTAGAAGCGGTTGAGGAGAAGTCGTCGGAGCGGAGAGGTGAGTCGGCGCGGAGAGGGGAGTGGAACTCATCGAGTTGGGAATCGGTGTCGGAGATTGATCGGTGACTGGTGGCCGAGCTGTGGTGGCGATGATGACTTTTAAGGAAATCCATGGCAAATAATTTCAGGACCTCCCTGTGAATTATTAGGGGGAGATGTTATTTTACGTAATCAAGGAAGTTATCAAAACGTGTCACGATGAAAGGAAAACCTTTAAATATGGCAAAAATCATTCTTAAATATAATGTAAATCGATTTTATTTATTTTTTATTTTTATCTTGATTACATTATAATTTATAGATCGGGTTAATCTAATCTAAAATGACATTTTCCGAATAAATGTTGATATCTGACATAATACCATATAACAATTTCTTAAACTTCCCCTGCTGCAATAACGTCCGAATAATGTTGGTCGACCTTCCTTGTCTGTTCTTCAAAGCTATCAGCATTACAATTCATCCAATCGGACCTCAAAGTATGGACCACTAATTTCTAGGCCCAATTGGGACCTTTTATGCTTGTCCGTTAACCTTCATTCAAGGAGTTTGCACCCATTTCGTAAGCTAATATATTTTTCTTTCTTTCTGTGGAGAGCAAACTTAGGCAGGTGGGAGTAGTACTTGGGCACTCCGCGAACACCAGGCGAGACCTCTCGGTATACCGAATTCGGATCGGTAACTCGGTAAGGGTTAACCGTCGAGAGGGAGTTTTTTTTAACCGATTTATTATTTGAATCTCTTTTTCAAAAATTACCTTTTTTCCAAAAAATACTCAATTTCAAAAATATAACCTTTTTTTTTTTTTCAAAATTTCAACTTTTAAACACTCAATCTTCAACTATAAATACAAGAGAAATTAAATTGCTTCCTACTTTTTATGCCTACAAATGTTCCTACCCAATAAAATTATGACAAGTGTCACCATTCCATATTTTTTTAACTAACTCATTAAGGTTATATTAGGAATATATCAATTACAATTAAATTGAATGGTGATTTGTCATAATTTTAGTGGGTAGGAATAATTGTAGGTGTAAAAGGTAGGAGGTAATTTAATTTCTCTAAATACCCTCATCCTTATTCATTCTTCACGCCCATTCAAATCTCTTTAATTCTATTCTCTTAGCTTTCTTATTTTTCCATTCTTTTCTACACTTCATCACAAAAAATGACTATTGTTTAATCGACTGAAGAAGAGATCTTACTCGCTCGTTCATGGATTGATGTAACATAAGATCCAAATCACAATGACTACTCTTCGACTACTTTTTGGGGTAGAGTCGTCGACATATACAACCGTCAAGCCATTCAACCACGAAGAAAAGATCTACGCTATGCCAAATGGAAAAACGCACTTGCAACTCGGTTTACCATTGTGTTTCGTAGGGATGCATGATGCCAGAAATGGTGAAAACGAAAATGCTTTGCTACAGAATGCTCTTAAGTCTTATCGTGTTGAAACTGACAAAGATTTCAAGTTTGTTGAGTTTTGACAAATTATGAGGCAGAGCCCCAAATGGCGTCAAATTTGAAGTCTTTGTCTTCTAATTTTTAGTGGGTTGTGTGTTTGAATTTATAATGTAATGTTTCTGAATTTCTAGTGTTCTTGTGAAAATTTTAATTTCTATGTTTTTTTTTTTGAATTTCTAGTGAATTTTTTTTTTTTCTAATTTCTACGTTTTTTAATGGAATTTAAGTTTTTTAAAAAAATAATGTTTGCAATATTTATTTTCTAAATTAATTAAAGAAATATATATTTAGCATGACAAGTATGAAAACCCACACCTAGCAAATGACAAGTTTTGGCTAAAGTATGTCAAAAATAACGTGACGCCAATGTTTTAAAACTTGGGTCGACCCGGCCGGTTCAACCGGTTGGACCGTGACCCGGGGTAGAAGGCGGGTCAATTGAGACCGTTTTTTTATAAAAATACAAACCGGATTGAACCGGGCGGGTTTCCCCTAAACCGCGGTTCAACCACTTATATCAAACCAGTTAAAACCGGATTGACTCATTTTAATAGGGTTTGGATAGTTGGATACAAGTAGCGAACACCAAAACAACGAGCCGTTTGCGGTTTCTTCAATGTTTTTCAATGTTTTTAAATATTTAAACTTTGTGAACATCAAATTATTGGTTTTATATGTTTATACATTATGCATGAAAGTAAAAATATATAAAAATAGAAAAAGACCATAAACCGGGTTGACCCGACGGTTCAACCGGTTGAACCGTGAACCGGTCATCATACCGGGTCAACTAAAAACCCGGGTTTTAAAACATTGCGTGACGCTTACGTGGACTATGGCAAGTTTGACACTACATCCACCAACCTTATAAATTAGAAAGTATAGCGACAAACCGGTTCAAGAGGATTTGAAGTCCAGGACAAAGTAAAAATATAACATACTTTATATATATATATATATATATATATATATATATATATATATATATATATATATATATATATATATATATATATATATATATATATAGAGAGAGAGAGAGAGAGAGAGAGAGAGAGAGCTAAGTTCAAATGTAGATTAACATCTATTGTGCGAACGTATGGATAATGCTATTATGTGAGAATGACAAAGAAAATATGTTGTTTGATAATTTTAATATGTTTAATGTTACATAACTATTGTCATTATCACATGTTCTCACCAATTAAATCGTTTATAAAGTTATTATAGACTTTTTTTTTTATTATTCTCATTCGGTCAGAATATTATCAGGATGTTTATTGAGTCGTATTCTGTAAGAATGAAAATGAGTGAAAAACGATGCATAAGAACAACAATCGAATAAAAATTAGTGAGAATGCATGAAAATGACAACAATTATGGGAGATTGAACGTATTCACATTACTAAACAACTTATTCTTTTAGTAATTCTCAAAGAATAGCATTATCCACACGTCCGCATAATAGTTGTACATCCACATTATAACCTATATATATATATATATATATATATATATATATATATATATATATATATATATATATATATATATATATATATATATATATTGTAAAGGAAAGCAACTCCAGAAAACTTTATTAATTATAATTAGTAATACAATTGTAAGTTAATATTAAACGTAACAAAAATAAAAAAAATTATAGGTACATTCTTTTTTAAATGCATGGTTATCGATTATAGTATAAGTTACAATGCATAACATAACATATATAAATGATCACATATTATGATATTAACCCTCACATCTTTTTTCTTTATTCTAATAAAAGAATAGTTTTATTCTCCTTTTAACATGTGTCACCTTATTAGACCTTCTAATTAATACATATTTTATTCTTCTTTTGTCACGTATCACTATATTTTGCCTCATAATTAAATACTTGTCACTTGTCAATCTATTGACTCTTCATTTCAAATTTTAAATTTCTCATTTTATCTATATTAAATTAATAACATTAAAATAAAATTAATATAAATTATAAAGTGATATAATTCCATATATTTATTTAAATCAATGATTATAATTTTATATAACTAAAAAATCTCTAAATTAATAATTTATTTAAAATAATTGATTAATAACTTTGAGTTTTTACTAGATAAGTTTAATTAATATTGTAATCGTGGTTCCCACGGGTTATAAACTAGTAAAAAGTAAAACAGTAAACAGTAAAAGAGTACCTCATGTCGGTGTAAATGCCCTCTAATTTGTTTAAAAAACTCAATACAACATATTAAAAAAAATTGAAGTTCAAAATGACAAAGGAAACGAAATTAAGTAGAATATCTTTAAAGAAAACGAAATCAAATTTCGGTGTAATCATCAAAAGGCCAATACATCAAATTAATAACAAAAAGAAAAAAAAGAGTCGGAATGACGGAGAAGTCAAAGGCAAAATGTCTTTAAAGAAATTGACATTCATAAATTTGATTTCTTCTCTAAATTACACAGATTAACTTTGAGAATTTCAATTAATCTCTTATATACAAAGATTCAGTAGATCCGAATTTCACATATGACATGATAAGATATTTCAAGAATCAAAAAGGCTATATCGTACATTTCTTGATTCCAGATGTCTAGTGAGTGAGGCAGGAAACCATTGTAGAGAAGAAATCGATTCTAGTCTCTAAAAGATCTCATTCAAAAATTAGAAAAATCAACTAACTTCCACTAATCCAATTCAATGTCACTCGATATAGTCTTGCTTAATGTTATTTCAAAAAAGGAAATCAGAAACAAGAAAGGATTAAGGCAAAAGAATAGAATTTTAGTTTTTTAAAAACGTTGTAGACTTGTGGTGCCTTGTTGAGTTGTAGAAAATCTCAGAAAATTAGAAAATAAGGAGAATAAATCGAAGAAGGAGTCAAGGAGAACTAAATTTTTGGGCATTAGGTTCCGGAGAAGTGAACGACTAGATGTCGTTTGGATATTCAATAGAAATTGTTCATAAAGTTGCTTTAGAAGTCAGAACGCACTCCGGTCGCTAGGCATTACGATATATGTCTTTTTGCTCCCGCTCCCTCGTTTGGATTGGGCGCTTATCATAGTGTTGGGCCATAACTAGTCCAATAGGCTAAGAAGTAATGGGATTACACTATATACCTCAATATAACAAGTATAAATTGAGGGCCTTTTAGGATTTGGGGGCCAGGGTGGCCGCCCAGCTTGTCCAGACCCATGGGTTGGCCGTGCATGAATCTATTTCTTTTATAACAAGTTGGTGAAATTGAAAGCTTTGTAGAACATTTTGGCGATTTGCATTCATAATCTCCAAAGGAAAACTTGAGAGGTAGCAATTTCCATTTCTCATTTATATTTAAGCTTCTAGATGTTGCAACTCTTTCCAATATTGAATTTCATGGATGAATTGTGGTTCAGTCTAAAGTTTTGTTTATAATTCTATGATTTTATCATCAAAGTAGAAGTACAGCCTCATTTTCATGTTTGAGTTTGTCGTGTAGTTTAATAAACTTTCTAACCCTAGATTTGGTGTGATTTGGAGTTGATCTATCAGATGAAAAAAGTTGTGTTGCCGATTTCGATTGAAAATCAGAATTTAGATTTTCAACATAATTTGCTAAATCATGAAACTAACATCTCCAATGAAAAACTTCAATGTTTTAGACGCCATAATTAGCTGATAAGATAACTTATTTTTTGAGTTTTTTTTTTCAAGTTATGTTTGGCAAGCCCAAAAGTACCTTATAAACTAGTTTCTTAAAAAGCTACTCAGACTAGATTTTCAGGAGCTTTTAAATTTTTTTTCTAATATACTCTTAATTAATTATAAAAAACCTATTCTTTTAAAAGTCATTTTATGTCATTTAATATATTTCAACCAACTTATCAGCTAGTTTTATCAAACATCATTTTTTATCAGCTTTCATATACTAACAACTACTTTTTCAGCTAACATCTAGTTTTTCAGTTAGTACGCCAAACATAGCCTTCTTAATGTAGTTTTTGAAGTTGAGACTAGCTAAATCTTGATTTAATAAACTAATTACTCATTGAAGATTGATTTATTAAGTTGAACTACATTTAAGAGTAAATATTTTCCACATTAATTGCAATTCATGGTTGGGTCATCCAGTGGCAGATTGTAACGCCCGTAGATCCGGGCTAATCAAATTAGAGGCAATACGTGTCGAAAATGACTTTTCGGCAAAATATTATTTAGAATAAATAATATTAACCAAGTTGTAGTATATGTTACAAGGTTTCCATACATATAAAGACCGCCGAAATCCGAGTTATAACAAATAAGTTATGACCCGTCGAAGTTTCGCGACGGAACCGACACGATACCGGGAATCGTAAATAGTGAATTTATGATACAGAGAGATTTAGCCTTAGCGGTCTAAATGAAAGTCGTAGAATACGTTAAACCGAGAGCGTCCATAAAAAGAACGCCCAAATCTGACTTCGTATGAGGAAGTTATGATTTTTCGAAGTTTTGGATTATCAGTGTACACCCTGAAATTCGAATAATAGATCGAGCGGTTTTTAGCCGACACAACCTAAACGAGAATCGAAGATCTCGTTAAGAGTAGAGTAACGAGAAAAAGATGGGCGAAAACGGATGTCGGATGAAGAAGTTATGAGAATTTAACGGACCAATCCTGTCCTGGCCTGTTAATAATGTAACTTTTAAAATAAATTCAAAATTAGCCGACGGAGTCTAAATGAAATTTGTAGCGTACGTTCCTGCCTTCGTGTGGATATAAAGAACGTCAAAAACAGAGCTTGTATGTGAAAGATACGAATTTCTAAAGTTTGTAGTCGAAATTGCGAAGTCTGATAAGAACCTGATGACGTGGCAGCATCTGGGCCATCCGATGTTGGTTCAGGAGTCGCTTCGGATCACGCCACGTTGCCCTTGCATACGCCCAACATCCGAAGCTCGGTACGCCCAGCATATAGTTGTATCCCTCGGTCCACAAGCAACCGCGTAGCTCCGATCTTTATCCAACACATGGCTCGTACGACGCTCGCTGGCACCCTTATCCGAACTACGCCCAGCGTAGTTATGCTAAACGCGGCGTGTACTTGGGAGGCCTCGCACCTATCAATAGAGGTGCGAGGGCAGCCGATATTTCGACACCTTTCTCTCATCTTTCTCTCACAACTTTCTCTCTCTAGCTTATTTTGAGCCCCCTAAAGCCTAGGCGAACCCCTAGCACCCGAAGGAAGCCCCGAGGCTCCCGGAGTCCCGAGAAAAAGGGTCTTTCGGTTTCGGAAATGTTGCTCCGAGCAAAGCCCGATTTTCTTTAAAATTCACTGTTTTATCGAAGGAAATTGTTTTGAGAATATCGAAGCGCTGTCCGAGTGCTGAGTCACCATCTTTCAGGTGAGTGCATAGTTACTTTCATCTTACACATAGATATGAAGTATTTTATATAAACTACGTGCTATGTGTGTATATTATCTGAATACTTGTTGTCTATGCTGGATGAACGTTTTATACATAATTTAAATGATTTTAATTGTATACGTATTTTATATATACGAATATGTTGGGTATGACATGGGTAGATGAATGATGAGAGATAAAATATGATGTGAGTAAACATTGGCAGCTATAGACTTAGTGCCTAATAAATAACATCGGCAGCTATGGACTTAGTACCTGTTAGGAATTGGTAGCTATGGACTTAGTACCTACTAGATAAACACTGGTAGCTATGGACTTAGTACCTGTTAGGAATTGGTAGCTATGGACTTAGTACCTACTAGATAAACAATGATAACTATGGACTTAGTACCTGTTAGGAATTGGTAGCTATGGACTTAGTACCTACTAGATAAACAATGATAACTATGGACTTAGTACCTGTTAGGAATTGGTAGCTATGGACTTAGTACCTACTAGATAAACACTAGTAGCTATGGACTTAGTACCTATTAGGAATTGGTAGCTATGGACTTAGTACCTATTAGATAAACACTGGTAGCTATGGATTTAATACCTGAGGAATAACTATAGCAGCTATGGAATTAGTGCTTTATGAACGAGCATTGGCAGCTATGGATTTAGTGCCAGTCTTATAACCTTGGAAGCAAGGGACTTCGGAATAAACGAATGCAGGATAGATGACTCTTAGGATAGATCCTTAATAGTAGAGAATATACTGGGGATGGGTATTTGGATTGATTGTTTGATTGTTTAAACATAATAATTATATTATTGTGGGTTGAAAACCCTATGTACTCACCAGATTTCCCAACCTGACCCACTCAGTTTATTATATCACAGGTGTTGATATGAAGTCACATTACACTAAGAGATTAAAGAGATGTAGATCACTAGTGTAAATAAATATAAGTTCCGTTTATGCTTATGTTTCAGTATTGATGATGACATCCCAAATGTTTTAAAATGAATAAAATACGTTTCTTCGAATATGTTTTGATAACGTCTTTATCGTGTTTTTATGGGAACAAATTCCGCAACATTTTTATGAAAGGAAGTACTCTGATTTTTACAAAGCATAAAAAAAATCGGTCTTTTCTGGCCGTGAAAAATGGGGATGTCACAGTTGGTATCAGAGCATTTGTTTAAGCGAACTAGGAATATGGATTTATTTCTAGGCTTAAACTTAGAATGCTAAGCGATGATTGTGAGGTGTGAGCACTAGCTTATTTTAGGAATTGTGCCTAAAATGCTTTTATGTGCTAAATGCTTGTGCCTAATATGCTGTTATTTGTTTGGATCTATGGTCTATTGCCGATCGGATCTGAAAACCTTATGTGTTTAGAATTCTTAGCATTTAACTACGATATTAGAACTAGCATATAAACGTTTCGTAGTGATAAGGACGATTTAAAACGTCAATCCTAAATAAAGAACTAGATTCACCTTATTCGGTGTATAGATCAAGATGGCAAGGACCTGTAGCGGAAACGTGAATGCAAATGGGAATATGAATCAACCCCCGGTGATCGAGCAAATACCTGTTGTGGTAGCCACACCCGAGCCAATCACAATGGTTGAAGTACAAGGCATGATATGGGCTATGTTGGCTAAAAAAAGGGAAGAGATGAGGCAGATGTTGCTGGAAAATAAGGAGTAGCCTACCCTACACGTTGAGCAACCCGAGCTGATTCCCGAGCAATCGGAGGAAGGGAACTACAGCCGCCAAGTGAGTTAATTTGGGACTCAAGGTGAACAAAGGGATGGCCCGGAGAGGAGAAATGACAAAGATGGGCGAATGTACAAGAATTTCTTGGGTGTGAAACCACCGAGTCTCTCAGGAAGCCCGAAGCTGGTTGAGATTATGGATGGGATCTCCGAGATGGAGATCGTGTTTGAGAGCTACAGCTGTAGCGAGAAATAGAAGACTGTCTTCGCAGTACGACAACTGAAAACTGGAGTCTTGAGCTGGTGGAAGCTATTGGCAGATACGGTGCCACGAGGAGAAGCCCTAAGGATGTCATGGGAAGAGTTCTTGGAACAGTTGAAAATGCAGTACTGCTCAGAAATAGATCTGATAGACCTAAACAACGAGTTTCAGAACCTGAAGAAAGGGAAGATGAGTGTTGATGAGTACGCCACCGCATTCACCAAGAGGATGAAGCTATTCCCCTACCTGGTGCCTACTGAACTCTCCAAGATTGATAGGTTTGTTAACGGACTGCCCATAGACTTTGGCCCAATGGTCAAAATGGCAACTTCTTTGAAAACAGCCGTTAGAGCAGCTAAGAACGTAGAGACCCAGATAAGAGAAAAAGGTCTAGAAAAAGATAAGACAGGAGAAAAGCGGAAGTTTGAAGGATCTTCAAGGTCCAACAAGGAGAGCAAATTCTCAAATCTAGGAGGAGGAGAAAGAGGTGAAGCGAGATGGTGTGATAAATGCAAGAAGAAGCATTATGGGAAGTGTAACGAAGAAGTGACTTGTTACAAGTGTGGAAGGACTGGTCACTATTGTAACATCTCAAAAATCAGGTGTACCTTGTGAACCTTTTTCTTTGAATGATTGTCATATTTAGCTCTTGATAAGAAGATGTTTGGTTGGCAGGTACGCGGGGCGTACTGGGGTGTACGCTTAGCGTACTTGCCCCCGTTCTGATCGTGAAGGATTGCCAGGTACGCGGGGTGTACCCGGCCCAGAAGAGAAACCCTAATTCCTTGAGCCTCCCTATTTAAGAAACCTTATGGCCCTTTTGTTGGCCACCTTTCCCAGAGTATTATCTTTTCTAAACCCTAAATCTCGTTCATATAGCAAGGGAGTGTCTAGGAGAGCCTTGTAGTGTGTTCTTGGCCATTTGGAGCAAAGTGAAAGCCTTGGAAAAGGAAGAGTTAGAGCTCAAGCTTGTGGATCCGAGATTAGCAGTGAAAGAAGCTTCATTTTGAGGTAAAAAGCTTCAAGCTTTACATCTTTTCTGTTCATACCTTGTAAGAGAAGTTTTAGGGTTTTTGTCCCCAAGTTAATAACTTTATGAGTTAATAAATTTATGAGTTAATGAGCTCTTAGAAGCCGAGATCTATCCCATGCTAGCCCATTTAGGGTTGTTATGTGATAAAAATCCAGTCTTGGTTGTAAAAAGTTGTTCATGCATGAGATATGGACCTCTAAAGGTTGGAAATTGGGTGGTTTGGGTGTTGGTGACTTCCATAGACATGCAAAGGCTTAAAGTCAACGACTTTATGGATTAAGTCGTATTAGAGAAGTTAGATCTGGAATTTGGACGCAAGTCTTAACTGATTAAGACCCAAAAATCAAAGAACACTGAAACTAGGAGTTACGCCGAGCGTAATCCCAGTACGCGGGGCGTAGGGGTCGCGTTCCCCTGCTTCTGTGAGGTTGCCGGTACGCCCAATGTACATGTCTGGTACGCACAGCGTAACCCGGAGAGGGTTGACTTTTGTTGACTTTTAGGGTTTGATCAATATATGGGTAGTTGAGCCATGGGAGGAGTATAATGGTCTTTTGTCCTTCTGAGAGTGCCAAGAGAGAGTTTAGTCTAGCCTTTGAGAGTGATATTGATTAGGGTGTTTATCCATGTGATTAGGCGGAGGCTAGACCAGATTTTACCGAGTCAGAGATATACCGAGACACCCGAGGTGAGTCTTCTCACTATACTTTACCTTGAGTAGGTAACCAGAGTTATGAGATAGAGAATCTTGTATGCTATCTATGTGATGTGTTGCACTGCATTATTTCTATGTGACATATGCTGTGTGTATATCAGAGTTAGGATCGGAAGGTCCACGGAGCGAGGACCAGAGGGTCCACAGAGTTAGGGCCCAAGTGCCCACAGAGCTATAGCCTCGAGTGGCTAGTATGTGTTATATGTGTGGTATTTTGGGGAACTCACTAAGCATTTATGCTTACAGTGTTTTGTGTTTTGTGTTTCAGGTACTAGTGACGATCGCGGGAAGGAGCCAGTATGATTCGTACACACACTCAGAGTTTTATATGTTCTTTTGATCTTGGGGATATGTTTTATGAATTGAGATGTGATACACTGAGATTTTTATAATAAATATGAATGGGAATGTGTTTTGAAAATGCAAAAAATTGTTTAAATTTTTATGGCATTACAACTATTCCAAGGATTGTACACATAATGATAAGGTGTGCTACAGATGTGGAGGCAAGGGGCACCTCTCTAGAAATATTCCAAAGAAAAACGAAGCAGCAAAGCCAAACACACCACCAAGGCCAAGGGCATTCCACATGATCCTTGACGAGGCAGAAAACCATGCGAGGAACCAAGGATGAGGAATCCATACCCGAAGATCGAGTTATGAGGTAGCCTAAGAGATAGAACAATATGATGTAGCCTATTAGAGGCATAGTCTAGGGTGAACTTGAACACCTATGTAATAGTTTCAAGAAATAATGAAGCCTTCGTTTTGCTATCTGATGTGTTAAACTGTTATGTAATTTTCTTGTATGGTGACTTGGAAAACTGTGAGACAATACTTGGGACGAGTATGAGTAGGTGTGAAAGGTAGTAGATGCATATACTACCGGAAGCACAAGACTCACGCTTGGATCAGGGAAAGTCACAAGGTTACCAAGAAGCTAGTAATTGATACCGTTTTATTCAAGTATTTCATTACCATCGTTTCGGTAATGACTAAAAAGATTGTTGATATTCCGACCCTAGTGGTTATATCGAATTAAGCCCGACTACGGTGAGTATGCTATGTGGTTTAGAAAATCAAGTTCGATGTAGCATCTGACTTAAGACGAAAGATTGGAATAAAAAGCGATCAGTAGAGGTATCACGAAAAGTTGCTTGTAGCTAGAAATGCTACCTTTTAAAATGTGATTGTATCACATTAGAACATGAAGGAATGTATAGTCTGTTTTGGAGTCTAACCTGAGATAGAAAGCACGTGCACGATCGAGTACTGCTTACAATCAATAAGTCTAAGAGGTATACTTGAAGGAATATAGAAGTTATAATTATTACCTAGGATGAAGAGATGACGTATGGAGTCATTATACGAGCCCTGTTTCGTTGATGATTCCAGGACGTAATCATCCTAAGGGGGAGATAATTGTAACGCCCGTAGATCCGGGCTAGTCAAATTAGAGGCAATAAGTGTCGAAAATGACTTTTCGGAAAATATTATTTAGAATAAATAATCTTAACCAAGTTGTAGTATATGTTACAAGGTTTCCGTACATATAAAGACCGCCGAAATGCGAGTCATAACAAAGAAGTTATGACCCGTCGAAGTTTCGCGACGGAATCGGCATGATATCGGGAAACGTAAATAGTGAATTTACAATAGAGCGAGATTTAGTCTTAGAGATCTAAACGAAAGTCATAGAATACATTAAACCGAGAGCATCCATAAAAAGAACGCCAAAATCTGACTTCGTATGAGGAAGTTATGATTTTTCGAAGTTTTGGATTAGTAGTGTACAACCCGAAATTCGAATAATAGATCGAGCGGTTTTTAGCCGACATGAACTAAACGAGAATTGAAGATCTCATTAAGAGTAGAGTAACGAGAAAAAGATGGGCGAAAACGGATGTCGGATGAAGAAGTTATGAGAATTTAACGAACCAATCCTGTCCGGCCTATTAATAATGTAACTTTTAAAATAAATTCAAAATTAGCCGACAGAGTCTAAATGAAAGTTGTAGAGTACGTTCCCGCCTTCGGGTGGATATAAAGAACGTCAAAAACAGAGCTCGTATGCGAAAAATACGAATTTTTAAAGTTTGTAGTCGAAATTGCGAAGTATGATAAGAACCTGATGACGTGTCAGCATCTGGGCCATCCGATGTTGGTTCAGGAGTCGCTTCGGATCACACCACGTTGCCCTCGCATACGCCCAGCGTCCAAAGCTCGGTACACCCAGCGTACAGCTGTATCCCTCGGTCCACAAGCAGTCGCGTAGCTCCGGTCTTTATCCAACACATGGCTCGTACGAAGCTCGCTGGCACCCTTATCCGAACTACGCCCAGCATAGTTATGCTGAACGCGGCGCGTACTTGTGAGGCCTCGCACCTTTAAATAGAGGTGCGAGGGCAGCCGATATTTCCACACCTTTCTCTCATCTTTCTCTCACAACTTTCTCTCTCTAGCCTATTTTGAGCCCCCTAAAGCCTAGGTGAACCCCTAGCACCCGAAGGAAGCCCTGAGGCTCCCGGATTCCCGAGAAAAAGGGTCTTTCAGTTTCGGAAACGTTGCTCCGAGCAAAGCCTGGTTTTCTTTAAAATTCGCTGTTTTATCGAAGGAAATTGTTTTGAGAATATCGAAGCGCTGTCCGAGTGCTGAGTCACCATCTTTCAGGTGAGTGCATAGTTACTTTCATCTTACACATAGATATGAAGTATTTTATATAAACTACGTGCTATGTGTGCATATTATCTGAATACTTGCTGTCTATGCTGGATGAACGTTTTATAAATATTTAAAATGATTTTAACTGTATACGTATTTTATATATACGAATATGTTGGGTATGACATCGGTAGATGAATGATGAGAGATAAAATATGATGTGAGTAAACATTGGCAGCTATAGACTTAGTGCCTAATAAATAACATCAGCAGCTATGGACTTAGTACCTCTTAGGAATTGGTAGCTATGGACTTAGTACCTACTAGATAAACGCTGGTAGCTATGGACTTAGTACATGTTAGGAATTGGTAGCTATGGACTTAGTACCTACTAGATAAACACTGATAACTATGGACTTAGTACCTGTTAGGAATTGGTAGCTATGGACTTAGTACCTACTAGATAAACACTGGTAGCTATGGACTTACTACCTGTTAGGAATTGGTAGCTATGGACTTAGTACCTATTAGATAAACACTGGTAGCTATGAATTTAGTACCCGAGGAATAAACTATAGCAGTTATGGAATTAGTGCTTTACGAACGAGCATTGGCAGCTATGGATTTAGTGCCAGTCCTATAACCCTGGAAGCAAGGGACTTCATAATAAACGAATGCAGGATAGATGAATCTTAGGATAGATCCTTAAGCGTAAAGAAGATAATGGGGATGGGTAATTGGGTTGATTGTTTAAACATAATAATTATATTATTGTGGGTTGAAAACCCTATGTACTCACCAGGTTTCCCAACCTAACCTACTTAGTTTATTTATATCACAGGTGTTGATATGAAGTCACATTACACTGAGAGATTAAAGAGATGTAGATCACTAGTGTAAATAAATGTAAGTTCCGTTTATGCTTATGTTTCTGTATTGACGATGACATCCCAAACGTTTTAAAATGAATAAAATACGTTTGTTCGAAAATGTTTTGATAATGTATTTATCGTGTTTTTCTGGAAACAAATTCCGCAACATTTTTATGAAAAGAAATACTCTGATGTTTACACAACATAAACAAAATTGGTCTTTTCTGACCGTGAAAAATGGGGATATCACACAGATGCAAGAAAAAATATCATTGGTAGCACACATGATTTTTAGGGGTGACAACGAAAAATTTACATTATGCTGGAAAATTTATGAAAAAATTACATTATGCTTTAAAATTTGAGGAGTTGCACAGATCACCCCATAAACACCCTATGTCCACCACCATAGTCATTCATATTGTACGAAATTAATTGTTTGTTTATAAATTGTTGCATGTAAGTTTATAAGCAATAATGTTCTACTAAAATAAAATTTCCTAAAACCATTAAGACGCTAAAATCCAATTTTGACAATTAAAGTATTTTGATCATTACGTCTCTTAAAAAAAGTATTTTGATCATTACATCAACACGTAACACATAAAACATAAAACAAGAATGATCAAGATAAGGTAACTTTAGTGAATATTATGTATAAAAGTGACTCTTATACCATTTTCGGGGTTATATCAATTCCAAAATACTTTAAGAAACTAATATGCATCGAAAAAATCAAATTTAATCTTTATTAACCCCAAAGCGGAACCAATTAGATAGGAACACTTAGCTAACCAATCTTGGAAGGTTATTGGATCATAAATTTGATGCATATGGATCTGTTGATGTAGTATATGACAATCACGATTTCTACATTTCAGGTACTCATATGTATATTAAATGGTTAATTTCAGATTCTGGTGTTCCGTAATATTGTGAATGATATTTTATAATTTTGTTGTTTTATGCTTATGCAAGAAGGTATTGTAGATGGTAGGTTACATATGTTCCTAGGTGGACCACCTGATCTTGCAATAGCTCAAATGCAACAACGATCATAAAGGTCAAAATGGCACCAAAGGTCATAAAGGCAAGTGGTCAGGTTTTGTTCCTTTTCTCATGTACCTTATCTATTGTATACTAATAAGAAATAATCGACATACCTTCACCATAATTGTTATGGATTTTGAACACATATGTGAATAATGATGTAAAACTTCTCGTTTGAAAGTCATTGCTTTTACATAACCATTGATAGGTGACCATCTTATTTTCTATTCAATTTCATTCTCTGCTAATCATTTATTTGCCTAATTGCTATAAAGATCTTATTTTCTATGTTTATTGCTATAAAATATATCATCGTTTAAAAAAAATAGTTTATATAATTTAACTCGTTGCACGTTAAGACCTAACACTTTTTTTTTTCCTGCTCGTCCGGGGTATTTGAATCCTCAGGACCGACCCTGATGAATTCTACCATTAAGATTACATTTAGTAGATTAGTCTAGCAATTTAAATGGAAAGTAAAGGTATCCAAATTTTGGTGGACCGTTATAAATATTGATGTTCTGTTTGCAATATTAACTTCTTTTATTTTTGCTTACACATATTTTTGTGTGGTTGCGTTTTGTTTGTGAGCTTTGTCTTAAGATAAATATTTTGTGTTTGGAGATTAATCTGAATCAAGTTTTTATTTGGTACTTCAAGTTCCCTTTCAAAAAGAATTCACTAACTTAACCATAAAATCTTAGAATGTTTGCCTCAATATGTTAGGCGACGTCATTCACCCTCTTGGTGTTCGTTGAGGACACACATGTAGTGGAACCATTCATACTCCTAATGGTGCTCGATAAGCACAACCCAAGTCATGTATGGTCTAATGTTGAGTAGATGTCATGTCATTCATTTATTAGGCCATTTCACCATTGACTAAACTTAGATCATTTATCATGTCATGTTCTGATCGTGCCAAATCGTCCTCTAGGCAGTGTTGCAAAACTTGGCCTACTCGGCCGAGTATTCGAAATCGGCCCTCCACCGAGGCGAGTTATGCGAACTCGGCAAAAAAACTTAGATTAAGTCAAATTCAGTCAACTTCGGTCAACCTCGGTCAAAATCTCTCTAACTCGGGCCTACTCGGTCAACAAAGTCAAACTCGGCCTACTCGGTAAAACTTGGTCAAATGGTCAAAATTGTCATATAAGAGAAAAAAAAATAAAGAATTTCAAGATTAATATGTATAATACACTTATTGATTTATTATTTAACACATATGTATCTAATTTTGTTATATATTTCAATCAAATTATGATTTTAACTTATGATTTTGACGTATATAATTTTCTTAAAAATATTTGTACATGAATTACCGAATCCGAGTACTCCCGAGTACTCGCTACTTGACAGTCAGCCGAGCAGGCACTGAGTAGCGAGTTCTACAACCTTGCCTCTAGGGTACCACCCAAAAGTCTAGTGGTGTAGCAAATTCAGGATGGTGTTGTCATCCTTTGAAAATGATAATGGTGATAGCCAATATGTTGTTGAATGAGATGATTACTTTTATCGGTTCTTCTTCTGATGTAGCTAAAGCTCCTTAATGAACGCTATAAAATATTTGAGTATCCACCAAGCTATTAACTGCTCGTCCATCATTAGGGTTAATTACGTATGTTGATGACATCTATCTATAATATTAATAAAACAATCGACTAGTTGAAAAACCAATATCAGTAATAATGTAAATCAATGGCATCATACATATTTTTCATGATGCGAAACTGCAAACACATACCCTATAGCAATATTTGGGTCCTTCACCGGGAAATGAATCATATCCTTGTCATAGATGACGAATTCCCTAGTAATTGGAAGTATCTCGAAGTTCCGTTTCTAAGATATTATGTAATGGAAACAATTCACCAATATTATGATTAACTGAATGTTGGTTTTCAATTTCGATATAACATTCTAAGCAACATGTATAATAAAATAAACAAATCGAAACCATTGTCCATCATTTGACCTACCAATGGACCATTAATTAAAGCTTAATATGAGCCAACACAAATTGCATGGGGTATTGAGGATGGGTAAAGTAGGCAGCTGCACAAAGTCCAATTTTTTTATTATATATTATATATATTTTTTAGAGTTTAAAAATAAAACTTATAATAATGATGACAACCCTTTTTTCTAACTCGTCCTGAGCCTTTGAATATATTTAATTTCTTAGGACCGGCCCTACAAAAAACATGAAATATTATAAAGATACCCGACACATGATCTGGAGTTAGGAGCGGTTGTATTCTCCCTCAAGATTTGGCGCATTACCTCTATGGGGTCCGATGTACCATTTACACGGATCACAAGAGTTTGACGTACCTCATTGATCATCCAAATCTGAACATGTGGCAGCGTCGTGGCTAGATGTGGTAAATGATGTGGCATCCCCATTTTTCACAGCCAGAAAAGACCGATTTCGTTTATGATTTTAAAATAAAATCAGAGTAATTTTTCAAAAGCTGTTGCGGAATTTGTCCCCAAAACAAAATATAATAAAAATTATCAAAGCATTTCTTAAAGAAATGTATTTTTCATTTCATCACAAAACTCGGGATGTGCACATTGATACAGACCAAAAACATAAACAGTACAATATATATACTTTACAATAGTTATTTATATCTACTAGCCTATAATCCAAAATCTCTCGTCATTGTCCAAATATTCTCTTGTTCCACTACCTGTAATATAAAAAACTAAGTGGGTGAGGCCTTGGAGCCTGGTGAGCATATAGGGTTTTCAACCCACAATAAATAAATTTATTAATTTCATCAACCAACAATAAATTTATTAATTTCATCAATCACCAATAACCCTGATTACCCGTTCCCGTTATCCTCACTTTATGTCCCTAAACATCTAATAAAAGGGACCTAGCTTAAAGATCATCATCGGGCTAACAAAACTACTTAAGGGATACTTTTGCAGTTTTTTAAGGTTCCACCCTAAGAATCCTCTATCATTCACTCATTTCCAAAGGATTGTCCTAAGGAATAAGCATAAAGTCCATTGTTTCAAATAGCACAACTGCCAATGTTCTCTATTAGGCACAACTGCTAATGTTATCCTTGAGGCACAGCTGCCAGGATTGTGTTGTTCTCAACTAAGCGCAATTGTCAATATCATCTGTTAGGCACAACTACCAATATTATCCATTAGGCGCAGCTTCCAAGATATTTAGATTACAACTGGTGAACACTTAAATCAAGATACCTGGTGAACACTCCCTTCAAAAATACCTAATGAACGCCTAGTTCAAAAACACCTATAGGTTACGAGCCTGCTAACGTTCCACTGAACTGTCTAGAAAAGTTTGTGGTCGTCATCTATACTCCGCTAGATGACTGGAACATTAACAATTTTGAGGTCTCTCATCATTTTATTTCATCACACATCAGCTATTTCATCTACCCATGTTATACCCAACATTGTAACATCCCAAATTTCGAGTCCAAAATTTTCATTTTAATTAATTGATTATAAAAACATTCATAAGGAAACTACGTAAAAATATATCATTTCGTAAATCAATATATCATGTCTGAAAACCCAAATCATAAAATAGCAACATGTCAGAGTACAATCCCAGAATATCTCATGTGCGGAAAATCAATGTGTGTGTGTATGATGTGTTGCTATCGTGCTAACTCCTTCCCCTTCGTTGAAGAGGTACCTGAAACCAAAACTTTAAACTGTAAGCACGAAGCTTAGTGAGTTCCCCCATCGTACCGAATACCATACAATCATATATCATACATACTACCGGGCAATTCTGGGGTGCCCGACCTACCCGGTACGGCCATTCTGGTGTGCCGACCTACCCATGTCAAGCCATTCTTAGGTGCTGACCTACCCGTCGGTCCTAACAACCGACCCTCAGGGACTATTCCACCCCTACTGCTACTATCACATATATCATAACATAAACAAACTATCAGACATATATGGGGTGTCCGAACTACCCTTCGGTCCTAACAACCAAACTTGGAGACTATTCCCCTCCTAATACCACTATCACATATAACATATCAGGCCAGCATATAAACATATCATCACATACTGTCAGACATATCTGGGGTGCCTGACCTATCCTTCGGTCCTAACAACCGAACTCTACTACTATCACGTATAACATATCATGCCAACATATAACATATCAGGTAGTAGCAAACCTAGATGATATCACAAAGACGATCATCTATCATACAACTCCTACTGGTGGGCCGACATTGTGGTCATAGACCCACCGCTAGTGGAAGGTAACTCACCTCGTAAGGCTGATTGCTAAAAATCTGATCTGCAGATGTTTGACTGCTGCTCCGGTGGTCCTCCGGCTACAATTCCCATTAACACTAAGTCAGACACTGTTAACTACTCTTAGGGTAGAATGACTGTTTTACCCCTGACCATGTTAAAGTAAAAGTCAAAGTCAACTTCCAGTTGACCCGACTCGCCGAGTTGGGCCGCCAACTCGTCGAGTCCCTATCCTTTCATTTGTCCTTCTTCACGCCTCTACTCGTTGAGTTTGGCAACGACTCGACGAGTTCTCCTTCTAAAACAACCCCGAATGAATCTCCATCCGACTCGTCGAGTTGTATGAACAACTCATCGAGTTCATCTCCATCCTATGAACAAGTCATATCCTCGACTCGACGAGTTGTATGAACAACTCGTCGAGTTCATCTTCAAGAGTTGGGAGATTACCTTGGACTCGTTGAGTCGGCTCATGCACTCGCTGAGTCCTATGAACTCCAGGACTATGGCTTATCCCAATACGTTTGGGTCACTCCCCTGGACCCTCTAAAACCTTTCTGACACCCAACTGGGTCTCTTTGAATCGTAACAGAAAAGGGAAGTCAGGCCTCGGACTTGTCGAGTCTCAAGAACAACTCGCCAAGTCGAGGTTGTCCAAGTCTTATTTCTCAATTTTTGTTGTACAACACTTGACCAAAAGATAGATCTAAGCTTCTAAGATCGATCTAGCACGTAAAGTTACAAACTTTACGTGCATGCTTGGGAGAATAAGCTCAAAAGGCTCCAAAAGAACCTCTTAAAATGCATAGGGATTTCTAGGGCCCCAAGGTCAGCCACTTTATGCCTTGTAGTCCCCTAAGGACTTTGGATCTAGAGTCTTAGCCTCAACCATGCTTGCACTCATGGTTGGTCATCAAAAATGGCTCCTTAAAGCCCTAATTCACCCTAAAAAGGGATCTAATACATGAAGGAGTAATGTATAAGCTTTATACCTTCAAAGAACTGTAAATGTTGTACAAACTTGAGACCTTCTGATTCCCCCTTGGTTCTTCAAGCTTTTCCTTCCTTCTTGTGATCACAAACCACCAAAATCCATCAAATAGGCCTTAGATCTTCACCAAAGACGATAAGGGTTTGATATAAGGTGTTTTGGGGAGCATAAGGGACGAGGGAGACTGAATAAGATGTTTAAATAGGGTGCAAACCCTTAGATTAGGGTTTTGTCCAAACAGGGACTACTCGTCGAGTCTAGAAGCCGACTCGACGTGTCCGTCATTTAAATCCCGTATCAAATCCGCTTCTACTTGACGAGTTGGGCCTTCAACTCGCCGAGTCCTAGGCCAAAAATGAAAAATACTTAAATAAAGTTCATACCAGGAACCAGGTGCTACAAATCTCCCCCACTTATTTTTGACTTCGTCCTCGAAGTTTGTTGCTCGTTCCTGGAAAAGTTTTGGGTAATGCTCCATCATCTCATCCACCGGCTCCCAAGTCCATTCTGAGCCCTTCCGATGCTGCCATTGCACCTTCACCAGCTCGATCCTCTTGTTCCTCAGATCCTTTGACTTCCGGTCAAGGATCGCCACATGCCTCTCAATGTAATTCAGACTGTCATCGAACTGAATATCCTCTAAGGGCACCACTGCTGAGTCGTCCACCAGGCACTTCCGCAGCTGGGGGATGTGGAAACTGTTGTGCATCTGACTGAGTTTGGCTGACAGATCCAACATGTACGCCACCTTGCCCACCCGGGCTAAAACCCTGAACAGTCTAATGTACCTAGGGCCCAACTTGCCCTATTTCCTGAATCGGATGACGCCTTTCCATGGTGACACCTTCAGGAGAACCATATCCCCGACCTGGAACTCCAGGTCTGATCAGCACTTGATGACATAAGTTTTCTGCCGACTATGAGCAGTCTGAAGCCTGCTCCGGACCTCCTGAATCCTCTCTGTCGTCTTGAGCACCACTTCGGTGCTCCCCATGACCCTATGGCCAACCTCAACCCAACACATCGAGGTCTTGCACTTCCTCCCTTATAAAATCTCGAAGGGAGGACGGTCAATGTTCGCGTGGTAGCTGTTGTTGTACGAGAACTCAGCCAATGGGAGGTAAGTATCCCAACTGCCAACAAAGTCTAACACACACGCCCGCAGCATATCCTCCAGAGTCTGGATGGTTTGCTCGCTCTGACCATATGTTTGCGGGTGAAATGCAGTGCTAAAGTGTAGTTGAGTACCCAACTCATCATGGAATTTCTTCCAGAACCTAGAAGTGAACCGTACATCCCTATCAGAAATCACAGAGATTGGCACTCCGTGTCGAGCCACCACCTCTTGAATGTAGATGTCGGCCAACTTCTCGGCCGAGATACTCTCCTGGATCGGTATGAAACGGGTACTCTTGGTTAACCGATCCACAATGACCCATATGTAATCCACTCCCCACGCGGTCCTGGGTAGTTTGGTGATGAAGTCCATGGTAATATCTTCCCAGTTCCACAGGGGAATTTCCAACGTCTGCATCTTGCCGTGTGGCCTCTGGTGCTCGGCCTTGACCTTCTTGCAGGTCAAGCATCGCTCCACATACCTTGCTATATCCCGCTTCATGCAGGGCCACCAATAGTATAGACGAAGATCCCTATACATCTTCATCGCCCCAGGATGAATGGAGAATCGGGCTTTGTGCGCCTCCTCCATCAATGTTTGACGCACGCTCCCATGATAGGGGACCCACACCCTACGGTGGAGGGTCAACAACCCTCAGCTATCATAGTCAAAGGAGGAAACATGGCCTACAATCCGCTCGCTTTTCCAATGCTCCTCCTTTATCGCCTCGTGTTGGGCCTCTCAGATCTGCTCCAACAGCAGAGTCACCACGGTCATCCGCATGCAGATATCCCTGATCGATGCTGCCTTGCGACTATGCTTGTCGGCCACCACATTGGCCTTACCCGGGTGGTAAAGGATCTCACAATCATAATCCTTCACTACATCTAACCACCGACGCTGCCTCATGTTCAAATTCGACTGATCCATGAGATACCTCAGGCTCTTGTTGTCCGTGTAAATGGTACAACGAACCCCATAGAGGTAATGATGCCAAATCTTTAGGGCAAAAACAACCGCCCCCAACTCCAATTCATGCGTTGGATAGTTTGCCTCGTGAGGCTTCAGCTGCCTCGAAGCGTAAGCAATGACATGCCCTCTCTGCATCAAAACTGCGCCCAAGCCTGAGATGGACGCATTTCAGTACACAACAAAATCCTCCATGCCCTCTGGTAGGGCTAAGATTGGCGCCTCACACAATCTCTGTCTCAATGTCTCAAATGCAGCCTGCTGCTCAATCCCCCAGCAAAAGACTACGACCTTCTTTGTCAGCCGTGTCAAGGGTACGACTATCTTGAAGAAATCTTGGATGAATCTCCGATAATAGCCGGCTAATCCCAGGAAACTCTGAATCTCAGATGGAGACTTTGGAACCTCCCATCTCATCACGGCCTCTACCTTAGCCGAGTCGACCAGAATACCGTCCTGGTTGACAAGGTGCCTAAGAAACTGCACCTTGCGCAACCAGAACTCACACTTGGAGAACTTGGCGAAGGAGCTCTCCCTCCGCAGGGTCTCCAAAACCTCTCGCAGATGCTCCTCGTGCTCCTCCTGCGTCTTGGTGTAAACCAAGATATCATCGATGAATACTATCACGGACCGATCTAGCATCGGTCTATATACGTGGTTCATAAGATCCATGAACGCGACAAGAGCATTGGTGAGCCCGAAAGGCATCACCACAAACTCATAGTGACCATAACGCGTCCGAAAAGCAGTTTTCTGCACATCTTCCTCTATGACCCTCATCTGATGATTCCCCGAACGCAAATAAATCTTGGAGAACCAAGATGCTCCCTGTAGTTGGTCAAAGAGGTCGTCGATCCTCGGAAGTGGGTAACGATTCTTCACCGTTACTGTAACATCCCGAAATATCAAGAGTAGAGTTGAAGGGCTAAAAGAGTAAGTTGTGGAAGAGTGACTCGGCGAGTCCATGGATGGACTCGGCGAGTAGAGTCACGGCTGGGACGCGTGTTAAGTAGCCGACTCGGCGAGTCGGTAAGGAGGACTCGGCGAGTAGGCGCTGAGTGGAGAAAACCCTAATTCTCGGGGTTGAGCCCTATATAAAGAACATTATGTTTTCCTTCCAGCCTCTTTATTCCCCCTTGAGTCCCAGAAACCCTAAAATCGTGGAGAAGCACCATTGTTGAGCAAATTGGAGCTTGGAGAGGTGGTTTTGAAGAGATCTTAGAGAAAGAGAGGCTTGGAGCAAGGGGCTTTGCTTGGATTCGAGTTTCATTGCAGTTGGGGCGTCCATTGGAGGTAATATCTCGTTCTTGGGCTACTGTTATGTTGTTTCTTCATTTTGGGGTTTGTGGGATCTTGCCTATGGATGAAATTGGAAGTCTAGAGGTTAGATCTGAGTTTGCTACCTCAGATCTGGAGTGGAGAAGAATCAGAGTGCATGAAAGTCCCTGTGTTGGAGTGTTTAGTGAAGCTTTCATGTCCCAAAACCCTAAACCAAAGTGCAAAAAGCCTAGATCTCGTTAGATTCACATAAAGTTTGCCACTTTACTTGATGAAGGGGTTGTAGGAAGCTAGATCTATGTCTTGGATCAATTGCATGGCTTGGAGTGCTTCTGTATGGATTCAGACCGGTGGTACTCGGCGAGTCACATGGGTGTACTCGACGAGTTGCTTGAAGATGAGCTGGGACTCGACGAGTTGGAAGAACAACTCGGCTAGTTGGATGAAGATGGCCTGGAACTCGGCGAGTTGTATGAACAACTCGGCAAGTAGGTTGAAGATAGCCTTAGACTCGGCGAGTCTGTTCTTGGACTCGGCGAGTCTTGTCGAAGAGTCCCAATATTTTTTGGTCGAGTCGGGAATCGGTGAGTCAAGGGATGACTCGGTGAGTTGTGTGTGAGAGGACTCAGAAGTTGTGGGACTCGGCGAGTCTCGGGGTGACTCGGCGAGTTAGGTCGCGGATTGAGTGAAGTTCTGAGTATGGGGACTCGGCGAGTCATCGGGTTGACTCGGCGAGTAGAGTCAGTCAGGGGTTGACTTTGACCTTGTCTTTGACCAAGGGTTGACCAGTGGTTTCCAGGGGCATTTTGGTAATTGTTGACTATTGTTTTGAGTTCAGTGCATTGGTGGTTGTCCGGTGGTGGAGATCGTATCAGTGATCGGAGCAGCTTGGGCTATCTGTTCAATCGGCAGTTTCGAGGTGAGTTATCCTCACTATATCGACAGGGTCTACGGCACCAAGGCCGACCCTTTATCGGATGGAAATCCGAGTAGTGTTTGTTGTTATGATATTGCGGAATATGGGCCGGAAGGCATTACGTTATGGGCCGGAAGGCATTACATGTTGTGGGCCGGAAGGCATTGCGATGTGGACCGGAAGGTCATTGCCTGGAAAGGCGTATGTGTGTAATTAGTATGTTGACTGATTCGTAGGGTGATGTTATGCTAGTGACCGGTTAGTCCGGTATCTTGGTTAGGGTAATGATATGTTATGTGATCTGTTGATCGATTCGCTGACTGTGATCTGTTGAATGATTATATGTTGTGTGCACAGTTGCTTGGTCTGGGGTTTGACCCGATATGTAAGGCTGTTCTATGATCTGTTATGTTACGTGGGCATTTTATGTTATGGGCCGGAAGGCGATATGTTATGGGCCGAAAGGCAATATGTTATGGGCCGGAAGGCAATATGTTATGGGCCAGAAGGCGATATGTTTTGGACCGGGAGGTCGTGGCCTGGAAGGGCGTATTTGTGGTTGGTATTTTTGGGGTATCTCACTAAGCTTTCGGGGTTACAGTTGTGGTTTTATGTTTTTAGGTTCTCAGGAGTCTGTGGCAAGGCAAATGCGTGATCGTACCGTTCCCCGCATTGGTGTTTTATGATTTGAACCTGGGAAAAATACTCTGTTAAATAATGTATTGAAAACCTTTTTGTAACAACGTTATTAAAATGGGTGGTTTTTGAAAAGTTTTAATTGTTTTGAAATTTTGGTCGTTACAGTTACCTTATTCAGCTCCCAGTAATCTATACACATCCGATGCGACCCGTCCTTCTTCTTTACAAATCGAATCGGGGCTCCCCAATGCGAACTGCTTGGTCTAATGAATCCCTTGTCTAACAGCTCCTACAATTGTGTAGACAACTCTTGCAACTCAGGAGGATCCAAACGGTACGGTTCCTTAGCTATCCGAGCCGTACCAGGGATGAGGTCGATCCTGAACTCCACCTGCCTCTCCGGAGGTATCCTAGGCAACTCCTCGGGGAATACATCCGCAAACTCTCAAACCACGGGCACATAACCCACTGTCGTCTTTCCCGCCTCCCGGGTATCCGTAACATAGGCTACAAATCCTGTGCAACCCTGCTGAAGGTAGTGCCTCGCTTTCGCTGTCGAACATAAGGTTGGTCCTTGCTGTGGCCTCTCACCATGAATCACCAGCTCTCCCCCAATTGGGGTCCTGATCCGCACCAACTACTGCGCCCAGTCGATCACTGCCCCATTGGGGCTTAGCCAATCCATACCAATAATAACCTTGTTCCCCCGCAAAGGTATGGGAACTAAGTCTACCAGGTAACGTTCCTCGAATAGTCCCAATACAAAATCCCGGTAGACTTCTGATGCTCGCACCGACCGGTCGTCCGCAATCTCGACCTCTAGGGCACAAGAGAAACAAACGATCGGGTAGCGCCCGAATCAAACAACACCTGAACCGGTATACCGTTCACATGGAACGATCCTAAACATATATATATATATATATATATATATATATATATATATATATATATATATATATATATATATATATATATATATATATATAGCATAAATCAATATCATAAACATCATATAAATAAATCAGAGGGGAAGAATCATACCCGTCACCACATCGGGTGCGACACGTGCCTCCTCGGTAGTCAACTGGAAGGCCCGACTCCTCACCACTGGAGCCTCTGACTTGCCCTGCCGGCCATCAGTAATCCGCAGGGTCGCTGGGGCTGGCGCCTTCACTGGCGCTGCTGCTGTCAACTGGGGGCAATTGGCCTTCTTATGGCCCCTCCAGTTGCAGTGGAAACACATCAACTCGGATGTCTGAATAGTGGGTGCAGGGGCGGTACAATCCCTGCTGAAATGCCTCGTCTTTCCGCACTTGTAGCAGCCCGACGATCCCAACCTACACGCCCCCTCGTGTGGTCTACCACATTTCCTATAGCGGCCCTGTCCTGACTGGCCTTTCGGCCTACCATCTGATCCCTTGGGCTTATTCCCCGAAGCCCCATTTTTCTGCCCCTACTCTACCTTCCTCTTTTGGATGTGCTCGAGATCAATCTCCCTCTCCCTTGCCCTGGCAATCATGGAATCCAGGGTAGGGCAAGCTGAAAAACTAACATACTCCCGAATGTCAGCTCGTAGCATATCATGGTAGCGAGTCCTCCTCATGTCCTCATCTCCTGCATACTGGGGCACCAGTAACGCCCTCTCCTGGAACTTGGCGGTGATCTCCGCCATAGTCACCGTAGTCTGTCTCATATCCAACAACACCCTGGCCAGCTGCTGAAGCTCCACAGCTGGCGCAAACTCCTTCCTGAACCGAGTCACAAACTCCAGCCAAAGTAAAAGTTAAAGTCAACTTCCAGTTGACCCTTAGGGTAAAATGACTGTTTTACCCTTGACCATGTCAAAGTAAAAGTCAAAGTCAAAGTCAACTTCCAGTTGACCTGACTCGCCGAGTTGGGCCGCCAACTCGTTGAATCCCTATCCTTTCATCTGTCCTTCTTCACGCATCTAATCGTCGAGTTTGGCAACAACTCGACGAGTTCTTCTTCTAAAACAACCCTGAATGAACCTTCATCCGGCTCGTCGAGTTGTATGAATAACTCGTCGAGTTCATCTCCATCCTATGAACAAGTCCTGTCCTCGACTCACTGAGTTGTATGAACAACTCGTCGAGTTCATCTTCAAGAGTTAGGAGATTACATTGGACTTGCCGAGTCGGCTCATGCACTCGCCGAGGCTTATGAACTCCAGGACTATGGCTTATCCCAATATGTTTGGGTCACTCCCCTGGACCCTCTAAAACCTTTCTGATACTCAACTGGGTCTCTTTGAATCATACCAGAAAAGGGAAGTCGAGCCTCGGACTCGCCGAGTCTCAAGAACAACTCACCGAGTCGAGGTTGTCCAAGTCTTATTTCTCGATTGATGTTGTACAACACTTGACCAAAAGATAGATCTAAGCTTCTAAGATCGGTCTAGCACGTAAAGTTACAAACTTTACGTGCATGCATAGGAGAATAAGCTTAAAAGGCTCCAAAAGAACCTATTAAAATGCATGGGGCTTTCTAAGGCGCTAAGGTCAGCCACTTTATGCCTTATAGTCCCCTAAGGACCTTGGATCTGGAGTCTTAGCCTCAACCATGCTTTCACTCATGGTTGGTCATAAAAAATGGCTCCTTGAAGCCCTAATTTACCCCAAAAAGGGATCTAAAACATGAAGGAGCAAGGTATAAGCTTTATACCTTCAAAGAACTGTAAATGCTGCATAAACTCGAGATCTTCTGACCCCCCTTGGTTCTTCAAGCTTTTCCTTCCTTCTTGTGATCACAAACCACCAAAATCCACGAAAGAGGCCTTAGATCTTCACCAAAGACGATTATGGTTTGATATAAGGTGTTTTGGGAGCATAAGGGACAAGGGAGGCTGAATAAGATGTTTAAATAGGTTGCAAACCCTTAAATTAGGGTTTTGTCCAAACAGGGTCTACTCGTCGAGTCTGGAAGCCGACTTGACGAGTCAGTCATTTAAATCCCGTATCAAATCCGCTTCTACTTGACGAGTTGGGCCTTCTACTCGCCGAGTCTTAGGCCAAAAATGCAAAATACTTAAATAAAATTCATACCAGGAACCAGGTGGTACAAACATATTTGTAGGTAAAAGTACATATACAGTTTAAATCATTCTAAACTTGTATAAAATATTCATTCAACATCCATCTCAAATAAACAAACTATATATATATACACACACACACACACACACATAGCACGTATTTTATATAAAATACTTCATATCTATGTGTAAGATGAAAGTTACTATACACTCACTTGATTTAACGATAATTGGGCAGCACATCGTCTCTTAAAATAATCGTTTCCAATAAAACCAAGATGTTTTCTCAAAAACCGGGCTTCACGTGGACAGAGTTTCGGCTCGAAAACTCTTTTTCTCGGGATCTTCGGGCTTGCTTACGATGCTAGGATAGTATTTAAGGTTTAGGGGTATTTAGTGCAACAATCAAGAAATTTTAAGGGTGAGAGGAGTAAAATGGTAAGATCAATTCGGCTGGCATCGTCCGCTATTTATAGTGGCTGGATACTCCAGTTACGTTGGGCGTAACTGTACGGTACGCATGGCGTACTGCTATTTCAACTAGTACGCTGGACGTACATCGAGTACGCTGGGCGTACTAAGGGATTGTCTCTGACGCATCAAGGCTACGACACATGTCTCTCATGCAAAGGAGTAGGGGGTGACGAACTCTGGATCACTCACATGAGTTTGCTGGGCATACTCCTTCGGACCAGCCTCTAAGTTTGTGCCCAAAACTTCAAAAATTCGTAACTTCCGCATAGGAACTCCGTTTTTGACGTTCTTTATATCCACGCATATGTGAAATTATGCTCTACAACTTACATTAAGACTCCGTCGGCTAATTTTGACTTTATTTTTAAGGTTATATTTTTAACAGGCCGGGACAGGAAAAATCCGTTAAAAATTCATAACTTCTTCATCCGACGTTCGTTTTCGTCTATCTTTTTACTGTTAAACTACTAACGTTGAGATATTTGATTCTCATTTAGGTTGTGTAGGATAAAATCAGTCGATCTAAAATTCGAGTTTCGGGCTGCATACTGCTATGCCAAATCTTAGAAAATTCATAACTTCCTCATACGAAGTCAGATTTGGACATTCTTTTTATGCACGCTCTCGGTTTAATGTATACTACGACTTTCATTTAGATCTTTAAGGGTGAAAATCACTTTATTGTAAATTCACTTTTTATGTCACACAACGTTATGCCGGTTCTGTCGCAAAACTTTAATAGGTCATAACTTCTTCGTTATAACTCGGATTTTGCTATTATTTATATCTCCAGAATCCTTGTTTCGACCACCACAACTTTCTTCATAGATATAGGCTTTATCTAATGTTTTACTTTCACCGTTTATTTTTATCCTTAATTTATTATATAGTCATAATTAAATATAAGGCACATAGATTCACATAATTCATTCTTATTACTTCATAACACGTTACAATAGTTGATCTAGACTATTACATCTTCTTTAAGGCTTAGTCCAGAAACATGGGCGTTATAAAGGACTATGATTGTGAGATCCTCTACCACCCGGGGAAGGCCAATATTGTGGCCGATGAGCTTAGCCGAAAGGTAGCCCCGATCAGAGACATTTGCTTTAGGATGACAGTGGTGACTCCACTTCTAGAGAAGATCTGGGAGGCCCAACAGGAGGCTATGAAGGAGGAACACCGGAAGAGTGAGCATATTGTGGGCCAGATTTCCTCCTTCGACTATGATAGTTGTAGGTTATTAGCACTACACCATCAAGTGTGGGTTCCATAATCAGGTGGTGTGCACCAGATTATGATGGAGGAGGTGCACAAGTCCAGATTTTCCATCCATCCTAGGGCGACGAAGATGTATAAAGATCTTCGCCTTGATTACTGGTGGCCCTGCATGAAGCAAGATGTAGCCTGGTACGTCGAGAGATGCTTGACCTGCAGGAAGGTCAAGGCGGAGCACCAGAGAGCTCATGGCAAGACGCAACCATTGGATATCCCTATGTGGAAGTGGGAGGACATCACTATGCATTTCATCACGAAGCTTCCCAAGACCGCACGAGGAGTGGATTCGATTTGGGTCATCGTGGATCGATTGAACAAGAGTGCCAATTTCATTCCAATCCAGGAGAGCATTTTAGTCGAGAAGATGGCCGACATCTACATCAGAGAGGTAGTAGCTCGACACAGAGTGCCAATTTCTGTGATTTCTGACAGAGGTTTGCGCTTTACTTCCATATTCTGGAAGAGATTCCATGACGAGTTGGGTACTCGTCTACACTTTAGCATGACCTTCCACCCGCAAAAGGATGGTCAGAGCGACCGGACCATCTAGAATCTGGAGGATATGTTGCGGGCATGCATCCTAGACTTCGGTGGTAGCTGTGATACGTACCTTCCCTTGGCAGAGTTTTCCTACAATAATAGCTACCACGCGAGTATCGACCGTCCTCCCTTCGAGATGTTGTACGGGAGGAAGTGCATAACCCCGATATGTTGGGGTGAAGTTGGACAGAGGGTCATGGGGAGTACCGAAGTGGTACTCAAAGCGACATAAAGGATACAGCAGGTTAGGAGCAGGCTTCAGACTGCTCAGAGTCAGCAAAAGAGCTACGCTGACAGACGCCGATCGGACCTGGAATTCCAGGTCGGGGATATGCTTCTCCTGAAGGTTGCACCTTTGAATGGTGTCATCCGGTTCAGGATGCAGGGCAGGTTGGGCCCCAGGTACATTGGTCCTTTCAGGGTTGCTGCCCAGGTGGGCAAGGTGGCGTATAGGCTAGATCAGCCAGTCGAGCTTAGTTAGATCCACAACACCTTTCATGTCTCCCAACTGTGGTAGTGCCTGGTAGATGACTCTGTGGTGGTAACTCTATAGGATATTCAGGTGGACGACAGCCTGAACTACATCGAGCGACCGGTAGCCATCCTTGACAGGAAGAATAAGGATATGAGGAATAAGAAGGTCGAGTTGGTGAAGGTGCAATGGTAGCACCGCAAGGGCTCATAATGGACCTGGGATCCGGAGGACGAGATGAGGGAGCACTACCTCGAGCTATTTCCAGATGTATCAGACTTCAAGGACGAAGTCTAAAATAAGCGGGCGAGATTTGTAACGTCCGGTTCCTGGTATGTATTTTAAATTAAAACTATCACTTTTGAAAAGGGACTCGATGAGTCGGAGGCCTCATACTCGTCGAGTAGGAATGAAGGATTGGACGCGGAATTAAAGCCTACTCCACAATTCGAAAGGCCTCAACTCGACGAGTAGTCCTGCCAGAGTGAAACCCTAATTTTCAGGGTTTGCACCATATTTAAACACCTTAACTGGCCTCAAACACAGCCTCCATCACCTCCAAGTCTTATTCACGAAACCCTAATCCATTTTGAGTGTTCTTGAGCCTTTGTTGTATGTTCTTGGCAATTTGAAGCTTGAGAAGGAAGAAGAAAGCTTTGATGGGTTTGAGCCAAAAGAACATCCTATGTGCTCATGCAAACCCCAATGCTTGGATCTAGGTTTGTATATTGTACATGCACTCAACCAAATCTTGCAAACCCTAGATCTAGTGAGTATAATTCGAAATTAACATAAGAAAATAGATCTACATGATTACCTATTCTTGAAAACTTGAATCTTCTTATCCCTGGAGCTTAGAGTCACAAGTGTCACTCCTTTAATGGCTTACAAACACCAATAGCAAGAAGATGATCTTAGAGAGAGGTTGGAGGCTCTAGAATTCGGCTCTAGCACTCTTAGGAATAGGGTTAGCCGATTTTTGAAGCCTAAGGGGTCTATTTATACTTATGCTGCTAGGGTTTCAGTTAAAACCCTAATTGGATAGCTTAGGCCTTAAGCAGTCCAAAGAACCTTCCAGAATAAGGCCTTGCACGAAAATAAGATGGGATCCCACTCTAATTTCATCCACCCCTTAATTATAAAGGATTATAAGCCCAAATCAACTATCACACAATTGACAGTTCCAATCCCCTTTATTTAATTAATCTCTTTTAGCCACAAAATTAATTCTTAATTAATTCTTGTCTAATATTAATTAAACTATATGATTTCTCCTTTGATATATTATTCATATAACATATTAATAAATCATAATAACCTCTTTATTCATAAATCATCCTATCATGTTGCTTTGGTGAAGCCAACCCAAAAGGACCATGCACAACCAGGTCAAGTACTTACCAAATTTAGTTACGGGTTTAGACACTAATCCAACAGTCTCCCACTTGGATAAGTCTAGTAACTAGAAATGCAAATACAATCCAATTAGCAATCGTAGCTCTCAAAGACGCTGTCGAACTCTAATCTTATCAGTAACCTGTCATTTAGATAAGGGATCGTATAATCCTATGTTCTAGATATTGTGTGGACAATTACATGGAACATAGTTATACTTATTATCCAACAATTTGTTTCTCGATCTCAGATTTTTTTAGCATAGAACTTATTTGAGCACATCAATTAAGTCCTGACTGGGCTCGACACATAAGTCAAACTAAATCATCGAGGAGCCCTGATATCTCTTTTACCCTCTTAGGATAAAAGGAATAGATAAACTTCGACTTATATGCATTTACTATCCACTAATCAAATCATACACAACAATGTGTTTTAGAACATCAAGTTACTGATGCGTTTACGCATTATCAATGCACAACCAATTAGCAAACAATAAACCATATATCTAGGTTTTATGACAATATGATATTATCGTCTTGCGATCACTCGTAATAAATTCCATGAAGTGATTCCAACAAGCGTGGGTTTATTCCAATGCTCAAATCAAGTTCATAATCACTCATGAACGTTGTAGCAAACTTTTTCCATGTCTAATACACTTTAGACAATCTACACACCAATTCATGATAGTCTTCATTCATACCTACTTCCAACATATGAACGACCGTGGACCGTTCGGATAATCTTATTATTCAGGAAGTCAAAACATGCAAAGTGAAACAATAGGTAAACAAGTAACATAAGACAGTAACATTACTAATAAATAATACTCTTTTATTTAATCATCAAATGTTAATTACAATTTATCTGTTACACGTTTCTAAACTATCTAATCTAAACTAATATTGTCCTTCAGACCGATGCTCCTAGCGTGCTGCAAGTGTTTAACCATACTCAGTCCCTTCGTAAGCGGATCTGCTGGGTTATACTCCGACTATACCCTCTTTACTACGAGGAATCATTCTTCCTCCCGATGTTGAATAAAGTGATATTTATGTCAAGATGTCGAGATCTGCCATGATCCCTTGGTTCCTTTGTCAAGGCAACCGCTCCTTCATTATCACATAAAATTTTCAAAGGCTCCTGTATGGCCGGCACAACTCCAAGGTCTCCAATGAAGTTCTTCAACCATATTGCCTCCTTTGACACTTTGCTCGCTGCAATGTACTCTGATTCGCATGTTGAATCAATTATGGTCTCCTACTTGGAACTTTTCCAAGTCATTGCTCCTCCGTTAAGGGTAAATACCCAGCCCGACTACGAACGGTAGTTGTCCCTGTCAGTCTGAAATATTGCATCCCTATACCTTCGCACCTTTAAGTCATCACTCCCACCGAGGACTAGAAACCATTTCTTGGTCCTCCGAAGGTACTTAAGAAATTCTTGACTGTGGTCCAATGCACTTTGCTAGGGTTCCATTGATATCTGGTGACCATGCTCAAAGCGAAGGCCACATTAGGGCGAGTACAAGTCATAACATACATAATCGAGCCAACTGCAGAAGCGTATGGTACTCGGCTCATTTCTGCTATCTTGACTTTGGTACTCGGTCTTTGAGTCTTACTTAATTTGGCATTACTTTGGATTGGTAACTCTCCCTTCTTTGAATTCTACATACTAAAACGTTTTAGTACCTTGTCCAAGTAAGTATTCTGACTAAGTCCTATTGGTATCTTACTTCTGTTCCTCACTATCTTTATTCCCAGATTACAGGCAGCCTCTCCAAGGTCCTTCATAGCAAAGCACTTCCCGAGCCAGGACTTAACTTCCTGCAGCGTCGGGACGTCATTTCCTATGAGTAGTTTGTCATCGACATACAATCCGAGGAAGCTTACTATACTCCCACTAGCTTTGACATATACACATGATTCATCCTCACTTTGTAGAAAACCAAACTCTTTGACTTTCTCATCGAAACAAAGATTCCATCTGCGAGACGCTTGTTTCAGTCCATAAATGGACTTCTCAAGCTTGCACACTCTATCGGGATGCTTCGCATTGAGAAAACCCTCTGGCTGAGCCATGTAAACATCCTCAGCCAACTTTCCATTAAGGAAAGCAGTTTTTACATCCATCTGCCAAATTTCATAGTCATGAAATGCAACAATGGCCAGCATGACCCTAATAGACTTTATCTTCGCAATTGGTGAGAAGGTTTCATCATAGTTAACTCTGGGAGTTTGAGTGAAACCCTTCGCGACCAATCGTGCCTTATAGGTGTGCACATTCCCATCTATGTCATTCTTCTTCTTGAAGATCCATATGCACCCGACCGTCTTACGACTTGGTATATTGTCAACCAAATTCCAAACTTGGTTGTCATACATAGACTGAATCTCGCTGTCCATCGCCTCCTTCCACTTTGTAGACTCCGAGCCTGCCATGGCTTCCTTATAGCTGTTAGGTTCGTCCAAATTTACTAGTGTATTATCACTAATGAATGTATCCCCTTCGGTAGTAATATGAAAACCATAAAATTGGGGTTGAACCCTAACTCTTTCGGAACGTCAAAGAGGTAAGGACTCGTCAATTGGTTCAACCGGAGTTTCCTCATCAGGTTGAGCACCAGCGTTGGAGGTTCCTTCATCGTTTGACTCTTGAATCTCTTCAAGATCAATTTTCCTCCCACTGTACCCTTGGCTTATGAGTTCTCACTCACGGAAAACCCTTCTCCTCGCGACGAAGACAACGTTGTCACTTGGTCTACAGAAGAGATATCAAAAGGACTTATGCGGGTAGTCGATGAAAATACATCGCTCACTACGAGGCTTGAGCTTGTCGTGTGTGTCTCGTCTTACGAAAGCCTCGCAACCCCAAACATTGATATGTGACAATGAGGGAGCTTTCCCTGTCCACATCACGTGAGGTGTTTTGGCAGCCTTCTTCGTGGGGACTAAGTAAAGGATATGAGCGGCAGTCTCTAAGGCATACCCCTAGAATGAGATAGGTAGTGAAGCATAACTCATCATGGAACAAACCATGTGTAGAAAAGTTCGATTGCGCCTCTCAGCTACACCATTCAACTGCGGTGTCCTAGGTGGCGTCAATTGTGAAACGATTCCGCATTCCTTGAGGTAGTCATGGAATTCAAGAATTAGGTACTCTCCACCTCGATCGGATGAAAGCATCTTGAGTTTCCTGCCCAACTGATTCTCCACTCCTTGTTTAAACTCTTTAAACTTTTCAAAGGTTTCCGACTTGTGCCTGATTAAGTAGATATACCCATATCTGCTATAATCATCGGTAAAAGTCACATAGAAGTGGCTCGCATCCCTTGTGGTGGATCTAAAGGGCCCACGCACATCGGTGCGTATGAGATTCAATAAACCCTCACCCCTTTCACAAGTGCCAGTAAAGGGTGACTTGGTCATCTTTCCATGTAAACAAGACTCGCACACGTCATCGTCCCTGAGGTCGAATGACTCCAACACTTCATCCTTTTGGATTTGGACTATACGTTTCTTGTTGACATGTCCAAGACGGCAATGCCACAAGCATGATTTATCTAAACCATTGGATGAATCAATACTCAACACATCATTTCCTAAGTTATCTACAACCATCACAGTTTCATATATTCCATTACAAGGCAATGCTTCAAAATAAAAGACACCATTAAGATAAGCATTAATAGAACCCTTTTCACTATCAAATGAATATCTAAAACCTTGTATATATAAACCATGAAATGAAATAATGTTTCTTGCCATATTTGGAGAATAGCAACAGTTATTTAAATCTAATCTTAATCCACTACTGAGCATTTAAGAGTAAACTCCGATCTTGGTGACAGACGACGATCTTCTGTTTCACATGATCAAATTTATCTTCCCATGCTCCACATCCCTATATCTTATTAGGCCCTACAAATCAGAACATATGTGAAAACACACATCCTGTATCAAGTACCCAAGAAATGGAATGCGATGAATCATTAGATTTAATAGTGTAAATACTTGCGTATGATGGCTTGATCTTCCCATCCTTGATTGCTTGCAGATATTCTGGGCAGCTTCTTTTTGAATCCCCTATCTTGTGGCAATGGTGGCACTCTGCCTCCTTGGGCTTTGAGTTGGGTTTAGCAGAACCAACTTTGGTTCCACTAGAAGAGGTACCATCTTGGGACTTTCCCTTGTGGTGGCTCTTTGAGGGAGCCTTCCTCTTCATACCCTTCTGTTGCCCAATTGCCAAGACATGGGGCAGCAAAGGGAGTTGGAGTTGATGCAACAGACATATCTTTGAGATTTCTCTCAACAGTCCTTAGCAAGCCTTGAAGCTTGATCAAAGCGACCTCTTCCTTATTCATGTGGTAGGTCATGCAGAACTGGTTGTAGCAGGGATGCAAGGAGTAAAGGATGATGTCAATTTCTAGCTCTTCATCAAAGTTAACATTCAACTTTAGAAGGCGATCGACATATCTCAGCATCTTTTGCAGATGGGCAGTAAAGGATTCTCCATTACCCATTCTAGTAGTGATCATCGAAGTGATGATCTCATACCTTTCTTGCCTTGCACTTTGGTGGTACCGATCCAACAAGTCTTGATGCATTTCATAGGGATACATGTCCTCATAAGACTTTTGGAGTTCTGCAGTCATGGTCGCTAGCATGATGCAATGGACTTTCGTAGCATCATGCTCATCAGCCTCAAAGGAGGCGATCTCTTCAGCAGTGGCAGTGTTGAGGTTGATTTCCTTCAGCTTCTCATCGAGGACATACTATTTGTCCTCGTAATGAGTGACCATTCGGATGTTGCGGATCCAATCATTGAAATTGCACCCGTCAAAGATCACTCTCCCACACAAGTTCATGAGTGAGAACAAGCCGGAGGAATTCGAGCCGGAAGCATTGTTGTTTATGTTCGACATCTGAAAAGGAAAAGGAACAAAGTTTGATTAGAAATGAGTCCCCAATTAAACACCCAAATGAGAAATTAGGGCTAGGATCCAACAACATTATTTACAAATTAGAAGAGGGATGTCGTAATCTAACAAGTAAATAATCTGAAGGTAAGTGAATGACCATTCACTAATTCTCCACCATGAAAAACAAAAAAGAGATTAAGTTTTAAATGTACTGAAAACTACTAGATCTTTTGAGATTCATTGAAATTTTAAATGGCATGTTTAAATCTCGATATGCCCCTCTAGTTTGTGACTGGGATGCCGAGGATCACAAAGTGGGTGTGAATAACCATGCAAATATACATGGTGCCCTCATTGTTATAGTCACCTATGCGATGTGTCGGTTAACCACACACACTCCATCGAAATATGAAAAACAATGAGTCACCCTTTGCCACCTTTTCTTAGAACCCAATTAGTGTGCCGGTTAACCACACACGCTCCACTAATGTTTTAGCAAGAGTACAAAGTGTAATTTGATGGAATTGCATCAATTCACTTTTGCCTAAAGTAACTAAGATTGGGAATTTTGTAAAAACATTTAGCTACTTTATATAGATTCATTATACTTTTAATGAGGAAAGGTTTGCCATATCCTACTCGTTCGGCTAACGACCCTACACCAATCAAGGAAGCGGTGGGTGAGAGTGGACACGAATTAAATAGCCATTTTATAGGCCATAACCTTGTACCCCTTTATAGATCGGCTTCGTGAATGAGGCCTACTAACAGTAAGACTAGCAATTAAGTGATATATATATATATATATATATATATATATATATATATATATATATATATATATATATATACATATTAATCCTATAATATTATAAAGTATAAGGTTGAATTTTAAACTTGTAAAATTCTAGGGTTTGAAATTTAAATAGTTCAAATTAAACTTTTAATCAAGAATTTAAATTTCAAAATTTGAGGGTAAGTTTTGAACTTATCAAAACACAAAGGATCAAATAGAAAATAATTTAAAATAAACAATTAATTTAATGATTATCTAAATTTGACCTAATCAAATTAATTTACAAGATAATTGAACAATTAATTTAAATAATCAAATATTATCAAATAAGGAATTTATTATTCAAACAATTGGTAATTATCTTTTGATTTGGTAAGGATAATCATAAAACAGTAATAAAATTTGGATTTTATTAGACAAAAACTATTTAGGTAATTATCCTTAAGCAAAACAGCAAGAAATCCCGAAAATCTCTCTATCTGACAGCTAAACTCGTCGAGTTCACATTGGAACTCGTCGAGTTCATTCAACTCGTCGATTTCTCAATGGAACTCATCGAGTACATCAGACAGAAAGCCCAAAAAACGATTTTAAAGCATGAATGAACATACAAGACATCAATACAACAGAAACCAAACAAAGCTCTGATACCACTGATGGGTTTGAGCCAAAAGAACATCCTATGTGCTCATGCAAGCCCTAATGCTTGGATCTAGGTTTCTCTGTTGTACATGCATTCATTCAAGTCTTGCAAGCCCTAGATCTAGTGAGTATAATTCGAAATTAACATAACAAAATAGATCTAGATGATGACCTCTTCTTGAAAACTTGAATCTTCTTGTCCTTGGAGCTTAGAGTCACAAGTGTCACTCCTCTAATGGCTTACAAACACCAATAGCAAGAGGATGATCTTAGAGAGAGGTTGGAGGCTCTATAATTCGGCTCTATTACTCTTAGGAATAGGGTTAGCCGATTTCTGAAGCCTAAGGGTTCTATTTATACTTGTGCTGCTAGGTTTCAGTCAAAACCCTAATTGGATAGCTTAGGCCTTAAGCAGTCCAAAGAACCTTCCGAAATAAGACCTTGGACGAAAACAAGATGGGCTCCCACTCTAATTTCGTCCACCCCTTAATTCTAAAGGATTCTCAGCCCAAATCAACTATCACACAATTGACAGTTCTAGTCTCGTTTATTTAATTAGTCTCTTTTAGCCACAAAATTAATTCTTAATTAATTATTGTCTAATATTAATTAAACTATATGATTTCTCCTTTAATATATTATTCATATAACATATTAATAAATCATAATACCCTCTTTATTTATAAATCATCCTATCATGTTGCTTTGGTGAAGGCAACCCTAAAGGACCATGCACAACCGGGTCAAGTACTTACCAAATATAGTTACAGACTTAGACACTAATCCAACAAGCTTGGTGATTAAAGAGGATGCAAGTAGATCTAGAGTTTGTGCTGCCTTTCCAACTAATTTGAGTAATAAAGTCTATACCTTGTCTATTCATCTATTAGATCCCTTCATGGAGTTGTTCAGGGCTTTAAGGAACCATCTTTGGAACCATTCATGGATCCAAGAATGTTTGGGGTCAAGACTTCGATTCCAAGGTCTTTGAGGGACTCCATGGCATAAAGGTGCCAACGTTTTGGCCATGGGAGTCCCATGCATCATAAGAACCACTTTTTAGGGCTATTTGAGCTAAACAACCCATGCATGAATGTAAAGTTTGTAACTTTACGAGTTATATCGACCCTAGGAGGTCATATCTATGTTTTGGATGCATTAAGCCCGACTAAAATCAGTTGTATGGAATTAGAATTTAGGGGAATCGACGAGTCGTTCTTAGGACTCGTCGAGTTGGTTCGTGGTTCCCCAACCTTTCTGTTACTGAACAAACTTGTTGAGTCTAGAAGATGACTCGGCGTGTTGGACGTGTTTATGGACTTGGATATCAAATAACTCGACGAGTCCAAGGATGAACTCGGCAAATTGATATAAAAAATGGCCCGATTTGTGTGAAGAGAAACTCGAAGAGTTCAAGGATGAACTCGGTGAGTTGATGAGCAAAATGTCCCAACATACATGTAGAGGAACTCTACGAGTTCAAGGATGAAGTCGGTAGTTGTGAGTGAAATACCCTAACTCTGTATGAAGGAGAACTCGACGAGTCCAAGGAAGGACTCAACAAGTTCAAACGGAAAGTCTCGATTCTGTCATGAGGAGAAACTCGACGAGTTAGATCGCGAGTTCAAGATTCTCTGAATCATGGAACTCGACGAGTTGACGAACCAACTCGTCGAGTTGAGTCAACCAGAATGTTGGCTTGGACTAGAAGGTTGACTTTAACCAGAGTGTTGAACTTTGACTTGACCATTGACCAGAGTTGACCCTTAAAAGGGTTTATAAGTTTAAAATAGTAATTAAAGAGATGTTCTGTGTAGGAGTTTGAGGAGGGTTGATCCCAACACCGAAGAAAATTCAACTACTTCACGACATTAAGGTGAGTTACCTTCCAATAGAAATAGGTCTAAGGCCACAATGTCGGCCCACTAGTAGGAGTTGTTTGTTAAGATGATTGTCTTTGTGATAATTGTCTGGTGTGCCACTATTTGTTATGCTTTATGTGCTAGTATGCTATGTGATTATGTGATAGTGGTAGATAGGGTACTAGTCCCCGGACCCGGTTGAGATATACTGGCAGGGTAGGTCGGGCACCCAGATATGTCTGACAGCATGATATGCTATGCTATTATGTGGTAGTGGTAGGGGTGAAATAGTCCCCGTAGCCGGGTGAAATAACCGGAGGGTAGGTCGGGCACGCATATATGCTTGAAAGGCTAGGTCGATCCCCTAGATATGCTTGACAAGGGGTAGGTCGGGCACCCCGTGTATGCCTGACAAGGGTAGGTTGAGCACCCAGATATGCTCAGCATGGTAGGCTGGGCACCCAGATATGCCTGGCAATATGTTTTTTGTATGGTATGTGGTATGATGAGGGAACTCACTAAGCTTGGTGCTTACAATTTCAATTTTTGTTTCAGGTCCTTCTTCTAAGGGAAAGAAGCCGGTACGGTAGCGGCGCATCACACACACACATACACGATTTCCAAATACGAGATTCTTGGGATTTGTACTCTGACATTGTTACTACGTGATGACATTATTTTGAGACTTAGGATCTATGGATTTTTATGAAATGAAATAACTTGATGATGTTTTCTATAAATTGTTTTATAAATTGCTATATCAAAAATGAAAATTTCGGTTCATATTTTTGGGATGTTACAGCTATGGCTACACCCGCAGACTTACAACACTTCTATCATTATCTAGCAACCTTGTGAAAGCTACGGCTATCCCGTAGTCTTATAACACTTTTCATGCTAACTCAACCACTAATCATGGTCTTTTTGTTGATTACTAATTCAAACACACCCAAAGTCGAGCATATATATACAATCTAATATCCCAAGCTGAACTCATGTCTTGACTGAAACCCCTGACATGTTTCCCCAGGCCTTCTATCCGATTCCAAGGGAAAACATGGACCAAATGTTGGAACGTTTTCCGAACTCCCAACTAACACAATCTTCAAGCTAGACGACCACTCGACTATTTTTCTCTCTAGCGGGGATGCAAAACCCATCCTAGTTTCACTCATATTTCTTCCCCTGGATACTTGATCGATTCTCCCCCACTTAGGTTCGACTAAGGCTTCATGGCATGTAAGAGTTGAAGAAATCCCACCCCTTTTTGCTTCTTAATAATCCACTGTTAACAACCTGTGCTTACTAATACTAACGATCAATTACCAGTCAAACCTTAAGATCGCCCATCCCCTAAAATCTTGAAGAGTACTCTTGAAATCTGGTCCAGTCTAACACCTCGATCCACCTCCCATGCTGGCGACTAGAAACCTTAACCTTTACTCTAACTGACGAATCCTCGCAGAACCACTAAACCATAATCAAACACAAGCCACGTGAAAATCCAATTTCCTTAGAGCATCCAATTATCAAATACCTTTGCGTCTAACACCCGTATCTTCCTGCTACTGCTCCCCTTCTAGTGCCATTGGTGCTAGAACCCAGAAGTTCTCCCATAGGCTACCGCAGATCATACCAGAACAAATGATGAAACCACAATTCCTCATAGATACAGGGGGACTGGCCCTATTGAAGCTATCCCCGTACCTTCTACATAATACCCCTGGCCAATCTCTACTACAAACCGAGAGAACACTGAACACCCCGATCCATCAAAAAGGGGAACGACCTTTTACTAACTACTTAGTAATTCAAGGTATGCAATTGGCATATGACGTTATTTGATGATCTAACCCAACAGGGGAAAAGAAATAAACCACGCACACAAGTACCCACCCCGCTACAATATTCCAAACTAAAGCAAAACAATGCCAACAATGTGCCGATAAAACTGAAAGAATGCAAGGTTACATACCTGCAACATCGCCTGTTGGAGTCCTGACTTCTCCTATCTGACACCGTAGGGCCTAGCTCCTTCTGCTGACATGACGAACCCCGCCACACTTGTAGCAGCCCAAACCCTTGAAGCAGCAAACTCCCTTGTGCACCTTCCCACATGTCTTGCATTGACTCTGGACCTGTTGGCCTTTCTCCCGATGATCAGAAGTCTTGGGTCTCTTCCTTAGACCCTCTACTATACGGACCTGGCATGGCCCTCTCTTCCTAATGTGCTCCAAATCAATCTCGCGCCCTCGGACTCTGGAAGTCCTATCCTTCAGGGTCTGACACCCCATCACGGTCACTAACTCCCTTGCCACGACTGAACTGCAACAGTTGGAACATTCTCTGCCCCAAATAGGGTCACAAACTCCTCCCAAAACATAGTCTCCAATTCGTAAAGGACAACAGATTGTGCAATCAATTCCTAGTAGTTCCTTGTCTCCCGGTACAAGACATTTAAGGTGAACCAAACCTTGGCTCCTATGGGGTAGAGACTAGTGCAAAAAACACCTTCCATCTCCTCAATCCAACAGACTCAATATCTTGGCAGTCCTTCCCTCGACTGGCTCACCACCTGAGCCGAGACCTAATCCTAAACCAGAACCGTCTCCTGAGTGCTCATCTCCAAAATGAAAAACCACAAACACTCTTGGTCAAAACATACTCACGGATTCTCCTTCGTGAAGCTTCTCATATTCTCCAAGACTCTCACTGATTCGAGTATGGATCCTATGCTTTTAGTAGTACGGGCCCAATACTACCTTCTATACCTATCAATACTTTCCTCAACAATCCTCCCGAATCCTGTAAGTCACTTCCTCAAACTGATGCACCTAAGACTCACTAAACCACACTACTAACCCACCGTAGCATATCCTAGGCTTTCCTAGGTTCCCGAACTCACCCAATCCTCAATTGCTGAAGAATTCTTTGTAATGTCAACTAGCTACCTCATGAATATAGCCACATGTAGCAGGGATCAGATAATCCTTCAAGTGAAAGACTCATCCCTAGAACAGTTAGACTCAAACGAGAGTTGCGCAATAGGGTCAAGTCCATCACTCTGAGATTATCTAGTTTGTGCCACATGTGACTTAGCATACTCACTTAGTAGCTAACTCACATTACTAAGAGCCCCACAAAGCACAAAGCAAGTAGCATTCGGACAATGGAAAAATCTAACCAACATACTACAATCAAACCATTCTCTCCTCTTATCAGGAATCTATACTGGCATGAGATTCTAAGACTCATGCAATTAGGCATAACCTAAACAAGCCATCCTATCACTGGCTGATCAGTACTAGCATGCAGGTCTACAAGCACATACAATAGGCAGATAAGGCATCCTTCCTAGATCCTTAGCCCTAATATAGCATGCAGTTCACATATTGTCAATTCATATCATAACATAACATAACATAACATAACATAACATAACATAACATAACATAACATAACATAACATAACATAACATAACATAACATAACATAACATAACATAACATAACATAACATAACATAACATAACATAACATAACATAACATGTATGGGTATCTTGGGGAAAACTTACTTAAGCTCGGCTGATTACATGCATCACACTCTATGTTCTTTATCAAAAACTCTTTATTTTAAATTTTAGAAAAATTATTTTATTGTAAAAATCCTTCAAATCCCATATTTGAGTTGAGACACGCCCGAGAGTCTGTCCAAATCCCTCAAACCAGGGCTATGATACCAACTTGTAACATCCCAAAATTCAAGACCAAAAATTTCATTTTTAAATGAGCTATTATAAAACCAATAGTATAAAATAAACATCCTTAGTGTCATACCATATCAAACTAGTATGTCAATAATCAAAACATGTTATAATGAAACAATATTAGAGTATAATCCCAAAGATCTCATGTGCAGAAAACATAGAGTGATGTGTTGCGATCGAGCTGACTCCTTTCCTTTGAAACGAAGTACCTGAAACCAAAATTGTAAACTGTAAACATAAAGCTTAGTGAGTTCCCCTATCATACCCGTCACATCCCCATTTTCACGGCCAAAAAAAGACCGATTTTGTTTATGCTTTATAAAAAATAGAGTACCTCTTTTAATAAAAATGTTGCGGAATTTGTTCCCAATAAAACATGATAAATAAGTTATCAAAGAATTTCCAAAGAAAAGTATTTTTATTCATTTTAAAACATTTGGGATACCATTGTCAATACAGTAACATAAGCATAAACAGAACTTACATTCATTATCACTAGTGATTTATATCTCCTTAATCTCTTACTGTAATGTGACTTCATATCAACACCTGTGATATAAATAAACTGAGTGGGTCAGGTTGGGAAACCTGGTGAGTACATAGGGTTTTCAACCCACAATAATATAATTATTATGTTAAACATCAAGCAATCAACCCAATTACCCATCCCCATTATCTTCTTTACTCTTAAGGATCTACCCTAAGATTCAGCTATTCCTCGTTCGTTCATTCCTAAGGAGTATCCTAAGGAATCGGCATCTAAGTTTGCATAGTTGCCAAGGTTTATCTCATTTATTAACAATATCGTTTTCGAGAGTCCACTCACAATACCTATCAATGGGTTTTTAGAGTACACCGGGTGAAGACATCGTTCACAACACCTACAGGTTGCGAGCTTGCTAGTGTTCCACTAGACTGTCTAGAATAATCTGTGGTTGTCATTCATACTCTGCTAGATGACGGGGCCATCGCTTGGGGTCATCGTTTGGCTCATCGTTTTCGGCTCATCGTTTTGGCTCATCGCTTTGGCTCATTACTTAGGTCATCGCTTCGCACCATATTTTATCACTCATATATCCTCGCTCATCATTCATCTTATCTTTCATCGCTCATCATTTATCTCATCTTTCATCACTCATCATTTATCTCACCTCTAATCTACCCATATTTTATCCTAACACATTTTGTAGATATAAAATACATATACAGTTTAGATCATTTAAAACATGTATAAAACGTTTCATCCAGCATAGACAGCAAGTATTCAGACAGTATACACACATAGCACATAATTTATATAAAATAATTCATATCTATGTGTAAGATGAAAGTAACTATGCACTCACTTGTTAAAGTGATGATTCCAAACTCGGGTAGCGCTTTGCTTTTAACGATTCTATTTTCCTTCGACGAAACCTAGCATCAATACCACTAGGACTTAGTCTAACGTTAACCGCGACTAATTGATAGTCTAGCTATTATTACTATTATATAAGCATTAAACAACACTCTTATATAACTCATAATAATAGCCCAAATAATTATTTTAAGGTCCTAATAACGTTACTATAATTAATTAGAAGCTATATTAAAAATAGCGTAGGCGTAGCTCACTTACAACGAGTTTTTCTTAAAAAAAACCAAGCTTCGCTGGAGTAGCGTTTCCGAGCCGAAAGCTTTTCTTCTCGGAGCCGTCGGGAGCTTTGGGTCTTCCTTGTCATGCTAGGGAGGTTCCCTAGACTTGGTAGGGGTTTAAGGAGGCTAGAGAGAAGTTAGAGAAAGAAAGAAAGGATATGGTGTGAAGAAATTATGAATGATTCATCGTTTATTTATAGGGGTTTTATCGTAGAGTAGCCCCTAAGCTTCGTTCGTATCTTCCGCGTACGAGCTTCATTTTCTACGTTCTTTATATCCACCTGTTGGTATTTACGAGTACTACAACTTTCATTTAGAACTCGTCAGCTAATTCTCATTCTATATCCGATTTGCAAAACTGTATCGAATTTATCGCGCTCGAAGAGCAGGGACTAAGTTTCGTCCATATCTTTCGCATGCGAGCTCTATTATTGATGTTCTTTATATCCTTGCGTTGGTATTTACCAGTACTACAAATTTCATTTAGATCCCGTTGGCTAATTTTTACTCTATCTCAGATTTACAAAACTGTATCGAGTTCGCCGCACTCGAAGGGTAGGGACTAAGCTTCGTCCATATCTTTCGATACGAGCTCCGTTTTCGAGCATCTTCTTATCATTTAACTCCTATTAACGATATCTTCATTTCTCGTTTACATTATTTTGGTTAAAAATCTACCGATCTAAAATTCAAATTTCGGGTTGTGCATTACTATGCTAAATCTTAGAAAAATCATAACTTCCTCATACGAAGTCAGATTTGGATGTTATTTTTATGCACACTCTCGGTTTAACATATACTACGACTTTCGTTTAGATCGCTAAGGCTAAAAAGTATTTTATCGCAAATTCACTTTTTACGATTCTCGGTGTCGTGCCGGTTTAGTCATAAAACTTCGACGGGTCATAACTTCTTTGTTATAACTCGGATTTCAGCGTTCTTTATATGTCCGGAAACTCTTGTGCCATATACTATAACTTGGTCAATATAATTTATTCTAAATTATCTTATATCGAAAATGTCATTTTTGACGCTCATTGTCTCTAAATTGACTAGCCCGAATCTGCGGGCGTTACAATACTACAGAGCATACAACATATATACTGTCTAACATATCCGGGTACTAGACTACCCCTGTGGTCTCTTTCAATCGGTAACTGCCTAGCATATCAGGGTGTTGGCCTACCCCTTCGGTCCTGTCGACCGGTACCTAGCCTAGCATATCAGGGTGTTGGCCTACCCCTTCGGTCCTTTTGACCGGTACTTCGCCTAGCATATCAGAGTGCTGGCCTACCCCTTCGGTCCTTTCGACCAGTACCGGGGACTATTTCACCTCCTACTCTACCACATAACATCCTAGTGCATAAACATATAATCATATACTACCTAGATTATCCGGGTGTTGGCATACCCCTTCGGACCTATCAACTGATATTGGGGTCTATCCTACCCCTATCACATATCACATAACATCAAAGCATACTAGCACATAAACATAACAAATAGTGACATACCAGATAATTATCACAAAGACAATCATCTCTACTATAACTCTTACTAGTGGACCGGCCTTGGTGCCTTAGACCCACTTCTACTGGAAGGTAACTCACCTCGTACTGCTGAAGTACAGTGCAAGGAATCCTTACTGATGTCCTAGCAACTCCTCGAGCTATCAATACCACAATATCACCCAATTAGCAATTGGGTCCTAAACCATGATTTATAATCCATACTTGGGGTAAAATGACCATTTGTCACACCCCCAAACCAGACGGCGGAAACATCGGAGGGCTCGCGTGACTTAAATTGAATATCATCACAATGAATATACATGAACCATAACATAAACATCACCATGCATTAATACATTACAACTAACCTTGTTCACATCAAGTACATTGTCTAAATACTACATATCCATAACATAAATTGTTTGAGAGTTTTCAAAACATAACATCCTAACACACTTGGTATTGTTCTTCAGCTTATCTGTTACCTGAGAATACAATTTATTTTGAAAATGTCAACATATTGAATGTTGGTGAGTTCATAAGCAGGGTTGATATGAAAATGTTTTGTGCGGTTTATAAAAACCCAGAAAATCCAAAATTTTCTGAAACGACAATTGTTTATACAAAAGTGTGAAGATCCATAGGTTTATGCATGAATGATTTTAAAGCGTGTATAAATGAGAAGTTTTGCATTATAGTTATTGAAAGTACAAGTTAATAGTGTTGATTTCCCCGAAAAATCCGATGTTTTCCGATAAAATAGTATGATTGTTTCGAATTATTATACCGTCACAACGAATGATTATGAATTCCCTTGATTACTTAGATAGTATTGGATTTATTATGTGACTCGTTATAACCATGCACGATAATGACTAGTTCGTCTGTCTTGGCATTCTATTGAACGCCAGAATTGATCTTAAGATTTTGTCACCCTAGACTGGCCAAGTCTAACTGTAGCGAACAACTGAGGTGTGGGGAAGTCACCCCCGTATAGTTCTATACATGAACTCTCGCTCTCCACCATGAGACTTTGATTATAACTACAAACTACAACCGACACTTCAAGGTGTCGCCTGTTATTACTCACTTAATCCAAACAAATTTAATTACCCTTGATTAACGACCTAAATTCGTTTACTTGAATAGAAGGTAAGCCTAACAGACGAGGAGAAAAGGACTGCGAGGTTCCACTAATCGCGTGTGTTATCCAAGGCTGTCGAGTATACGAAGGGCGCGTTGGCCTACTTCGCAATCTGATTTATTTGGACCTTACTAGCAATACTAGTGGGCCACTAAGGCCCAACAACATGTAGTTGCCATTGAGGGTTCCTTAAGCATGTAATTGGGTCACAGGAGGCCCAAATAACATATATTATTATTGTTAGGTCCAAAAGTCATGTTTAATGGGTCACGAAGGCCCAATAAGCATGATTTGAATCTTTCAAGCCCAACAGTTTGAATATTTACTTGTTTTAAGTATGGTATAATTGTCGGAAGGTCTGATTGATCAATTGTTGAATCGCAAAGGCATGAAGTTTGTCGATTGTTTTATAACGATATTTAAATTAATGAAAGTATATGCACACTTTTCCATTATAAATTCCTAGTTAGGATTTTGGTATTTTTGACCCAATATCTTAATAATAAAGTAATTGACTCAAAAATATTAATTTGACCTTTTCAGCCCTTCTTTAAGTAAAATGACACTTTTAGTCCCTTTTTATAAAAAATGGCATTTTAGGTCCTTAAACTATTTTTCTTGATATTTTGACCCAAAGACTTATTTAAAAGAAATTTTCAGCCCAAAGTTTACTTTTTGGCAGTTTCAGCCCCATTAGTAAAAAGATTTTCATTTATTGTCCAAACATTTCGCAACTTTTACAAATTTGACCCAAAATCCAAAAACTTTGCATTTTTGATCCTTTTTGGCAAAAAGGGTCATTTTAACCCCTGAAATAGATTTACTTACCTTTTTTCTCACTGTTTTGAGATATTTACCATTTCAGTCCCTTAAAACCCATTTTTTCGCAAATTTGGGCCTATGGGTTGAAATGCCCAAATTTGGCCCAATAGACTACACTTTACATTTCTAGTCCTTTAAAGAGCATAATATTCATAAAAGCTTCTATTTTAACTATTTTGACCCTTTTGTTCCTTATGAAAACCGTGAATGACAACCTATAAACAACTTTCGTTTATTTGACAAAAATAGTCCAAAAATGAGTTTTATGTTGTAACATGCTTATTATAACCTTAGATGATAATTTTTCTTGACTTGCTAAATGTAATACATCATAGATCACGTATATTTTCCGCCTTGATCCATAGATCTCAAGATTTCTTTCCTTTTTGGAACATATTTACCACATAAACACATAACATACACATACACATACACATACACATAGATACACACATTTTACTTGTATTCTCCCTCATAAAACTTGTGAAAACCGAAAATAGAGGGGTATGAACTCACCTTGCTTTGTTGTTTCGGTTTGAAGAAAGAAATGGAAGAGTTTGATGCTATTTTCGGCCATAGCATGCTTTCTTGGGTCGATTTCGAACTTAAGAAGCTTCTAAGGAGTAGATCACAAAAATTGTGTGAGTTAGGAAGAAGTTTTGATGAAATAAAGAAACTAGTTTATGGATCTAAACAAAAACTAACCAAAGATGATGATTCTTATGGAAGAACCTCCTTGAAATGCACTAAATCTCGAAAATTTTGAAGGAGGAATGAAGGTGTTCTTGAGAGTATTTGGAAGTGAATTAAGTGTGTGTGTGTATGTGTTGATACCCTCGGATGATAGTAGAAGAAGGAGAAGAGAGAGAGAGAGAGGTGAAGGGATGGATGCATGGAGATATGTGAAATTGCATGGAAGGTGAATATGTAATAAGTAGGTGGCTAACCCTCCTTAATTCCCTTAATTTCCCTTTTTTTCTATTTGGGCCGAGAGAGGGTAAAGGAAAAGAATGGTTTGGGCCTTTTTGTGCTTGAGTCCATAATATGGGCCCAATTTGATGGTTTTCGGTCCATTGGGCCTTTTAGGGGTGTTTACGGCCCAATTTTGTATAAAAGGATAGATTTATGGTCCATGAAAGCTAATTGAATCAATTATGGCCCAGTAAGGCCCATTAAGGTAAACCAATTCATTTTGGATTCATTAAGGCCCAAAATGTTAAGTTTTATGAAAGTGGGTCCAATTAGGGTCCATTTAAGGGGCCTAAGTCCAAAATAGTCAAATTGGAAGCTTATTGGTCCATTAGGCCCAATAAGGAAATCCTAGTCCATATGGACTTAAATCGGGAGTTTATTAGGGTTTCCAACCTTTTGTTGACTATTTGAATGTTTGTAGAGGGTGCTTGATGGAATTTTGTTTTCATTGAATAAGAACCATACATGCTTTCAAGTTTTAGTTACAATGTTATCCTTGTTAAGGGTTTTCAAAACATCAGAATTCTTGGTTATGACATCATCCCCCCTTTAGAGGGAATTTCGTCCCGAAATTCTTTTTGAAGCTAGATTTGAAAATGCGAGAATAGGTGAGGGTACTTCTGCTTCATCCGGTCTTCGTGTTCCCATGTGAATTCTGGTCCACGTTTCGCGTTCCACCAAACTTTCACAATCGGAATGCGACTTTGCTTAGTACGCTTCACTTCCCTGTCCATGATTTCAACTGGTTCCTCGATGAACTGGAGATGCTAGCTGATTTCGATTTCTTCTAATGGGATGACGATATTTTCGTCGGATAAACACTTCTTCAAATTGGAAACATGGAATACGGGGTGTACACTGCTGAGCTCAGCGGGTAGCTGCAGTCTATAAGCCGCTGGACCGATTCTGGCAAGAATATCGAAAGGCCCAATGTATCGTGGGTTTAGTTTTCCCCGTTTCCAAAAACGAATCACTCCTTTCTAGGGAGAGACTTTTAACAACACCCAATCCCCGACTTGAAATTCCAAGGGCTTTCGCCGTTAATCAGCGTAGCTCTTCTATCTGTCTCGTGATGCTTGTAGTTGAGCTCTGATATGAATTATCTTCTTGGTCGTTTCGCTTATGATTTTTGGTCCCGTTAATGCATTGCTAAGTGTCTATCCTCTTGCTAGCTAAGTGTCACCTACCTTAGCCTAACACAACGGTGATCTACATTTACGCCCATACAATGCCTTGAATGGAGAAACTTTGATGCTTGAGTGATAACTGTTGTTGTACGAGAATTCGATTAAAGGCAAGTGGGTATCCCACGACCTTCCAAAGTCTATCACACATACGCGAAACATATCTTCAAGCGTTTGAATGGTTCGCTCGCTTTGATGATCCGTTTGTAGGTGGTAGGCAGTGCTCATGTCAAGTTGTGTTCCCATAGCTTTCTGAAGCGATTGCCAAAAGCGTGAAGTAAACCTACTATCTCTATCTGAGATGATAGATATTGGCACTCCATCGAGTCTCAAGATTTCCTTGATATAGGTTCTTGTCAATCGTTCCATCTTGTATGACTCTTTTATTGGTAGGAAATGAGCGGATTTTGTTAACCTGTCGACTATTACCCATATGGTATCCAAGCCATCTGTTGTCTTGGGTAGTTTGGTCACAAAGTCCATAGTAATCGTTTTCCATTTCCACTCGGGTATTACTGGTTGTTGTAATAATCATGAGGGCTTCTGATATTCTACATTTACTTTAGCACAAGTGACGCACTTGCTAACGTAAGTGGCAATTTTTGCCTTCATGTTAGGCCACCAATGATGTTGCTTGATATACAAGTACATTTTATCTGAACCCGGATAGATGGAGTATCGTGTCTTGTGGGCTTCATTCATGACTACTTCTCTGAATCCCCCAAGTTTAGGGATCCAAATTCGGTTCATGAAATAATATGCTCCGTCCTCCTTAACTTTGAAATTCTTTTCCATTCCACGTAACGCTTCGCTTGTTCTGTTTTCTATCTTCATAGCATCGAACAGGGTTGCTTTGATTTGCGAGGACATATGGGATTAAATGGTCATTGAAAGACTTTTTACATGATGATTTGAGTATTCTTTTCGACTCAAGGCATCAACTACCACGTTAGCCTTGCCTGGGTGGTACTTGATTTCGCACTCATAATCGTTTAGCAACTCAACCCATCTTTGCTGCCTCATGTTTAACTCCTTTTGATTTAAAATGTGTTGGAGACTCTTGTGGTCAGTGAAAATGATGCACTTTGTACCATAAATGTAGTACCTCCAAATCTTCAAGGCGAAGACCACATCTCCCAATTCGAGATCATAGGTGGTATAATTCACCTCATGCGCCTTTAGTTGTCGGTATACATAAGCTATCACCTTCCCACGCTGCATGAGTACACAGCCTAAACCTTGATTTGAAGCATCGCAGTAATCTACGAAGTCCACTGTTCCGTCTAGTAGTGATAGTATCGGTGCACTGCAGAGTGCTTGCTTCAGAGATCGGAATGCAGCTTCTTCCTTATCTGTCCATTCAAAGGGTACACCCTTTTGTGTAAGCATGGTAAGTGGCTTGGCGGTTTTGGAGAAGTTCTGAATGAACCTCCTGTAATAGCCTGCGAGACCTAAAAATTGGTGAATTTTTGTAGGTGTCGTTGGGATCGCCCACCCTTCAATGGCTTTGACCTTAGAAGGATCCACATGTAACCCTTCTTGACTAACAACATGACCCAAAAATTTCACACTACGAATCCATAACTCACACTTAGAGAGTTTTGCGTATAACTTTTAGGTTCGTAGGGTTTCCAAGATTTGTCGGAGATGTCGGTCATGCTCCTCTTCGCTTCAAGAATAGACTAGGATATCATTGATGAAAACAATGACAAAATTGTTGAGGAATTGTAACATCCGAATTTCCAGGTATTATGTTTGACCATTTATTTTTGAGGAAAAGAGAGGGACTCGACGAGTTGACTCGTAGACTTGTCGAGTAGGACTGCGATTGCTGACTGGTTTAATGAACGGAATCGACGAGTCAGAAAGGGTGGAATCGACGAGTCCATGCTGTGGATTGAAACCCTAACTCTCGGGGTCTGTGCCCCATTTAAAGGCCTTTATGGCCTCCATTTGCGGCTACCAGTCCTGAGAGAGAAACCCTAGAGAGCATGAACAAGTTGTGAGAGAGATTGAGCTATTTTGATCATTTTTGGTGTTGTTTAGCAAAAGAGAAAATGTTTCCAGCAAGAGGAGGTCAAGGGAATTGCTATTATGTGGGTTTCCAACTTGGATCGGCAACTTTGAGGTAAAAAATTGATCCCTTTTTCTGTTTAGTATGAGATCCTTGAATTTTAGGGTTTTCTATACCCTTTATTGGTTTGTTTTGATGCTTATGTTGTCCCATTGAGTGATAGATTATGGATCGGACCTTTTGAGGTCCAGAGAGCCTTAGCCAACCTGCTTTATGCGGTTTCATGGAGGAAATGAACTTAGGTGGCCATTTTAGTAGTTACTTCACCAAAAGAAGCTTTGGGGGTGTTGTATGTGTACCAAGATTCGACATTTATGTGATTATTATGCTTGGGAAGGTCAAATCTATAGATTAGAGAAGCAGATCTGACCTCAGAATGTCATTTGAGTGTGATCATGGAAGCAACTCGCCGAGTTCATAAGTGGACTCGACGAGTCGAGTCGGGGTTGCCCCACGATTCGTGTCAGGAGAAACCCATCGAGTGGATGGATCACTCGACGAGCCAAGAGAGGCTAGAAGGGCTTAGAGGACCCACATGGACTCGCCGAGTCACCCAGGTGCACTTGACGAGTCGGGTCAAAGTTTGACCGTTGAATTTCGTTGACCTTAGGGTTCTGGCCAAGACTGATTCAAGAGAGTTCAGAGAGGGGTAGAATGGCCTTGTACCTAATCTTTAGAGATGAGACTATGAGAGAGTATTGATCGGAGGTGTTATTTAAATTATAGGAAGGGGCTAGGTCGGGACGTTGAGCACGAGAGTTCATCTGACTTCATTCGAGGTGAGTCTTCTCACTATATATTACCTAGAGTGGTATCTATGTGTAGACTGGAGGGTCTTGCGTGCCATGTGTATGTATGAGATTGTGTGCAGTGTGATATATGTATGCTATGTGATTGTTTAGACCGAACTGGAGGGTCCAACGATATAGACCGGACCAAAGGGTCCAACGATACAGACCGAGCCGAAGGGTGCAACGAGCTATGACCGGACAGAGTGTCCAACGAGCTACGGGACTGGAGGTTTCCGCTGAGACATATCGATCGGAGGGTTGTACTTTAGCCTCGAGTGGCGTATGTGTTGTATGTGGTATTTTGGGGAACTCACTAAGCATTTGTGCTTACAGTTGTTGTGTTATGTGTTTCAGGTACTAGCGAGGACCGTGGGAAGGCACCGACATGACCAGTACACATTGAGAGGATTTATGTATTTGAGATCTTGGGATTTGTTTATTGTAATGACATGTGACACATTGGATTACTATGATATTTTATGAATGAAAGTATGTTTTAGAAATAAAAAAAATTGTTTTCGAAATTTATGTTGTTACAAGTTGGTATCAGAGCTTTGGTTTGAGGGATTCGGGTGCATCCTCAGATGTATCTGAACTCAAACTGAAGATTTGAGAAAGTTTTTCATAAAATAAACAATTTTTCTAAGAGAGAAAAAGATTTTGAGAAAGGAAGAACGGAGCAGTGTGTACGATCAGCTAGCGCCCGAACGGTAATATCCTAAAATACCCTTACATTATGTGTTAAGAGATATGATATCATATGTTATGCATGCTAGAGTAGACTAAGTGTTCATACTAGGAATTGAGTGGCCTGATTTGTGATACCTTAGCCTAGGGGGTTACTGCTGCTATGAGATGCTTCGAGAGTGAGTAGGTAGCAGTGAGGAGCTTATGAGAGGTCTACCGAAGGGTAGCCTATGCTAGTGAGATGTAGAGTACTTGTGATCTGGGATCCAAAGAGGAGGACTTGGGATGAATAATGATACAGTGTGGATGGTAGTATAGGGCCCATACTACTGAAGACACCGGATCAGTGCGCAACCCAAGTAAGAATTCTTAGGATACTAGGGAACAAGTAGAGTTGAGTTATCGAGTACGTGTATGCTCGAGTGAGTCTCCGATATCTTTATGTTGAATTTCAGAGACATCATGGTTGGGACACGCCACACACCTGAGAGCAGCAGTGTTAGTGATGAGGAGATCCGCTGGTTGATTCATGAGGAGGTGGCTGCGACCATCTGAGCGGAAATACCAGAGATGTTCGGGTCTATCAAGACCACGTTGATCGAGACTTTTGATGAGCAGTATGCCGCTCTTACTGATGCCGTTGTTGTTGCGGCCACCACAGCCATCGTTGCTGGCAGGCCACAGGGAGGTGACTCGTTGCTGTATTGAGAGTTCAGCAACACAAAGCCACCAAAGTTTGATGGGCCGCAGGATCCGATCACTGTGATGAGATGGATTGCTGATATTGAGGGATGTTTCAATAACTGCTCATGTCCGGAGCATTTGAGAGTACGGTTCGCGTTGAACCAGCTTCGCTTGGGGGCGAAGGACCGGTGGAAGTTTGTATCGACAGATTTCACCCCCGCTGAGCTTACTGCGGTGACCTGGGAGAGGTTCACCACTATGTTTCGTGATAAGTACGTTCCCCCTGTGGAGAGGGAACGGCTGGCTCAAGAGTTTTTGACCCTCAATCAGGGTACTGATTCTATTACTGTGATTACCCAGAATTTTCATGAGAGGGCGATGTTTTGCCCTGAACAGGTGTCTACCGAGCAGACACGCATGAGCCGATATCTGAGCATTTTGAGGAGAGATATTCGCGAGTTCGTGGCGAACTCTACGTATCAGACATTTGCCAAACTTCAGGCGAATGCTCAGAAGAGGGAGATTGACCTAGAGACTCAGGCCAGGGAGGAGGCGGAGTCTCAGGGGAGGGATCGGCGGCCGGCACAGTCTCAGCCGGCAGCCAAGCGGGCAAAGCCCGTTGATTCGAGATCTGGGGGTCCTAAGGGCCGCACTTATGGGAAGTGCGGCAAGAGTCACATGGGGTGTGCAGAGCTGGGGTGTGTTACAAGTGTGGGAAGGAGGGGCATTATGAGAGGGATTGCCCCAAAGGATTCTCGGTTTTCTTTCATTGCAACCAGACCGGCCATCGGAAGGCCGAATGCCTTCAGCTACTTCAGGGATCTGCACCTGCTGCTAGAGCTACCGAGACCTGGCCAGGGAAGGCCGAGGCATCGAAGGCCCGCGGGAGAGGCTTCTAGTTGACAGCGGATGAGGTCCGCGCAACGCCCGATGTCGTGGCTGGTACGTATTCTTTCATGTATTTATTTGATGTTTGAGATATTGTGCTTATATTATGATATGCGTAGGTACTTTTCTTGTTAATTCCGTACCTGCTTTAGTGTTATTTGACTCAGGTGTGAGTCAGTCATTTGTGTCCTTAGCATTTAGTCAGCACATCAGTATTCGGCGAGAGGCGTTGAGTCGACCTCTGGGAGTTTCTAAAGCTGACGAGCGAGCAGTGTATGCTTTGGATGTGATTCGAGGTTGTGTACTTGAGATCTTCGGTGTTGAGTTCCTGATAGATCCAGTCCCGATTGCAATGGGGGGCGTGTGTGTCATAGTGGGCATGGATTGGTTGAGCCGATTTGGGGCTGTTATAGACTGCGAGCGACAGTTGGTGATGATACGAGACCCTAGTGGGGGAGTACTTACGGTGTACGGCGAGGGTACCCAATGTGAGTCGGCATTCTGTTCAGCTGCCAGGGCGAGGCAGAGTTTATAGTAGGGTTGCAACAGGTTCGTAGCCTATGTGATGGATACACGAGTGGCCGCTAGGAGGCCAAGTTCGATTGATGATGTTCCGATAGTGCAAGAGTTCCCAGATGATTTTCCCGAGGAGTTGTCGGGTGTACCTCCCCAGAGGCAGGTAGAGTTCTGCATTGATTTGGTTCCGGGGGCATCGCCTATCGCCAAGGCGCCTTATCGGCTTGCACCGCCAGAGATGCAGGAGTTATCCTCGCAGCTTCAGGAGCTACTGGGGAAGGGGTTTATTAGACCGAGTAGTTCCTCTTAGGGAGAGCCGATCCTTTTTGACAAGAAAAAGGATGGTTCACACCAGATGTGCATTGATTACCAGGAGTTGACCAAGTTGACAATGAAGAACCGTTATCCATTTCTGAGGATCGACGATTTGTTCGATCAGTTGCAGGGAGCGTCTTGGTTCTCCAAGATTGATCTGAGGTCTGGATATCATCAAATGAGAGTGTGTGATGAGGATATCCAGAAGACGGCGTTTAGGACTCGTTATAAGCATTACAAGTTTGTGGTGATGCCTTTCGGCCTCACCAATGCATCGGCAACGTTTATGGATCTCATGAACAGGGTGTGTAGGCCGATGTTGGATCGTTCGGTGATCATGTTCATTGATGATATTTTGGTGTATTCGAGATCTAGAGAGCAACACAAGGAGCATTTGAGAGAGATTCTCGGGGTATTAAGGTCGGAGAGGCTTTATGCCAAATTCTCCAAGTGCGAGTTCTGGTTATGAGAGGTCCAGTTCTTGGGGCATCTCGTCAACCAGAATGGGATTTTGGTCGACCCCGGCCAAGATTGAGGCGGTTATGAGGTGGGAGGTGCCGAGATCACCCACCGAGATCAGGAGTTTTCTAGGATTGCCCGCCTATTATCGTAGATTTATCAGGGATTTCTCCAAGATGGCCGTGCCTCTCACCAGGTTGACCCGGAAGGGTGTTGCTTTTTCATGGGGTCTGGAGCAGCAGACCTCAGTTGAGACACTTCGCCAGAGATTATGCGAAGCCCCAGTGTTAACCCTCCCGGAAGGGATGGAGGATTTTGTGGTGTATTGTGACACATCGATATCGGGGTTGGGTGCAGTACTTATGTAGAGGGGGCATGTGATAGCATATGCATCAAGGCAGCTGAAGCCTCATGAGACGAGGTATCCCACCCACGATCTGGAGTTAGGGGCAGTGGTGTTCACCCTCAAGATCTGATGTCACTATTTGTATGGGGTCCGGTGTACCATATACACGGATCATAAGAGCTTGAAGTATTTGATGGATCAGCCCAACTTGAATATGCGCCAGAGGAGATGGTTGGACGTGGTAAAGGATTACGATTGTGAGATCCTGTACCACCCGGGCAAAGCTAATGTTGTAGCTGATGCCCTAAGCCGTAGGGCGGAGATTGCCCAGATCCGAGACATTTGTATGCGGTTGAAAGTGATGACTCCGGTGGTAGACACCATTTGGGAGGCCCAAGAAGAGGCTGTGAGACAAGAGAACTGCATGAGGGAGCGAGTGATTGGGTAGGTACCGGATTTTGTTACCGATAGTCGCGGGCTTATGACCTTTCAGGGTTAGATTTGGGTGTCGTATGCAGGCGGGGCACGTACCACTTTGATGGAGGAGGCGCACAGATCAAGGTTCTCGATCCATCCCGGGGCCACTAAGATGTATTTGGATCTGAAGAAAGATTATTGGTGGCTCTGTATGAAGAGAGATGTTGCATGGTTTGTGGAGAGGAGCTTGACCTGTCTCAGGGTTAAGGTTGAGCACCAGTGTCCGCACGGCAAGTTGCAGCCACTTGAGGTTCCCCAGTGGAAGTGGGAACAAATTTCCATGGATTTTATCACCAAGTTGCCAAGGACCACGAGAGGTGTCGATGCAATTTGGGTGATTGTCGACCGGTTGACGAAGAGCGCTCACTTCCTTGCTATTAGTGAGAGCTCTTCTACAGTGAGACTGGCAGAACTGTATGTGAGGGAGGTGGTATCGTGGCATGGAGTACCGATCTCGAATATGTCGGATCGAGACACACGTTTCGCTTCCAGATTATGAAAGAAATTCCATGAGGAGTTGGGTACGAGGCTGCATTTCAGTACCACTTACCACCCACAGACGGACGGACAGAGTGAGCGGATGATTCAGACGCTTGAGGACATGCTCCGAGCATGTGTGTTGGACTTCAGGGGAAGTTGGGACATGTATCTGCTGTTGGCTGAGTTTTCTTCTAACAACAACCACCATTCGAGTATTGGTACGCCTCCCTTTGAGTTGTTGTATGGGATGAGATGTCAGACTCCCATTTGCTGGGGAGAGGTAGGGCAGCACGTGATGGGCAGTTGCGAGATAGTGCTTTAGATGATAGATCAGATACAGTAGGCCAGGCAGAGGTTGTTGGCAGCTCAGAGTCGCCAGAAGAGTTATGTGGATAGGAGACGATCCGAGCTTGAGTTCCAAGTGGGAGACTTTGTACTCCTGAAAGTGTCTCCTTGGAAAGGAGTGATTCGATTCAAGAAGAGGGGCAAGTTGGGGCCCCAGTATATTGGCCCGTTCAGGGTGACTGCAAGGGTAGGCAGGGTAGCATATCGGTTGGAGCTACCTGCGGAGTTGAGCCAGATTCATGATACCTTCCACGTGTCTTGGTTGAGGAAGTGTATAGCCGACGATTCGGTAGTGGTGTCGGTGGAGGATATTCAGGTGGATGCGAGCCTGAATTATGTTGAGAGACCTATCACGATCCGAGATCGGAAGATCAAGTTTCTGAGGAACAAGTAGGTGTCCCTACTTCAGGTCCAGTGGCAACATCGGAGAGGGTCCGAGCTGACTTGGGAGCTGGAGTTGGAGATGCGGAAGCAGCATACAGAGCTGTTTGCAGAGTAAGACTTCGAGGGCGAAGTCTGATTCTAGTGGGGGAGAATTGTAACATCCAGATTTCCAGGTATTATGTTTGATCATTTATTTTTGAGTAAAAGAGAGGGACTCGACGAGTTGAGTCGTAGACTTGTCGAGTAGGACCGCGATTGCTGACTAGATTAATGGACTGACTCGACGAGTCAGAAAGGGTGGACTCGATGAGTCTGCGGTGCGGATTGAAACCCTAATTCTCGGGGTCTATGCCCTATTTAAAGGCCTTTATGGCCTCCATTTGTGGCTACCCGTCCTGAGAGATAAACCCTAGAGAGCTTGAGCGAGTTGTGAGAGAGATTAAGCTATTTTGATCATTTTTGGTGAGGTTTAGCAAAGGAGAAAGTGTTTCCAACATGAGAAGGTCAAGGGAATTGCTATTATGTGGGTTTCCAGCTTGGATCGGCAACTTTGAAGTAGAAAATCGATCCCTTTTTCTGTTTAGTATGGGATCCTTGAATTTTAGGGTTTTCTATATCCTTTATTGGCTTGTTTTGATGCTTTTGTTGTCCCATTGAGTGATAGACTCTGGATCTGGACCTTTTGAGGTCCAGAGAGCCTTAGCTAACCTAGTTTATGCGGTTTCATGGAGGAAATGAACTTAGGTTTCCATTTTAGTAGTTATTTCACCAAAAGAAGCTTTGGGGTGTTGCATGTGTACCAAGATTTGACCTTTATGTGATTATTATGCTTGGGAAGGTCAGATCTATAGATTAGAGAAGCAGATCTGACCTCAGAATGTCATTTGAGTGTGATCATGGAAGCAACTCGCCGAGTTCATAAGTGGACTCGACGAGTCGAGTCGGGGTTGCCCCACAATTCGTGTCAGGAGAAACCCATCGAGTGGAAGGATGACTCGACGAGCCAAGAGAGGCTAGAAGGGCTTAGAGGACCCACATGGACTCGTCGAGTCGCCCAGGTGCACTCGACGAGTCGGGTCAAAGTTTGACCGTTGAATTTCGTTGACCTTAGGGTTCTGGCCAAGACTGATTCAAGAGAGTTCAGAGAGGGGTAGAATGGCCTTGTACCTAATCTTTAGAGATGAGACTATGAGAGAGTATTGATTGGAGGTGTTATTTGAATTATAGGAAGGGGCTAGGTCGAGACGTTGAGCACGAGAGTTCACCCGACTTCATTTGAGGTGATTCTTCTCACTATATATTACCTAGAGTGGTATCTATGTGTAGACTGGAGGGTCTTGTGTGCTATGTGTATGTATGAGATTGTGTGCAATTGGATATATGTATGCTATGTGATTGTTTAGACTGGACCGGATGGTCCAACGATATAGACCGGACCGAAGGGTCCAGCAATACAGACCGGGCCGAAGGGTGCAACGAGCTATGACCGGACCAGAGGGTCCAACGAGCTACGGGACTGGAGGTTTCCGCTGAGACACATCGACCGGAGGGTCATACTTTAGCCTCGAGTGGCGTATGTGTTGTATGTGGTATTTTGGGGAACTCACTAAGCATTTATGCTTATAGTTGTTGTGTTATGTGTTTCAGGTACTAGCGAGGACCGTGGGAAGGCGCCGACATGCCCAATACACACTGAGAGGATTTATGTATTTGAGATCTTGGGATTTGCTTATTGTAATGACATGTGACACATTGGATTACTATGATATTTTATGAATGAAAGTATGTTTTAGAAATAAAAAAAAATTGTTTTCGAAATTTACGTTGTTACAGGGATGGTCGGCAGATTCGATTCATCAGGTCCATGAATGCGGTAGGGGCATTCGTTAGACCGAAGGGCATTACAACAAATTCGTAATGTCCATAACGAGTTCGGAAAGCGGTTTTGGGGATATCCTCTTCCATGACCTTGAGTTGGTGGTATCCGTATCGCAGATCTATCTTAGAGAAGTAACTTGCTCCTTGGAGTTGGTCAAATAGATTGTCGATTCACAGAAGTGGATAGCGATTTTTGATAGTGAGCTTATTTAGTTCCCTGTAGTCAATACACATCCTAAAGGAACCGTACTTTTTCTTAACAACGAGAACCGGAGCTCCCCAAGGTGAGAAGCTGGGTTGGATGAATCCTTTGTTCAAAAGTTCGCTGAGTTGGTTGGACAGTTCTTGCATCTCCGCAGGAGCCAACCTATAGGGCGATTTGGTGATGGGTGTAGCTCCTGGAACAAGGTCAATTCGGAACTCGACTTGTCTTTCTGGGGGTATCCCCGAAAGATTTTCAAGAAAGACATCCAGGAAATCGCAAGCCACTGGGATGTCTCGAATATTGACCTCCTCCTTGGACTTATCCACTATGTGAGCCAGAAACGTCAAGTCTTTCTTTCGTAGATACTTATGTGCCTTAATGCACGAGATAAGACGAAGGTTCATACTTGTTTTGTCTCCGTATATAATTAGGGTTTGACGATTTGGGAGGTGAAGGCGGACGACCTTCTCATGTAGATTTCCCCAGTGGGGGCTCAACCAGCCCATGCCGATAATCACATCAAAACTCCTAACATTTACAGGCATCAAGTTTATTTGAAAGACGTGATGATTTAAGGTCAGGGTACATCCTATGTAGATTTCCCCAGTGGATTCTGTTTTCCCATTAGCCATTTCCACCGTAAAGGTTTCATTAAGCTTATGGGGTTGTTGTTTTAGCAAGTGCTTGAATTTATTACTCACAAAGCTTCGTTCTGCCCCGATATCAAATAGGATGCATGCATATGTGTGGTTTAGGAGAAACGTACCAGTGACGAAAGCGGGATCCTGAACCGCTTCTCCTTGACCCATGGTCAGCACTCTCCCTGTTCCTCCATTCCCGGGGTTGTTGACGTTGGGGCAGTTTCGATGGAAATTTCCAGTCTTTCCACATCTGTAACAGGTGTGGCTTGGCCCCACGCTGTTGCTGCTGTTGTTGGTGTTGGTGTTGTTGTTGTTGTAATTGCGGTTGTTGTTGTTGTTGTTTCCCTGCTGCTGGTTCTGGGGAGGATAGGTCTTGCAGTATTTTTCCGTGTGACCCTTTCGATTGCAACTGGTACAATGCATCTCCCTGCATTCGACATTGTGATGGAGATTACAGTTGTTTCACTTTGGGAGATTCCCGGAGTACTGCCTAGGGGCACTTGGAGTAGATGAGACTGGAGCATATGGTGTGGAGGGAACTTGGGTTACCTCTTGGCATTGTCGAAGGTTTAAGGATTGGCAGCTATCACTTTTCCTTGGATTGGGGAGGTTATGTGACAACCGTCAAATTTTGGTCAAGTCAAAGTCAAACAAAGTCAACAAGTCAAACCGGTCAACTCAGTTAACCCTTGTATGCTAGGGTTTACGTTATGTAATTACTGTACAACTCGCTATTCTAATGAGAAAACATCAATTGAAAAGTTCGTATGTCTAGATTTCCTTAACCTAAAGCTGTGGTAAGTAATGAACCAAACCGATAAAACAATGTTGCATACTCATCGGGAGTGTGTAGGACCCTTAAACATGGCTTAACGGGGTTTACGAACCTTGCTTTTCAAAGCCGAACACTCAAAAGGGTCACAAAAGAAGTCTCTCCTAATCCCTTTCACTCTATCTCTCCGTAACTCAAATCTCTCCCAAATCTCTCTCTATATGAGGAATCTCTCCAAGAATGTGAAATCTCTCCCAAATCTCTCTGTATGTGAGAAATCTCTCCCAAATCTCTCTCAAACCCTCTTTTGAGTTTTGTAATCATTTGGGGCATCCCGACACTTGACTTGGTGAGAAACCATGCGAAAAGGGTGATACGTTGGAAAATAGCCTTTTAGGGCCAAAGTCTCTCTATAGAGACCAAACCCTCCTTGAGCTGAAGCTCCAAGGACCAAATCTGACGGCCTCTTAAGGAACCGCAGCCATAAGACCGAAACTGCTGAGGACCAAGGCTGCTGAAGACCACAACCACTGAACTGCAGCCACCGAACATAGAGCACCGCATCCGAAATTCTCCTTCGGTCCGTCCTAACGAGCCACCTGCGGTACCTGCTCGGACCGCAGTCCCCTTCCCCTTGGACCCAAATCAGCAACCAAGTCACTCTGGTTCCAAGGCTGCTAAGACCGGACCCTCGCCCTGACTTCGGATTTTCAGTCTTTTTACTCGGTATTCGACCACGACTCCATTTTGGCCTCGTTTTTCATCATTTTAACGCGAGATTTTCACCCAAAACCTTATTTTACATATTAAGACCCATATTCCTTAATTAATCATGTTTTTGGGGATAAAACCTTATCCAAGAAGAGTGGGTGAAGTACAAAGGGTGGAGTGTTGACTTTCCTTTAGTTTATGACACAAGCAACCACCCACACCACTCCATGATCAGCCACACCTCCCCACCATACCTTGTAACTTCCTTGTACTTTCCCACTCATTTCCAACCATTTCCCACGTTCTAAGGGCTGTGGAAAACTCTCTCTCCTCACACTTCATTCATTCTCTCATTTTTCCACCAAAGATCACACTCCAAGTCCTCTCATCTTTCTCTCTCAATTTCGAGAATTCCAAGGCTGATCATCAAGCTTTCTTCCACTCTTGGTAAGTATATTCATCCCCCATATGATTATTACACTTCCCTTTAACTCCAATCATTGATTCCTTACACAAACTCCACCATATTTGTGTTAGATTCTCGAAAATCTTCAAGGCATCTTCAACTGTTCTTGAGTTGAACACTTCTCTTCTCCAACAATCATCTACTGAAATCATTTGATGTGAGTTCATACCCCTATCTTTTTACATTTTCTTAAGTTTTAAGGTGGGGAATACAAGTTCAACCAACAAGAACACAACTAAACTCTTCCAACAGCTTTCATCAGAAAAGTTGGACTCCATTCACGGACTGTTTTGGACGACTTCAACATTTTAGTTTTCAAAACTATAATAGCTGCAAATATTTGAAGTTCTTATCTTTAAAATGACTACTTGCACATCTCCATACTATTTTTCTACAATTTATGGTGATTTTTACAAAACTGCCTATCATTTCAAGAACACATTCGGACTAGTATGTGATTATGGCCATTTTCACACAAGTTGGAAGTTACTAAAAATCATGAGAAAATTTATGACCAAACTAGACAAATTTTCAAAACTCCCAAAGTTTATGGATTTTGATTTGGACCTTTGATAAATTTTTTATAAATTTTCTAAGAACAGCAATAGAAAATGTTAACAACAGAAAAATGTTATCAATTTCATTCCACCTTGTAACTTGTTGAGCAAGGTGTATTTCATTATCTGATCATATATTATTACATTATATGTCATTTTGTCTTGTTAATTAGACATACATCAGTAGACATATGCATTTTTACTACATTAGGCATGCTAAATGATAGACTGTTACAAACAATGCTTACATCCATAATACACAAACATTTGGTAAACTATGACAAATATAGTTTATGAAAACTACTACTACCCTTGTTGTGATAAAATATAATAGGTATAGTTTATGATACATTTGCATGTCGAACTCATTACTAAAGGGTACATTTATACAAAAGGGGTTTTATTACATTACACGTAAATTTGTTAATGACTTTTGTGAGACATTCGCTTCACTTTACAAATAAGTCATGTATTGTAACCAAAGTCTCTTGGAGGGAGAGCGTGATAGTTGAATATATATATATATATATATATATATATATATATATATATATATATATATATATATATATATATATTGGGTATGACAAACCCACACCTTAGCTGCATGCAACAACTAGACCGGCAGGTATGGGGTGACAAATGTCATAACATTTCCGACGCCCGAAGAACGTCGTTTCATGCCATCTAGGTCATAGCATGGTTATAATAACTCACATTAAGTATTAAAAACATAGGATTTACGGGGGATTCATTGAAATCAAATGAGTTTATGTCGATTTAAACTTGCATTATTTACTATAAGTAAGAAATGTTCCTTATACATTTTGGTCTTGGGTTTTAAGACTACATTTTACGTATTAAGGAAAATATTGGATTTTATGGAACGAACACTACTTTTACAAGAAAAGGTTTTCATTACTTCATATAAATGCTTATGAACTCACCAACCTTTGTGTTGACACTTTTTCAAAACAACTTGTATTCTCAGGAAATCACTAAACAGGTAACCAAGTGCTTTGAGGATGGGACGTTAAGGCGTCGAACATTTCATTTTTTTCAACATAATGTAATTGATTTGGAAACATGTAAACTTATACAATGATGTAACTCTTTCAATTATATTTATGTTGGTTGTGTTTACTTTAATCACTATTGCAATTGTTGTTATGATACTATCCATGAAGTCCTCCACCCCCGGACGTTTCCGCCATCCTTGGTTTGGGGGTGTGACAGGTTAACCCCCAGATGAATCGTTCGATTTTCTTTCCATATGAAGTAATCATGCCAGGGCACAACAGAGATAGTTCGCTAAACCTTGATATGTATGCATCAATGTCGGAGTTTCGTACGGTGAGATTCCATAACTCTTGCTCCGTTTTCTGAATTTCTCCACGAGGGCAGTACTCGGCCATCAACATTTCTTTCAACTCCGCCCACAGCATGGCATTGGCTACGGGGAGAGTCATGGCCTCTACATGTCCATTCCACCAGGTGAGAGCTTGGTCAACGAATGTGCATGCGGCAAACTTCACTTTCATCTCCTCGGGGCATTCACATATCTCGAACACTGATTCCACATTTTCAATCCATCTCTTTAGGGTTGTCATTCCCCCTATGCCATTAAAGGTTCGTGGCGTGGCGTTGGTGAAATCTTTGTAAGATCATGTCTTGGTAGGCCCTTGATTAATTCCATTGTTCGAACTTCCGGCCCCTTATCCATTGCCTCCACCATTGTTCCCATTGTGGATCTGTGCTAGTGCCGCTGTGACAGCTGAAGATACAGCTGCTTGAAATGTAGCTAAGTTGATTCTTGGTGATATCGGCTCAGGGTTTCCACAGGCAGTTCGTTGTGGCATCTTTATGTCATGGAACGGAAAGATGTTGAGTGCCTAAAATTTTTGTGAGTTCATGGTCCTATAAACTAGGTGTATAGCATGTACTTAATTAGTTTCACATATTAACATACAATCATGGAAACATAACACATAACAGATAACAACATCACAATAGAACATATATATTTTCCACTAATAATATCCGTACTTTGATACATGAAAATTTTCTCGAAAGAGCATACATAAATGGTACAAGTTTGGCAACGTAACGACTCTATGAGTAGTGTAATCACTTAAACATAGAGGCGATGGTACATAGCATAGATCATATAACCATAATACTAAAGACGGATACGACTAGTCCTAGTCATGATGGGATGTGCCAGGGGGTGGTGTCGAGGAAGTGGACGCTTCCTGAAGACGAGCCACCTGTCGTTCCATGTCTCGGAGTCGAGCCTCCCACCTCACCTGCCTCATGTGGAACTCTCGGATAACCTCTCACGTCTCCTGTTCTGCACGCTCAACTCTAGTCCGCATCTGGTGCATCTAATCGACGGTGCTTTGAGCCAGATCGCTAGTGTTCCACAATCGTCTCACCATGACTGGAAGCGCATGATCAGCCGGTCCTCCCTCCCTCAAGTCATAGAACTTGTGTGCCATTCCAAATGGGGTCCCTGTCCCTGTTTCCTGCTCCACCTCCAAATGTCGATACCCCAGGGGGGTAGGGCCAGTTGGGCCCATCCGACGAGCGAGCACCCTTATCGGGTAAGGGAGGTTGATGACTTCGGACTCCGCATCCGAATCATCGTCATCTTCATCGCTGGGTTCCTCCTTGAGGTCTCCTTCGGTTTCTTCTTCTTCCAGGTCTACCACTGGTTCAGCAGGTCCGCCCTCGACTTTCGCCTCAGGTTCCTCCTTAGACTCCTCCTCTTGGGTCTTCTTCAGGTTCCTCTTCAGACTCCTCCTCGGGGTCTTCTTCAGGTTCCTCTTCCAACCATCCGTTATTCCCCTGGTTAGGGAAATACAGATCTCTAGGGTGATGGAAGCTGGCCATACTGTCTGCTAGAGTGTACATAAATATGCTACTATTATGCCTAAGGTTTATTATTCAGATATTTAAAAGGTTATGTTGATGCGTTCTTTTGGGTAACAAAGGGGTATGTTTTTAAGTTTACCGACCATCGCGATTTTCCTAGGGCATGTGTTAGTTGTAATCCAGAGGAAATGTAGTTGATCAGGCTACATTCACCCCTTAATACAACTATGAACAGTCCCGACTTAACCGAGATGCCAGGATCATCTTATTTGATTTGGTATTATGTTCTGTTTCCTATATCGCACAAGTAAAGATGTTTTATCGTTATATTTTATTTGTTTTGTTCAGAGTTGTTTAGTCCCTCTTTGGTTTATAGTCGCATATCAATGTGTGGTTAGATATGCCAGTTCACTATAAACAGAGCTCTAATACCAACCTGTCACACCCCCGAACCAGACGGCAGAAACGTCCGAGGGCTCGCGTGACTTAAATTGAATATCATCACAATGAATATAGATGAAACATAACATAAACATCACCATGCATTAATACATTACAACTGAACTTGTTCACATCAAGTACATTGTCTAAATATTACATATCCATAGCATAAATTGTTTGAGAGTTTTCAATAAATAACATCCTAACACACTTGGTATTGTTCTTCAACTTATCTGTTACCTGGGAATACAAGTTATTTTGAAAACGTCAACATATGGAATGTTGGTGAGTTCATAAGCAGGGTTGATATGAAGAAGTTTTGTGCAGTTTATAAAAACCCAGAAAATCCGATATTTTCTTAAACGAAAATTGTTTATACAAAAGTGTGAAGATCCATAGGTTTATGCATGAATGATTTCAAAGCGTGTATAAATGAGAAGTTTTGCATTATAGTTATTGAAAGTACAAGTGAATAGTGTTGATTTCCCCAAAAAATCCGATGTTTTCCGATAAAATAGTATAATTGTTTCGAATTATTATACCGTCACAACGAATGATTATGAGTTCCCTTGATTACTTAGATAGTATTGGATTTATTATGTGACTCGTTATAACCATGCATGATAATGACTAGTTCGTCTGTCTTGGCATTCTATTGAACGCCGGAATTGATCTTAAGATTTTGTCACCCTAGACTGGCCAAGTCTAACTGTAGCGAACAACTGAGGTGTGAGGAAGTCACCCCCGTATAGTTCTATACACGAACTCTCGCTCTCCCTCCAGGAGACTTTGATTATAACTACAGACTACAACCGACACTTAAAGGTGTCGACTGTTATTACTCACTTAATCCAAACGAATTTGATTACCCTTGATTAATGACCTAAATTTGTTTACTTGAATAGAAGGTAGGCCTAACAGACGAGGAGAAGAGGACTGCGAGGTTCCACTAATCGCGTGTGTTATCCAAGGCTGTCGAGTATACGAAGGGCGCGTTGGCCTACTTCACAATCTGATTTATTTGGACCTTACTAGCAATACTAGTGGGCCACTAAGGCCCAACAACATGTAGTTACCACTGAGGGTCCCTTAAGCATGTAATTGGGTCACAGGAGGTCCAAATAACATATATTATTATTGTTAGGCCCAAAAGTCATGTTTAATGGGTCACGAAGGCCCAATAAGCATGATTTGAATCTTTCAAGCCCAACAGTTTGAATATTTACTTGTTTTAAGTATGGTATAATTGTCGGAAGGTCTTATTGATCAATTGTTGAATCGCAAAGGCACGAAGTTTGTCGATTGTTTTATAACGATATTTAAATTAATGAAAGAATATGCATACTTTTCCATTCTAATTCCTAGTTAAGATTTTGGTATTTTTGACCCAATATCTTAATAATAAAGTAATTGACTCAAAAATATGAATTTGACCTTTTCAGCCCTTCTTTAAATAAAATGACACTTTTAGTCCTTTTTATAAAAAATGGCATTTTAGGTCCTTAAACTATTTTTCTTGATATTTTGACCCAAAGACTTATTTAAAACACGTTTTCAGCCTAAAGTTTACTTTTGGTACTTTTAGCCCCTTTAGTAAAAAGATTTTCATTTATAGTCTAAACGTTTTGCAACTTTTACAAATTTGACCCAAAATCCAAAAACTTTGCATTTTTGATCCTTTTTGGCAAAAAGGATCAATTTAACCCCTGAAATAGATTTACAAACTTTTTTGCCCACTGTTTTGAGAGATTTACCATTTCAGTCCCTTAAAACCCAATTTTTCGCAAATTTGGGCCTATGGGCCGAAAAGCCCAAAGTTTGGCCTAATAGACTACAATTTACATTTCTAGTCATTTCAAGAGCATAATATTCATAAAAGCTTCTATTTTAACTTTTTGACCCTTTTGGTCCTTATAAAAATCGTGAATGACAACCTTGAACCCAAGTTTTGTTTATTTGACAAAAATAGCCCAAAAATGAGTTTTATGTTGTAACATGCTTATTATAACCTTAGATGATAATTTTTCTTGACTTGTTAAATGTAATACATCCTAGACCACGTATATTTTCCTCCTTGAGCCATAGATCTCAAGATTTCTTTCCTTTTTGGCACATATTTACCACATAAACACATGAAATCACACATAACATACACATACACATAGATCTACACATTTTACTTGTATTCTCCCCCATAAAACTTGTGAAAACCAAAAATAGAGGGGTATGAACTCACCTTGCTTTGTTGTTTCAGTTTGAAGAAAGAAATGGAAGTATTTGATGGTATTTTCGGCCCTAGCAAGCTTTCTTGGGTTGATTTCGAACTTACGAAGCTTCTAAGGAGTATATCACAAAAATTGTGTGAGTTAGGAAGAAGTTTTGATGAAATAAAGAAACTAGGTTATGGATCTAAACAAAAACTTACCAAAGATGATGATTCTTATGAAAGAACCTCCTTGAAATGCCCTAAATCTCGAAATTATTGAAGGACAAATGAAGGTGCTCTTGAGAGGATTTGGAAGTGAATTAAGTGTGTGTGTCTATGTGTTGATACCCTCGCCCGAGAGTAGAAGAAGTAGAAGAGAGAGAGAGAGAGTTGAAGGGATGGATGCATAGAGATATGTGAAATTGCATGGAAGTCCAATATGTAATAAGGAGGTAGCTAACCCTTCTTAATTCCCTTAATTTCCGTTTTTTTCTACTTGGGCCGAGAGAGGGTAAAGGAAAAGAATGGTTTGGGCCTTTTTGTGCTTAAGTCCATACTATGGGCCTAATTTGATGGTTTTCGGCCCATTGGGCCTTTAGGGTGTTTACTGCCCAATTTTGTATAAAAGGATGGATTTATGGTCCATGAAAGCTAATTGAATCAATTATGGCCCATTAAGGCCCATTAAGGTAAACCAATTCATTTTGGATTCATTAAGGCCCAAAATGTTAAGTTTTATGAAAGTGGGTCCAATTAGGGTCCATTTAAGGGTCCTAAGCCCAAAATAGTCAAATTGGAAGCTTATTGGTCCGTTAGGCCCAATAAGGAAATTTTAGTCCATATGTACTTAAACCGGGATTTTATTAGGGTTTCCAACCTTTTGTTGACTATTTGAATGTTTGTATAGGGTGTTTGATGGAATTTTGTTGTCATTGAATAAGCACCATACATGCTTTCAAGTTTAAGTTACAATGTTATCCTTGTTAAGGGTTTTCAAAGCATCAGAATTCCTAGTTGTGACACCATTTTACCCCCAGCCCACAAGATACTTTGCTAAGGCCCAAGTCCAACACCAAACCAAGTCCAAAACTCTAAAATCCATAAGAGCCCACTAATGGCCCAATTTTCCAAATTGGGCCCCAACCCTTACATGGGACAACCTTCTAGAATCCATTCCGTACTTCATAACCTTTTAAGAGTCAACCTTGGTCGAAGTCCACATCAAAGTCAACATTCTAGTTGCTCAACTCGCTGTGTTGGTCCATCAACTCATCGATTTCCATGAATCAGGAACCCTGAATAGTGATCAAACTCGTCGCGTTCATCCACAACTCGACGAGTTCCTCTCTATAACATAATCGGGACTTTTCGTTTGAACTCGTCGAATCCTTCCTTGGGCTCGTTGAGTCCTCAAATTATCCAAACTCAAAACCATGGCCAACTCACTGAGTCATCTCCTAGACTCAACGAGTTTGCTCAGTAATAAAAAAGGTTGGGGGGGCACGACCCAACTCGTCGAGTCGTATGAACAACTCGTCGAGTCCCCTTTGTCTTAATCCATTAAGTCGCTTTTCGTTGATTTCAACACTTCCAAACCATAGATCTGGTCCCCTAAGGCTGGAATACCATGTAAAGTTGCTAACTTTACGTCCATGCATGGTGTCAAGAAGCTAAAACACCAAAACTAAGCTCCAAAATAGATCTAAGGCATGTAGAAGGGACAAGACTCAATAAAGTCGGCAACTTTGAGTCTCATAACGGCGTGGATGACCAGATCTGAAGTCATAACCCCAAAACATGCTTGCATCTATGAATAGTCAAGGTATAGACTTTATACCTTAATATGGTATAAAGTCTATACCTTAATATGGCTGCCTTAAACTCCTCCAAAATAAACTACTAAAAGCCCTAAACTCCTCCATGCAAAGAAAGAGCAAATGAATAGTCAAGGTATAGACTTTATACCTTAATATGGTTGCCTTAACAGTAAAACCCCTGGATCCAAAGCTTCCTCCTTCAACCAAGCACCTTCAACTTCAACTCCTTCAAGAAATCACCAAGGAATTATTCTCTTTTCACTTCTACACACTCAAAAGGCTCAAGCTCATGAATTAGGGTTTACAGGACTAAGGGGGAATAAGGGAGGTTGCAAGGAGCTGTTAGGGTCCTTAAATAGGGTGAAAACCTTGAAAATTTGGGTTTCACTCTGGCAGTCCTACTCGTCGAGTTGGGGCTCCCCAACTCGTCGAGTAGGTTTCTTAACCAGTGTCCAAATTCCCACTTCTACCCGACGAGTTTGGGGCCTCCAATTCGTTGAGTCCATTTGCAAAAATGAATGAACTACTTCAAAAGTACATTCCAGGAATTAGGTGTTACAATTATTGAAGGAATCAAGAACAGACTAGTTCCCACACATACAATCCAAGAAGGCAAAAATGTTGGCTCGGAAAGTTATCATGGATCGAAGCAACTAGGGGTCCAGATAAATGAGGAGCCTAGGGTCTATTGCAAGTATAAGGATTTCATGAATTTCAAGTCATCATCATTTAATGGGAAGGAATATCCTTTAGGAGTCATGGATTGGATATTGGAGATGGAGTAAGCTTTCATAACGTGTGGATGCACGGAAAAGCTACAAACTGCCTAGGTTGTGAAGTAATTCAAGGGCACATCATTGCGTTGGTGGAACATATTAGGGTAGATTGTGAGCCCCAATATGCCACTACAGGTTATATGAGATGAATTCTTGACCCATTTCCAGAGGAAGTTATGTTCATCTGAGAAATGTTGGAATTGGAGAATCAAAACATGGCTTTGATAAAAGGAAGCATGTCAATAGATGAGTACACCAACCCCTTCATTGATGAAATGGAGTTCGCTATGTGGCTTGTTCTATACGAACTAACCAAGATTGACATGTATGCCAAGGGTATACCTTGGGAGTACACTGTGCCATTTAAATAGGCACGTACATTTGAGGTGGTTATTTAGGCTATAAAGTCTGTCGATGGGATGATGAAGAGAAGGACAACCGAAAAAGACGAAGTCGGTGAGAATAGGAAATGTAAGTAAAGGAATGACAACAACAACTACAAGAAGAAGAAGTCAAGTAACGAGTATGGGAGCAACCAGTAAGGGATGTTGTGCGACCAGTGCAAGAACAGGCATTTTGGCGAGTGTGTCATCTACTACAAATACAAGAAGTCGAGGCATATCTCTACAATTTTCCCAATAAGAGGAAAAGCTTGCTTCACTTGCAGCGAAGAAGGGCACGGGAAGGAGGACTGCCCAAACATCGAAATGCAAAGGATGATAGAAACAAAGCCTAAGGGTAGAAGCTACCAAATGATCCTTGATGAAGCGGATTCCATTGCAGGAAATCAAGAGCAGGAAGCTACTTGTCTAAAGATATATATATATATATATATATATATATATATATATATATATATATATATATATGTGTGTGTGTGTGTGTGTATGTGTGTGTGTAGTCGTCCTTTATTGATAGTAATAGGATGTGAAGCACAATATAAGATGCATATTGTATGAATAAATGTTATAATCATTTTCGAAAGTTATAAAATTTCTAGTTATGTTACATCACTGTGTGGCATTAAGAAATTATGATTTCAACATAATGGATTGGTTAAGAATAAATTTCGGTATAGTGTGCCTTGTAAAGTTGGAAACTAACCAAGAAAGAATTTATACCACAGGTTAGAGAGTGAAATTGCGGTTGAGGATACGCGTGGAAGAAAGCCTAGTGGAGTCTAGGAAATTTGTTGTATATGATTACTTAGAGACATCTATATGTGTTAAATTGCTTTTGTAATCTTTAGGAATGATGACTTGGGAAAACTGTGAGACTACTTTTTGGACAAGTATGAGTATGTGTGGAAGGTAGTATGGGCCCGTACTACCAGAAGCACATGACTCGTACTTGGATCAGGAGGAGTCACAAAGTCACTAAGGCATTAGTAATTGGATTCATTCTTGTTAATTTCCATTATTACCTTTGTTTCAGTGATGATTTTTGTTTTGACCCTAGTGGTCAAAGCAAATCAAGTCCTACTAATCTACGAAGTAAGTTCGTCATTGCATCCATATTTAGATTTAAGGAAGAGATAGTCAAAGCAATCGATAAAGGTATTGTAATCGTCATAGCCTATAGCTTGTAGCTAGAAGTGCTACATGCTAGAATGGGATTGTGTCACGTTAGAACATGAAGGAAGGTATCCTTCGTGTTAAGAGTCTGACTCAAAGAGACATGAGTATAACCATTGTATCATCGATGAAAGGTCATTAAGGACATGAATTATCGATATGTTACATTAGTCAAAGTAAGGAGATTCCAATGTAGATCAAATTTAGAAGGAAGAATAGATGCAACACTATCAGTGATCAAGAAGTATAAGAGTTAGAAGCTCAACAAAAAAAGACATAAGAGTTACAATTACCACATAATATGTAAAGGTAACGTGCAGAGTCATTATACAAACCTTATTTTGTTGATGATTCCGATTGCTAATCATCCTAAGGGGGAGGTAATTGTACCGCCTGCAAATTCGGGCTAGTCAAATAAGACATATTTAGCGTTAAAATGACATTTTGATAGAAGATTATTTAGGATAAATAACCTTAACCCAAGTTATAGTGTATGTGACAAGGGTTCTGTACATATAAAGAACACTAAAATCCGACTTCGTGTGAAGAAGTTATGCTTTTTCGAAGTTTCACGATTAAACCAGCAGGGCTCTACGTATTGTAAAAAGTGAATTTTTGATAGATTACTTTTTATCCTGAGTGATCTAAATGAAAGTTATAGTTGTCGTTAAACCAAGAGTGTGCATATACAGAACTTCTAAATCTAAATTTTCCAGAAGAAGTTATGATTTTTCGAAGTTTCAGCACAACATTATACAACTCAAAAACCGAAGTAGAGATTCGTTAATTGTTAGGAAAAACAATCAAAATGAGAGTTGAAGATCTCGTCCATATGGTTCCGTCGATATAAAACATATATCATATGAGAAATTATCAATTTTTAACGAACTTTAACAGTCTAAGCCTATTAAAAATATTGGTTTAAAAATAAATTCAAAAGTAGCCGACAGAGTCAAAAGGAAAGTGTAACATCTTGTTTTGAATTGTTCCCATTTCTAAATGGTGATCGAGGACTAGGTATTTTTAGTTTTTGGATCCTCAAGGGATTGGGTTTTGGACCCATTTGGAGTTAGATAATGTATCTTGGCTGCTCGGGTATTCAGTATAAGTTTTTGGTCCATAGGGTATTTCGGTAATTTTTTAGATTGGGCTTTAATGAAAGTGGATTTTAGTTCGGGATATCTTATGGCGAGTTTGAATTGATAATAGGGTTGAGTGTCTCGATACCTTTTTATGGATATATGAATGGTTGGAATCGGGGTTGTATCGAGAGATTTATGCCTTCTGAATAATTAGGGTTTTGGGGAAAATCCCTAGTACACGGGGATTACCAAGGTGGTATGTAGGGCATACCGAGCAAAAGGAACTACGTGTGGCGTACCTAGGAGGAACGCGAGGCATTTGTGCGAGGGTGGGTCGAGGTGCGTGGCCTCGTACGCGAGGCGTACGTGAAGGTACGCTGAGCGTACGAGTGTCAGATTGAAAACCCTAATCCAAGGGTTGTACCCTATATAAACTTATGGCTAACCCTCCTTCTTCATTCTAAGTCATCCTCCAAACTCTAAAACCCTAAAAATCATCCTTAATCATTCATGATGTAACATCCTATTTTAAATCGATTCATATTCGGGACCGTGACCCGAATATATGTTCCATAAGGCTTCAGGTGTTAGGAAAGAAAGGTTTAGACTCATTTGAGTGTTGGTAAGGTAGCTTAGATGATCTGAGAGTTCGGTTTGTGTTTTTGGAGAGCAAGGCTATATCGGTAACGTGGCAGTTCGGGCCTTTTATGGAATTATATTTTTATTTGGAAATTTCTATGGCAAGGAGGAATTGATAGAAAGGTAGATCTCTTCGAGACCTATCGGTGGATATCAAGAACATCGAAAACGTAGTTTAAACGAAGAAGTTATGGCCGTTTGAAGTTGGAGTGATATTGGTGAGTGATCATTGACTTGTTGACCAAGCTCATTTAAGGCTCACGACGCTCCTCAGACTCTTTCACTCCCAAGACCTCTAGAACCCGTAATCTCAGCCCCCATTGAAGTCTTTGGTCATTCTTGGTGTTATTCAAGAGATTTTGAAGCTTTGAAGCCCTCTGAGGAAGAAGAAGATCATTTGTGGTGCATTTGTTAGCATCTTGGATTCATCATCAACTAGTTGAGGAGCTTTTGGACTTTTGTAAGTCCTCAAGATCATACCTTTCCTTTCCTTGCTTGCTAGATCTAATTTTCCATGCATTTTATGGCTTGTAATGTTGGTTAGCATGCATGGAATCAATAAAGTTGGTGACGGAAGAATCGAAACAACAAAATGATTTACCTAAGTGTACATGCAACCTATGGATCTATGGCTTCATACTATTACTTCTACCCTATAAAATCCGAAAATACAAGGAAGAATACTAACCTCTTTTAGCAGCTAATGATCTTCGAGCTTGACTCCTTGTGCGTGCCACCTTGTTTGGATGATGAGGATCCAAAATAGAATCCCTCTCTTGGTTCACATCCAATTAACTCAAAAGAGTAGAAACAGATATTAAACTAGGAGGGATGGACTAAAAGAAAGTTCTTCCACAATGAGGGAGAAAGAAGGTGTCGAATACTTATGCGAAAATAAGAAGGGGGAATGAATCCCTATGCCCCTATTTATAGCCTTGCATACCTCCTAGGGTTTTATCCTTCCACCCATGTGGGATGGGATAGGCTATGAACGAAATTCCCTTTATCCAAAGGGAATTTTCGTCCAACCCCCTTCATTCTAGGGTTCTGGAATGTTCCCTGATTAACCAACTATTGATTAACTCACATTCAACCCTTCTATTAGTTAAATTGTTAATCAATTCCCAAATTATTTTCTAATTAGTTTCTAATTAATTATTAAACCATAATAATTAATAAACTAATTACTCATATTATTTGTTGTACTCAATTTTGAGTCTCGAGGGCAAACTAAGAGGACCCTGCTATTATTAGAAATATCACCAACTAGTTAATGACCTTGGACACACTTCCAACAGTCTCCCACTTGGACAAGTCATTAACTAGGTATATATATGGTTCTATATTTCTCTAATAATCAACAGAGACAATGCCATCCAATGCATTTGTCGAACTCTGATCTAATCAGTTTCAGCCCTCAGATAAGAGATCAACTATTCCTTCATCCTCATGATATCTATATGAATTCGAGAAATGGATAATGGTCAATCTCGGAATTCAATATTATATTTCCCAATATAGATTTGTGACGACTACATTTGACTACTAAATCGAACACATCAATTCTAGTCAGCACCCGACCAAACTTTTAAGATGTCAACACCAAATCATCGAGGGGCCCATAGATATCGCTTCTCCTATTAAGGCAGAAGGGATGAATAAACTTTGACTAGATAGAATTTGTCTATTTCATCATGTCACACATGAATACACCCATTATAGCCACCAGTTACAGATAGCATTGGAGTATACCAATGCATAATAGAATCTTAGAGCAAAGCCCCACATGTATCTTGGTTTGAAGAACAGAAGATATTATCATCGTAGAATTGCTCGTGACTTAATCAATGAAGTAATCTCTAACTGTGGGTTGATCCAATACTTAAATCACTATTAAGTACTCATAAGTGTTGACACAATCACTATGTCATGCTCAATCAAAATGGTCAATCCACCAACACTCATGACAGCCGTGAATCGCTACATACTTCCAAGAGTATGACCGACTGTGGAGGTTTGATTAAATTAATACTTGGGAAGTGGGTTCTAAACATGCAAAGCCAAACACAGTATTAAATTAATAGAAATGATAGCAACACTAGCACTTTATTAAGTCTCCACAAAATAAACACCAATTCTATTACAAATTCATACTGCAAAATGTTTCAATATTTTATCAAACTAAAAAACTAAACAATTACACCATATCTTCAGTAAATCTAATGCCTATAGATCTAGTATGACTATCATGCTTGATCCTTGATAATGGTTTAGTGAATGGATCGGCTGGATTCTCCTCTGATGACACTCTGCTCATGACAATATCCCCATCCTCGACTCTATATCTCACATAGTGGAACTTTCTAAGTATATGTCTTGAGTTACCATGGTCTTTGGGTTGTTTAGTGAAAGCGAATTCACCCTCATTGTCATAGAAGATTTCCAAGGGATCCTTGAAGCTCGGAATGACACCAACATCATCAATGAAATTTTTCATCCATGTAGCTTATTTCGCAGCTTCACTAGCCGCTATATGCTCTAACTCGCACATAGAGTCTGCCACTGTCGACTGCTTGGAACTTTTCCATGTGACCGCTCCTCCATTGTGCAAGAATACCCATCCCGACTGTGAACATGATTTGTCCCTATCAGTCTAGAAACTGGCATTTATATAACATGTGACTCTCAACTCATCCTTACCCCCATATACCAAGAACATATCCTTTGTTCTTCTTAGGTATTTCAAAATGTTCTTTACTGCCGTCCAATGACTTTTTCCTGGGTTGTCCTGAAAACGACTCAGCATGCTCAGAGCAAATGAGACGTCAGGACGAGTACATGTCATGGCATACATGATCGATCCTATAGCACAAGCATACGAGACTCGACTCCTTCTTTCTTGTTCATCACTAGAACTAGGACATTGAGTCTTACTCAAACTCATACCATGTTGCATAGGTAGATAACCTTTCTTGGAGTCCTGCATCTTTAATTTCTTCAAGATCTTATCCAAGTATGTACTTTGGCTCAGTCCTATTAGATGTTTTGATCTATCTCTATAGATCCTTATACCAAGTATGTATGCAGCTTCTCCTAGATCTTTCATAGCGAAACAGCTCCCAAGCCACGTCTTTAACACCTTGCAACGTCGGGATATCGTTTCCTATAAGGAGTATGTTATCCACATACAACACTAGGAAGACTACATTACTCCCATTAGCTTTGATATATACGCAGGACTCTCCTTCACATCTTGAAAAACCAAACTCCTTGATCTTTTCTTGAAAGAAAAGGTTCCAACTGCGAGAAGCTTGTTTTAGTCCATATATGGACCTTTCAAGCTTACACACTCTATTTGGATATTTTGGATCTATGAAACCCTCAAGTTGTGCCATGTACACTTCCTCTATGAGTTTTCCATTAAGGAAAGCGGTCTTCACATCCATTTTCCATACTTCATAACCATGAAAAGCTGCTATGGCAAGTAATATCCTAATAGACTTGATCTTGGCTACTGGTGAAAATTTTTCCTTATAATCAATTCCTTGAGTCTGAGTGTAACCCATTGCTACAAACCTAGCCTTTAATGTGTGCACAGTCCCATCCATGCCTGTCTTCTTCTTGAAGATCTATTTGCACCTAATAATTTTAGTTCCAGGTGCAGGATCAACCAAATTCCAAACTTGGTTTTCATGCATAGACTGAATCTCTATCTCCATGCTTTCCTTCCACTTAGCATCCTTAGTGCCTACCATCGCTTCCTTATAGTTGGATGGTTCATCTATATCAACTAGTATACAATCACTGATCAATACGTCTCTTTCTGTGCTCACATGGAAACCATAGAACTCAGGTGGATAACGAACTCTATTGGATCTGCAAAGGGGAGGTGGAGATATACCATTTTGCTCAACAGGTTGCTCAGCCCCGGTTGAGGTTCCTAAATGGGTTGTTGCACCTCAGGTTGAGTTCTAGTGTTAACTAAAGGTTCTTCTTCATTTGTCTCTTCAGGCTCTTCAAGGTCTATGTGGCTCCCACTGTCCTCTTTGGAAATGAGATCCCTCTCAAGGAAGAATCCCCTTCGAGCAACAAGGACTTTGTTTTCTGAAGGCTTGTAGAACAAGTATCCAAACAACTTTTGTGGATAACCAATGAAGTAACACTTCTCTGACCAGGGTTCGAGCTTGTCATTCGCCTCATGACAAACAAAAGCTTCGCATCCCCAAACCTTTATATGTGCTAGAGAAGGACGTGTCCCACTCCACATTTCAGAGGGTGTTTTAGCAACCTTCTTAGTAGGTACAAGGTTTATGATATGGGTGGCTGTCTCTAAGGCATACCCCCAAAACAATATGGAAGTGTAGCTCGACTCATCATAGATCGAACCATGTCTAACAAAGTTCGATTTCTGTTTTCAACCACACCATTCAACTCCAGTGTTCTGGGAGGAGATAATTGTGAAACTATTCCATAATTCTTTAGATGATCGAAGAATTCAAGATGTAAATATTCTCCACCCCTTTCAGATCGGAGCATCTAGATCTTTCTGTCCAATTGGTTCTCTACTTCATTTTGAAAATCTTTGAACACCTCAAACGTTTCTGACTTATGCTTGATTAGATAGATATATCCATATCTTCTAAAATCATCAGTAAAGGTCATGAAGTATCTTTCTCCATGTCTTGTGGCAGATTTGAAGGGTCCACAAACAACTGTGTGGATGAGGTCCAAAAAATCCTTGCCTCTTTCACAGTGGCCTGTGAATGGCGCTTTTGTCATCTTCCCAAGTAAGCAAGATTCGCATAAATCATTCGATTTGAGGTCGAATGATTCCAAGATTCCACCAGATTGGAACTTGGCAATGCGTTTCTTGTTTATATGGCCAAGTCGACAATGCCAGAAACATGATTTATCTAATTCACTATTAGACGAACCAACATTCATTATTAGTTTATCAACATCACCATCACAAACAATACTTTCATACACACCTTTACAAGGACTAGCTTTAAAAATAAAACAACCATTCTTATAAACCAAAATGTCACCATTATCATTATCAAAAGAAAAACACAACCATCCTTATGAAGTTCATGAAAGGAAATAATGTTTCGTGCCATATTAGGCGAGTAGCAACAATTTAATAAACTAAGATAAACACCACCACTAAGAATGAGCTCATAGTTCCCAATCCTTGTAAAAGTTGACTTGTGCCTGTTTCCCATGATTAGGTTGAGCTCACCATGCTTCAACTTCTTACTTTGTCTTAGTCCCTGCATATCAAAGCAAATGTGAGTACCACACCCTGTATCAAGAATCCATGAATTAGCAGTAGATGTGCTATGGAGTTCTATCATGAACATACCTGAGGTGCTAGCCACCTTGACTTTTCCCTTCTTAAGGTCCTCGAGGTACTTAGGGTAGCTATGCTTCCAGTGTCCCTTTTCTTGGCAGTAAAAACAAATCGCCTCTTTTAGATCAGCACAATGAGCTATCCCATCATGGAGCTTTCTCTTAGTACCTTGGTTAGACTTTCCAACCTTGGTCTTTCCCATTTCATTGGGATGAAAAATCTGCTTCCCTTCACCATCTCCATGATCAGCAACCAATGAGGGGTGGACGAGCTGAATACTCTTTTGTACACTAGCTTCAGCTGTTATCAACAAGTCGTGAAGTTCAATGAGGGTCATATTGGGATCATCCATTTTTTCAAAAAGGAACTCAATAAATGAAGTGGGAAGAGAGCACAATATCCAATCCATGATCTTCTCTTTCACAATCCAATACCCAAATCAGCTAGTCTATCAAAGTATGTCTTCATCTTATGAAAATGCACACTTATAGATTCCCCATGTTTGTATTCGAAATCCAAAAGGGATTTGGTTATTTCAAAATTTTCAATTCTCTTGGAGGACATCTTTGAGTTTTGAGTTAGAGGAGGAGGAGGAGGAAGACAAAGATTGTTGTTGTTGTTCTTGGTTGGTTCGGCATCTACAAAAGATAAGATTCGAATTAGTTTGATACAAATCATTAATTAGCAATTACCCTAAAACAAATTACTAGAATACGGCTAGGATCCATATTTGGCTTCATGATGTGTAAAGGGATGTCGTAAACACACCATGAAGTTATTTAGGTAGACAAAGCTCTTTTTCAATTTCAATCACTATGAAATTCCTAGATCTTTGAGATTCGTTGACTATCAACGACATGTTAATCTTGGATTACGTTCATATCAAATTCAATGACGGGGATGTCGCGGATCATCGAATAGATTGTGAATCACCCATACAAAAATGTGTGGTCCCAGGATCAAGTTACGCTTGAGATTCGTGAGTGTCACATCATTCTCTACCTATACTCTCAAATTGACGTGTCGGTTAACCACACGAGCTACATCAACAAGTTATAAAGAGAATGTGCAATTTTTATGGATAACATAAGATTCACTTTTATTTAAATAAAATCGGATTTTGTTTTATACTTATATTTAGAATACTTTTAGATTGACCATCATCACTATCAAACCCTTTCGGTAACTCCATTCTCAAAATGCAATAGGGCGGTGAGGGTGGTAAGCGCGAAGCATATTAAAAACCGACCTCATTAGGAATCATAGAGACCTCCTTAAACCCCTACATTAGAACGAGTACGCCTAGTCGAGGTAAGACCGACAATGTCAATATTTAAAATATGCAAGGATGCATATTGCAATTCTTTTATACATATAATAGATATGGATCTTACATATATACAAGGGTTAAATTTAAAACCTTTAAATTTAGCTGTCTGTTGATTAATTCAAATTAATTACAAGGATGTAATGTAACAATTGATAATACATGAGGGGTTAATTTTCAAATTTATAATCATCTATTATAAATAATATTAAAATAAATATTAAAATTCAAAAACATGATTAAATAATATTTATCCATAAATATTCAAATTTAAATAACCACATTTGAATAACATTTATTTATTTTCCAGATCTAATCCAATTAGGTATTTATCCATCCAAGATAAAGCTTGAATTCGAAAAATAAGTAAGATTAAAATCGATAATGTTGATCTGCTAAGTTCACGTCATGAACTACTGTTTCACGTCGTGAATTAGGGTTTTCATCAAATTACAGATTTTTCAATTAAACTTTCATCATTCAGTTCCAAAACAATATTTTCAGAAAACATGGATGTAGGGTGAAGGTAACCATGAACCAATGGCTTTGATACGACTGTTGGGTAATATATGCATCAAATACACTCAATAACTAGGCAGCGGAAGAATCGAAACAACAAAACGATTTACCTAAGTATACATGTAACCTATGGATCTATGGCTTCATGCTATTACTTCTACCCTATGAAATCCAAAAATACAAGGAAGACTACTAACCTCTTTAGCAGCTAATGATCTTCGAGCTTGACTCATTGTGCATGCCACCTTGTTTGGATGATGAGGATCCAAACTAGAATCCCTCTCTTGGTTCACACCCAATGAACTCAAAAGAGTAGAAACAAATATTAAACTAGGAAGGATGAACTAAAAGAAAGTTCTTCACAATGAGGGAGACAGAAAGTGGCGAATACTCAAGCCAAAAAGAGCAAGGAGGAATGAATCCCTATACCCCTATTTATAGCCTTGGATACCTCCTAGGGTTTTATCCTTCCACCCCTGTGGGATGGGATAGGCTATGAATGAAATTCCCTTTATCCAAAGGGAATTTTTGTCCAACCCCCTTCATTCTAGGGTTCTAGAATGTTCCCAGATTAACCAACTATTGATTAACTCACATTCAACCCTTCTAATAATTAAACTGTTAATTAATTCCCAAATTGTTTTCTAATTAGTTTCTAATTAATTATTAAACCATAATAATTAATAAACTAATTACTCCTATTATTTGTTCTACACAATTTTGAGTCTTGAGGGCAACCCAAGAGGACCCTTCTATTATTAGAAATATCACCAACTAGTTAATGACCTTGGACACACTTCCAACATCTTTCACTCCCAAAACCTCTAGAAACCCTAATCTCAGCCCCCATTGATGTCTTTGGTCATTCTTGGTGTTATTCAAGAGATGTTGAAGCTTTGAAGCCCTCTAAGGAAGAAGAAGATCATTGGTGGTGCATTTGTTAGCATCTTGGATTCATCATCAACTAGTTGAGGAGCTTTTGGAGCTTTGTAAGTCCTCAAGCTCATACATTTCCTTTCCTTGCTTTCTAGATCTAATTTTCCATGCATTTTATGGCTTGTAATGTTGGTTAGCATTCATGGAATCCATAAAGTTGGCAAATTTAAGGACTATGTTGGTACCTTAAGTCCTATAAGTTCTAGATCTGGACTTTGGTCATGGTTTTGGACTCCAAGTTTGAGTCTTGGCCCCTTTTCCTTCATTTTGACCTAAGTTGGTGTTAATTCATGTATTGGACATATGTGACTGAAAAGCATCAATTTTTACGGTCCTCGGGGTCAAAGAAGACCCTCTAGACTGTCCCATGTTAAAGCTTAATGGATTAGGAGCTTAATGCTCATTTTTTGTTAGATCTGGCCTCACGACGTTAGGAATGAAGCCTCACGATGTACGAGCGTGTTCAAGGAAGTTTCTGGGCTAAAGTCACAACCTCATGACGTGAGCATAAGGTGCTCACAACGTGAGAATCACCGTGCAAGTTTTGGGCTCTTTAATTGTTGGCTAGCTTAGTATTGGACTTATCCTTTGGTTTGGGTTCATAATGGACTAAGGATTTTAGAGTAATGGACTTCTGGTTGGGCTTGCATTGCAGGGCTTGACCTAATGAGCCTTGGATGATGAATTGGGCCTTAGTGGGCCCAATGTAGTTAGGCCTTGATATGGCCCGATAGGCTTGGACCTTTGGGCCATCAAAAAAATAATTGGTTAAGAAAAGTAAATGGGCTTTAGGGAAAGGCCCATGTAAGGGTTTGGGCCCAATTTGGATAATTTGGCCATTGATGGGTTTATATATTTGATAGTTTTGGGCCTTGGATGTGAATCTTGTTGGGCCAGGGGTGAAACAGTCATTTCATCCCAAGTATGGATTATGGATCATGATTTGGGACCCAATTGCTAATTGGGTGACATTTTGGTATCGATAGCTCGAGGAGTTTCCAGGACAGCAACTAAGGATTTCTTGTAGTGGAATTCTTGCAGTGTGAGGTGAGTTACCTTCCTCTATGAGTGGGTCGAAGGCACCAATGCCAGCCTACTAGTATTTGTTTACAGTATAGATGATTGCCTTTGTGATAATTGTCAGGTTTGCAACTATATGTATGTGATTTATGTGCTTATATGCTAGGATATTATGTGGTAGTGGTAGTGATAAAATAGACCCCGTAACCGGTTGAAAGAGACCGAAGGGAGGCCAACACCCAGATATGCTCGACAATATCTGGTTGAATCAGACCGAATGGGAGGCCAACACCCAGATATGCTCGACAGTATTCAGTTGAAATAGACTGTAGGGGAGGCCAACACCCAGATATGCTCGGCGGTATCCGATTGAAACAGACCGAATGGGAGGCCAACACCTAGATATGCTCGGCAGTATACGGTTGAAACACACCGAAGGGGAGGCCAGCACCCACACATGCTTGGCAATGTATTTGTTGTATGGTATGTGATATGATGGGGGAACTCTCTAAGCTTCGTGCTTACAGTTTATAGTTGGTTTCAGGTACTTCTTCTTCGAAAGGAAAGGATCCGGCATTATCGCAACGCATCACACTATGATTTCAACATTATGAGATCTTTGGGAGTTGAACTCTGATTTTACTTTTATATGACATGTTTTGGTTATTTGAAATACTGGTTTTTGATTATTAAATGAGTTAACACTATTGATGTTTCAGACTTTTGGTTTTTATAATTACTTCTTTAAAAATGAAATTTTGGTTCTAAATATCAATGCCTTGGTTTGAGGTTTTCAGACACAACTTCGTGGTTGTCTGGACTCAAATCGAGGGTCTGAGAGATTTGTACAAGAAAAATAATTTTTCTAAAGTTAAGATTAAGGGTTTTTATAAAGAACAAGGAGTATGATGCGTGCAATCGGCCGGGGTCAAGTAAATTTTCCCCAAGATACCCATACATGTTATATTATGATATGAAGTGTGAATATGTGAACTATATGCTACATTATGGCTAAGGATCTAGGAAGGATGCCTTGTATGCCTATTGTATGTTCTTATTAAACTGCATGCTAGTACTGAATAGTCAGTGATATGATGGCATGTTTAGGATATGCCTGGTTATGGTTACTCAATGCTCAAGTGCTGCTTACTTTGTGCTTTTAGGAGTTCTAGTTGTCTTATATTAACTAGTAAACGAATACGGTAAGTTACATATTACAAGGGCTAAATAATTTTAGAAGGTTAGGTCTAGCCTTATTTCGCAGCTCTCGTCTGAGTCCAACCATTATAGGGTAGGACCTCTCATTCAAAGAATTATCTGGTCTTAGTAATATGTAATGGTATTCGCGAGCTAGTTAGGGAGAGATAGCAGGGACTTCTTGTGCAGCTAGTGGCGAAGAGCGGGTCAGAGATTACCCTAGGGTAAGCCAAGGATGAGATTAGTGTTCGGAGTGGTATTATTGAAAATGACTTAGTGGAGTCAAGGCAAATATTGAGGAAAGTACGGATAGATGTGAAAGGTAGTATGGGTCCGTACTAATGAAAGCAAAGGATCCGTACTCGATTCAAGAAGGGTTGCGATAGGACCACGAAACTTGTAATGCATGTGTGATCCCAAGATATTGGATGATTATTTGGATGGTTGTTATGGTATGTTTCCAGCATGGTCACACTACGTGATGGGCCAGTTGGTAGTTTTGGTGCTGGCAGGGGACCAGGCTCGGACTCTGGACCTAGGCAGCTTGATGATTAGATGAGGGAGTTTATTCCAACTAATATTCTATGCAATATCATCGACTAGACTCCTGTGATCTTCAGTACGGTCAAGGAGGGCATTTTGGAGATCCTTGATGAGAGGATGAGCGCATTTCGCTCTGAGGTGATGGATATGATGGGGATGCACACGATGGCGTTTCAGGAGTTCCAAGCTCATGGAGCTCCAGAATATCATGGGGTTAGGGACCCCATTCTTAGTTGGAGGTGGTTAGCGGATATGGCTAACGCGTTCAGGATGAGTTTCTACCCCGAGGAGGAAAAGGTCAGATATGCTTCCTGCTTGTTGAAGTACCAGGCACGTGATTGGTGGGAAGAGATTGGTAGTGAGTTAGGTGATGATGCGATTCATGTTGTGTCATGGGATGATTTCTTGACCAGGTTCTAGCAGAGTTTGCTCCGACAATTGAGATGTAACAGTTGGCATGGGAGTTTCTAGGTCTCCTCTAGACTACTGAGACTGTGGCAGAGGTTACTACCAAGTCTCAAGAGAGGGCTTTGTTGGTACCACAATATGCAACAAATGAGTAGATGAAGAAAGTGAGGAATCATGATATGCTGCGGGATGTTATCAGGGAATTCATGAGTATTCGGGGGTCCGAGACCCCGAATTATATGACTTCTAGAGCCTGTAAGTCGGAGATAGATTTGGAGCACATTGGTAAGAGGGGGTCAGATCAGGTGCAAACATTGGAGGGTCCCGGGAAGAGACCCAAGATTTCTGACCAGCGCATGAAAGGCCAGCATGGTCGGAACCCGTGTAACACGTGAAGGAAAATGCACGGGGGGGGCTTGTCATTCTAGAGGTTTGGGCTGCTACAAGTGTGGCAGGTTTGATCATGTTAGCAGGGATTGTCCTCAGGGGGAAATCCCGTTATGTTTCCTCTGCAATTAGGCGGGCCACAAGAGGGCAATTGTCGGATGTTGAAGAGAAGAGCAATGAGCGTGCCTGCTCCGGCTACTTTAAGGATCACAAATGGACAAGAGGGTAGGGCAGGTGCCAAACAGAAAGGATTCGGGCTTTGCCGTGTCAGACAGAGGAGGTCAGGACTCCAGCAGGCGACATTGCGGGGATGTTATATGTTGCTTACTTCATGGTCTTATCAGAAGTATTATATGCCATTTTCATAACATGAATCGTTAGTGGGTTAGTAAGGGGTCATATCTTGTAAAACCGATTTCCAAGTGTTCGGTTGATATTGTGGGTTGAGTTCAGGTTCGGATCAGAGGTATTGTGTGGAAGGTCTGCGGTTAGGGTTCAACAGAGTGGTTATCCGACATCATCGGGGTTCGGTGAGTTTAGTCGTTGTGCTTGGGTTAGGCTTTTGGAAGTGCCAAGAGAAGTGGTCCAATGCTGAAGTTTGCTATGAGCACCGGTTAATTTGAATTTAAGATTTCAGTGCGGTGTCATTTCAAGGCATTTGGAGTTATCAATATTGCTGGGATTCAAAAAGTGTTCATCTTGTCTTCAGGGGTTGTATGGTCTTTTAAGTTTGGCTAGTAATGGATCGCTAACACTGGTAAGCACAAGTTGTCAACCGTTTGATTATTAGAGAGTAAGAAGGATTATGAATCCTTTAATTCTCATGTGCCGTGAAGACCAAGGGGCTATTTGTTTACCTCTTAATTGAAAATTTAAGAGGCATCCTCTTAATTTTACAAATATAGACTGTTTGTTAGTCTCTTAAAAGAAGCCTCTTAATTTTCTAAAATCCTCTTAAAAATTCAGACATGGAGGTATATTTGAAACTAAAAAAAATGAATGCTTTTCCTCTATTGCCCCTTTTTCCTAAAGCCCGTTTTCATGTTTCCTTCGCTCAAACCTTCAATCGACTCCATCCTCACACCTTCACTATCGCCCTCTGACATTATCGTCGCTCCTCTGTCCGCTATTTCCATCTCCGCCTCCGTTTGCTAGTTCCGTCGTTGCCTTCTTCCGCCAATATCATCGCCGCCTCCCTCCTTGAGTGTTGGTCTATCTGCTATTCGATCTTTTATCTTCGATTTTTCATCTTGTCATTCGATTCAACAAGCCTTTAAGTTTTGAACACAGCAGACGTTCATATCTTATCTAGTTTTCAGGCTAATGTTCAGCAGCGCGTGGTTAGCCTATCGCCCGTTCTAGGTAAGGTTTTTTCTTTCTTGCCCTAAAAATCAATATTAGTTCATATAGATGTTTAGTTTTTTTATTCCTGAAATCGGATGCCCTAAAAGTTGATTATCAGAGTTGACGTTTTTTTTCTAGAGTTGTAGTCATCCTTTGGAATTGTCTGGTTTCTTGGTTGATTGATCTAGGGAGGTGTAAGAAGACACTTTCAAGATGATATTAAAGTTATAGTCTTGTTTCTCACCCAAATTTAGGGGATTTTTTTTATTCTAAAAAAATTTTACTCTTCAAATTGTAGTAATAAAACATAGTCGATGATTATGCCAAGAAGAAGAAGCTCTGATGATTGGAATGTGGATTTGGACTACACATGAATTGGGATGTGGTTTGCGGGGATATTTTTGGCTTTTCCTACATGTAGTTGTCTCTTTTATTGTTTAATAGGATTATTTTTCAGATTTAGATACTGGTATTCTTGTTTGAGCCATGTATTTCCTTGTACCTTACATGCTTCCACTTTATTTTGCATTCATATCCTTATAATAACTATGAAATTGATATTTTGCAACATGGTCAGAATGTTGTAACAAGAAGTAGCATTATACTTCCAAAGTATGTTGTCTTAATAAATAAGAGGTTGAAAGTATAATGTTGTAATCGAAAGAAATGATACATAAGGGTATAATGGTCATTTATATCATTCAACACAACAACTCAGAGGTTCCAACCAAATAGCATATTAAAAATTCAGATCTTAAAAATTTAGACCCTCTTAGAAATTCAGACCTCTTAAAAATTCAGATCCTACCAAATAGCCCCTTAGTCGAACCTAAGTGGGGGAGAATCGACCAGGTATTCAGGAAGCAGAAATAGGTGTGGAACTAGGATGAGTCCCGCATCCCTGTCAGGGAGGAAGGCGGTCGAGTGGCCGTCTAGATAGAGGATTTTGTGAGTTAGGAGTTCGGGAAACTTTCCAACGTTTGGTTCTCTTTTTTCTTAGCATTGGATGGCAAGCTTCGGTGGCTCAGGTTGGGGTTCCAATCATAAATTGAGTTCGGTTGGGAGTGGGTCAAGCGCGTGCGAGAATATGGATGATGTTTGTACATATAGATTAGCAGTAAGTCAGTGGGTGATGGATGTTGTAGTGTGGGAGTGTTGTAAGACTGTGTGGGTAGCCGTAGCATTCACTAGGTTGGCAGATAGTACTAGAGTGTTGTAAGACTATGGGTGTAGCCGTAACATTCAATAGGTTAGTAGACAACATGGGAGTGTTGTTAGATCACGGTGAGAACCGTAGCACCCACCAGTTCTTGTGCAACAGTGAGGGCGTGGCACATCCATGAACTGGTTTACAAATTCCGCCAGATGAATTTGTCCTGGTTGAGCCAATGATAAGATTGTTGGGTTTTGAGCATTCTAACACTCCTATGGTGTACATGCAGCCCTACAAACCTTGGATCTATGTTTTCTCTATTATACATGCAAATAATAACTTTCCAAGGCTTTAAGCCTAACTAGCATAATATGAGGCAAATATACTACAAAGACTAGTTAGATGACATACCTTTTTGTGTAGCTTGATGTCTTCAAGCTTTAAGAGCTTAGCCCCAATAGTGTGGAAGCCTCAAGTGGAATCACAAATCACCAAAACACCTTGGGAGACTTTGAGAATAAGAATACTTTGGTTCTCTCTAGTGAAATCGGCTAGCCCTCTTAGTGTACTCACACTAGTGCCAATTTCACCAACCAAGGACATCTTTATATAGTGTGGAGACTGGGGTTAAACCCATGACCTTTCATTTCATATGATTCATGGTTTAAACACTCCATGGACTATCCATGAAAGCTTAGCCCAACCTAAATGAATTTGGCCCATTCCATATATATATATATATATATATATATATATATATATATATATATATATATATATATATATATATATATATATATATATATATATATATATATATAAGAGTCCATATTTAATTAGTTCATTTTGATCACTTAATTAATTCTAAATTAAGTCCTGATCAATACTAATTAAATAATATGATTCCATATTAATATATTAGAACTTATAATATATTAATATAAATCATAAATATACTATTCTCAAAAGACTATCCATATAAATTGTGTCGGTGAAGTGCAACCCAAATGGACCATGCCGGGTCGGGTCAAGTACATACCAAATATAGTTATGGACATAGACATTAATCCAACAGTCTCCCACTTGGATAAGTCTAAAACTATTATTCTGTATGACTTCAAAACCTAACTGGCAATCGTAGCTCTTAAAGCCGCTGTCGAACTCTGACCTTTGTCAATGACTTGTCCATTAGATAAGGGATCATATATTCCTCGATTCTAGATATCATATGGACTGAGACATGGATTATAATCATTCTCTCTGTCCATTTGTTGTTTCCCGATTTCCGATTCATGATGAATGACTGATTGAACAAATCAAATCAGTGGCTTGGCCAAGCACTCACATGTATCATCATTAAATCATCGAGGGGCCCATATATATTGCTTTTATCCCAATGGTAAAAGGAATGGATAAACTTCTACTCATATGGCTTGTTCTACTACTTGTTGAATCATACACAAAGGCACGTTTTATGACATCGAGTTACCAATGCGATTTCGTGCAATCAATGTATAACCAAATCATAGTAACAACTCATATCTCTAGGTTTGAAGAATATATGATATTATCATCTCATGATCACTCGTGATAAAATCCATAAAGTGATTCTGATGAGATTTAAAACCTTTAAATCTATGAAGATCGATTAGATCTCAAACAGGTAAGTAAATAAAAACTGTAAGAACACGAAAATAAGAACGAGACAAGATTGAATCAAACGAGTCGAATGATTAAACAAAATCCTCAGAAGAGCTCGATAAAGAACATCAACTGTAGAGGATTGGTAGGTTACAAGAACGATTAAAGAAATCTGGAAAAAATATCGTTATGCTCTAGATGAATCGCTAAAATCATTAACCTAATATGCATGCAAGCATATACTTATATATTAAACAAAATGGGCTCTCGGTTGGACAGGCCCAAACCGGAATACAAATAAAATAAATAAACATTCGAGCCCAACGACGCAACACTTGAGCAATTCTTCAACCCAACAGATTCCAATGAGCGTGGGTTTAATCCAATACTCAGAACTTATGAGCACTCATGAGTGTTGTAGCACTACTTTGTCTAACATTTTAGACCTTTACAAGCCAACCCAACTGGCAATCGTAGCTCTTAAAGCCGTTGTCGAACTCTTACCTTTGTTAATGACTTGTCCATTAGATAAGGGATCATATATTCCTCCATTCTAGATATCATATGGACTGAAACATGGATTATAATCATTCTCTCTGTCCATTTGTTGTTTCCCGATTTCCGATTCATGATGACTGACTGATTGAACAAATGAAATCAGTCCTGGCTTGGCCAAGCACTCACATGTATCATCATTAAATCATCGAGGGGCCCATATATATTGCTTTTTTCCCGAAGGTAAAAGGAATGGATAAACTTCTACTCATATGGCTTGTTCTACTACTTGTTGAATCATACACAAAGGCACGTTTTATGACATCAAGTTACCAATGCGGTTTCGTGCAATCAATGTATAACCAAATCATACTAACAACTCATATCTCTAGGTTTGAAGAATATATGACATTATCATCTCATGATCACTCGTGAGAAAATCCATGAAGTGATTCCAATGAGCGCGGGTTGAATCCAATACTCAGAACTTATGAGCACTCATGTGTGTTGTCGCACTACTTTGTCTAACATTTTAGACCTTTACAAGCCAACCCATGACAGTCTTGATTCATATCTACTTCCGACATATGACCGACTGTGGATGGTTTGAATAACTTAGTCTTTCAGGAAGAATGACCTAGTTTATTCTGGAAGTTAAAACATGGAAAATGAAACACAAGAATAATTGAATCTAGTATGGTATCAAACCTATGAATATAAATAGAACACTTTTTATTTATCACCATACTGATTACTCATTATTCATTGTTTCGGTTTTATCAACTTAATACTTGAATTAAAAAATACTAGTTGTCCCATGCTCCAAGCATGTACACTATGTTTTTTCTAAACAATAGCTTTGTCATACCCCAAGTATGCACTCTATGATCCTCACTTTGTGAAATAGATCGATTGAACATAATTTCAATGATTCTCTTTTCACACCTCCAAATCCTTGTCTTAAATGTAAGAATTCCAAATTCCTATCATTTATCGAAATCTGGTTAGATTTTAAACTTATATGCACTGTTCCTCTTGTAATGATTATGCACAAAGCCACAAAGGCTTGGCAACAATCATTACAGAGTATCCCAATGGAGAGCAATTCCATGGAAACGATGTCTCAAATTCAAAGCGCATTTCTTTGAACATGCTTCTTGCATTAAGTTTCTTTAACCTTACACATATTGCTTCCACCTATGAAGACAACTCTATATTCCCATTTTGACTACCACTTCTGAACAAGAGTTGCCTCTTTTCAGACTATGTCAATATGGTCCTTCCAATATTAACAGTATACTTCCAACTGTCCTTGAGCAACCAATCTTTGGTAAACCTTAGATTGTCCTCGACAATTGCTTAATCACTTTAGTCATATCCAATTCTAGACATTTTCCCCCTTAATGCCCCAAGGCATTTGGAAAATTCAAAAAGGATAAATATTATAGCACATGTAATCGGTCTTGTACCCAAAGTAAATGGGACACAATTCATGATGTTTCACATAAAGACATGGTTCTAGACCAGTCTTTTTCCATAATAATTTTTTTTTGCCATATTCTCAACATTTGACTATGAAAAGGGATGCCGTAATCATAATCAAATTTTGAGAACGCAATATATAGAATTTTCTTAAGTTGAACCAATGCAACATGAAATTCATATATATATTCTTGACTAAAGGTGATTAAAACCTCAATATAAGCTCTTTAGAATGATTATAAGCTCAATCTAAGCTTTTTAGAATTGAAATGAAGTATAATTTCCTCTCCCTTAATTATAGCAAAACAACTTTTCCAACCCCTGCAACCTCACAAATTGAAACTTTTGTTTTCTATAATTAACATTGCTAAATTGCAATTCTTATCATAATTATCATGCTCCCACTAACATGATGATTATTAACATAACACTTATGCTCCCATTAGCTTTGACATATATCCAGAAAACAACTGGACCTCTAGAAGTCAATACTTTATTGACATTCTTACCAAAGTTCAGATTTCTGATACTAGATTGCTTTTTAAAGGCTTTCTCAAAATTATACACCTTATCTTAGATATCTCACAGGTGTGTCTAAACAATTTCAGAACTATGAAAAGGGGTGTCGTAATCATAGTCTCAATTGTTTAGACCTTTTGCCATTTCTCATAAGTCAATGTTAGTGTGTCGGTTAACCACGCACGCTCCACTAACAACTTTGAGAACTGCAAATATCACAATTGCTATCTACTTAAAATCTACTTAGTGAAAGAATTTCCTCACCATCATTTTCATGAATTGGAGAGAAACCTTATGACACTTAGATTTTATGGTGTATGTGTTCTTATCCATGTGAATTTTGTCAAACCATAATCACAAGACTAGGTTAGTGACAAATCCTAACTCATATGGATTGAACTTGTGCAATCTTAATTTCTTGCCACCTAGCAGCTCAAGGGTCTGCCATTGCTTCCAAGTAGCTATGCAAACAATTGAGAACATGTAGAACTCAAATGTATATCCAACTTAACTGGAATGGGCACAAAAATATCAGCATGATAGGTTATAAACCTCCAGTTGTGTGCTAGTGATGAAATACATGTTTTATTCTTGATTACCTCTTGAAATCCTTTCAAGATCTTTTAGACTCTCACTGTCTCCTTGACCTATAATACTTTCTTGTCAAATATTCAAGAGATAGTGTGGATTCTAATCAAGACAGACATTTAACACAATTAGCCTTAGTTGGTCTTTGTTTTATCCAAAACATCACAAATTACCAATTTCAAGTGTACAAGAGTAGAAAACTTTTACTCTTACATTTGACAAGTGTTTTAAAACTTCTTTAAGACATGTCACTCAAGTTACAATCTTAAACTATAACTCTAAGAATTGTTTTTGGAACGAAGTATGAATCATCTTCTTGATTTAACCACTTTAACAATTCATAACTCCTCTTCTTAACTATCAGAATGCACTTAAAGGATGAATTGTGATAAGGTCTCAAAATCATTAAGATGATCTTAAAATATGATACTAAAGTACTCTCCCATATTTTCATATTTGAGAAACCTTTATCCTTCTGTCTAATTTGATTCTTCTTATTCGTTCTGTCATACATTGAAACTTTTCCAATGTCTCAAAATTATACTTAAGCTTGTAAGTATAATCATATTTACTAAACCTTAGTAAATTATGACGAATAGTCTTATCCATCTTTTATGTTGGACTTTGACAAGTGCACAAGAAAGTGTACTTGATCCCTTAGTCCTTTTTGTGAGTCACATATACATGTGAACACGGAACTAATCTTAATTTTCCAAAGTTGGAAATTCTCATACATCACACTAAACAACTTGTATGATTCCAAGTTTCTATCCAATTGAAACTTGGGTGATGAGAATCTTTCCTTGTTCTGTAAATTTAGACACTACCACAAATGAAAGAATCAAATTTATATTTCCAATATTGGTATAAACATACAAACATCAAGTTTTCATGAATGCCATTGTAAGGAGATAAAAATAAAGTAAAACAAACTTTTATTTATTTTAAAATGCGGAAAAACTTTTCCTTACAATGCAACTTCAAAATGAAAACTATGCTATTACATGTTTCCTAGCAATGTATCATAACTCCTAAGAATTAGCTCAAGAATTCAATCTTCAACCAAGCGAAAGAAATCCATCTTCGCGATCAAATTCAGCATACTCTTTCTTTAAGTTTCCTTCCCTATGCTTGATCCTGCTAAATATCAAAATGCAACCGAGTCAAATTTTGTATTAAGAATCATCAACTGGTGAACTTAATAGAGTTAGATAGTGGACTTACAGTAGAGTTAAGCTTTTGACTTTAACATCCTTAGGTAAATTTGGCAGCTTTGCAATCAGTGCCCCTTCCTTTGGCAATTTTAACAAATGGACCTTTTGGTAATGCTACATAGGACTGTCACAGACTTAATTTTTCTCTTTACCATTTGGTCAACCAAGTTGACTATGGCCGATCCCTTTCCATTGGGAAGATAATGCTTTTTCTGGATTTCCAGTGTCATCATTGTCAATATCCATAAAGTTTTGGGAAGTCGATCTTCTAACCAAATTTGCTTTACTTAGCCTTCCAAATCATTGCTGATTTAGTAGCACGAAGAAAATAGATAAGATCATTAAGGGTCATGTCAGAGTCTGTTCCATAGCAGTCCCAAAGGAACTCACTATGTGACTTAGAAAGTGATTGAACCACTAACTTTCTCAAGACTTTTACACCCAACTCTCCCGGCTTGTCAATATGTGACTTCGTCTTCAAGATGTGAGCACACATAGACCTTGCTTGCCATTAGGGCTTAAGTGACCTTGAACTTGTGGGTAAGGGAGGATAATTGGAGGAGGTGGAGGAAGTGAAGTTCCAAGAGATTTGGGAAGATCATAGATGTCTGGACTAGACATCTTTTTGGGAGATATTCAAGATAGTTGATTTAAAGTCCTTAATATAACACCCCAATATGAAATATTAAGGCTAGGACCGAACACAATATTTTATAACTTGGAAGAGGTATGCCGTAATCCAAGCTATAGAATATTTGAAGGTAGGTGAATGACGATTCACCAATTTCCACCATGAAAACGAAATAATTTAATTAGGTTTTACTTGGATTTGAAACTCCTAGATCTTTTGAGATTCATTGAACTATTCAATGACATGTTTCAACCTCGAGTGTGCCCTTCAGGTTTTGTGACTAGGATGCCGAGGATCAGAAAACAAGGTGTGAAGTAACCATGCAAATTACTTGGTACCCTTAAGTGTTTACCCCTCAATCGATGTGCCGGTTAACCACACATGCTCCATCGATACTATGATAAACATTAAGTTACCCTTTTCCTACCATGTTAAATACGAGTTAGTGTGCCGGTTAACCACACATGCTCCACTAACCGACTTAAACAAAGTGCAAAGTGTAATTTCATGGATTAGCACCTTATTCACATTTTCCTAAGTAACTAAGGTTTGGTATTTATAAAAGGTTTAGTTACTTAGTATTTATCATTAATACTTTTAATGAAGGGAGAATTTATAGTCTTTGTCCTACCCGTTCAGCTAACGACCCTCCACCAATCAAGGAAGCGGTGGGTGAGAGTGGACACCCATTAAACTGCCATTTTATAGGTTGTAACCTTATACCCCCCCCCCCCCCCTCTTATAGATCGGCTTCGTGAATGAGGCCTACTAACGGTAAGACTGACTTGCTCTTATACATATATATATATATATATATATATATATATATATATATATATATATATATATATATATATATATATATATTATTAACTTATAATATTATAAAGTATAAGGTTGAATTTTAAATTTTAAAATTCTAAGGGCTAAACTTGGAATTAAAGTATTCATAAGAGAAAAATTTTCAAATTCCAAAACTTGAGGGAAAGTTTTGTAACTTTCAAAACTTTTCTATTCCATAACTTATGTGTTTAAAGTAGTTTTAATTAAAAAAACTCTTCAAGTTCCATAACTTGATGACAAGTTATGGAAGACTTTAAACTAATTAAGAAAGTGACTCTTCATAATTCTTAACTTATGGAAGCTTTATGAGTTTAACTAAGGTTACACATATTTTATTTAATGAAGAGACTCTTGAACCTCCATAACTTGAGGACAAGTTATGGAGTCATAAAACCATTTAATGAGAACAAGACTCTTCATTTTGTAACCTATGGAAATTTTTATGAGTTTTAAGAAACTTAAATGTGACTTTTCATGTAACTTGAGGACAAGTTACAAAAACACATTTTAGAATCAACTTTTAGATTAAAAGATTGAAAACAACAATTCAATCAACTTTTCTATTAATCTAAGCAACTTATATGAACAAAGATAATTCACATCAAACTTTTCCATATAATTAGCAATACTCTTAAACCAATACAAAACATGAATCTATTGACAATTATCTTTGAAATTGGATTAGCATGAACATTACCACATCAAAAATAGGTTTATAACTTCAAAAACAACTTAAGGTAATGTTCCTAGTCCATTTCTAGCCAAAACAGTCGAATATATGTTGTCTGGGGGTCGAACTCATCGAGTGCATGAACCAACTCGGCGAGTTGGATCATTTTGGACATTTTTAATGCATGGACTCGTCGAGTCCCCTGATGGACTTGCCGAGTCCGTTGTCCATGCAACAAAAAACTTCGATTTTTAAGCAGTTTTTGCAAGTGTAACAAGAAAACAAGCCTAGGCTCTGATACCACTGTTGGGTTTTGAGCATTCTAAAACTCCTATGGTGTACATGCAACCCTATAAACCTTGGATATATGTTTTCTCTATTATACATGCAAATAAGAACTTTCCAAGGCTTTAATCCTAACTGGCATAATATGAGGCAAATATACTACAAAGACTAGTTAGATGACATACCTTTTGGTGTAGGTTGATGTCTTCAAGCTTTAAGAGCTTAGCCCCAATAGTGTGGAAGCCTCAAGTGAAATCACAAATCACCAAAACACCTTGGAAGACTTTGAGAATAAGAATACTTTGGTTCTCTCTAGTGAAATCGGCTAGCCCTCTTAGTGTACTCACACTAGTGCCAATTTCACCAACCAAGGACATCTTTATATAGTGTGGAGACTAGGGTTAAACCCATGACCTTTCATTTCATATGATCCATGGGTTAAACACTCCATGGACTATCCATGAAAGCTTAGCCCAACCTAAATGAAGTTGGCCCATTCCATATATATATGAGTCCATATTTAATTAGTTCATTTTGATCACTTAATTAATTCTAAATTAAATCTTGATCAATACTAATTCAATAATGTGATTCCATATTAATATATTAGAACTTATAATATATTAATATAAATCATAAATATACTATTCTCAAAAGACTATCCATATAAATTGTGTCGGTGAAGTGAAACCCAAATGGACCATGACGGGTCGGGTCAAGTACATACCAAATATAGTTATGGACTTAGACATTAATCCAACAAAGACCATAGGAACACCATTGTATTCATGGGCTTGAGGGAGCGATGGACCGTATAAGTTCGTCTGTGATATAAGGCTTCCTTTGGTCATGTAGCAATCACTTTTAGCCTCGAATTTGGTGATGTCAGTATTCGACGTATGGACTCGATAAGTTGGATCAAGAGGACGTTAGAGCCATAGTGTCAAGATAACCGATGGCAACTATTGGCAGATGAGGATTACGTTCGAAAGTCGTGTGGGGCGACTGTGTGGAAGTCTTTTGGCTGAGCAACCGGGCTAGAACCCGGTATTTCAGATGACTAGCAGACGAATTGATACCAGGGAGGTATCGGTGGATTTTGGAAAGCAACCAGGAGGCAGCATCCTATCTCAGACAGTTCCAGTGTTTCGGGAAATATTCGGTCATTTAAACTGAAGGGGTAGGTCGAGCACCCAGATATGCTCGACAATATCCGGTTGAAATAGACCGAAGGGGAGTCCAATACCCATATATGCTCGACAGTATCCAGTTGAAATAGACTGAAGGGGAGGCCAGCACCCAAATACGCTTGGTGGTAACTAGTTGAAATAGACCGAAGGGGAGTCCAGCACCCAGATATGCTTGGTAGTATCCTGTTGAAATAGACCGAAGGGGAGGCTAGCTCCCAGATATGCTTGGCAGTATTAGTGTTTTAGGATTTCACGTATGTATGTGTAACTGATTACTTGGTTCGCTAATGCTAAATCACTCACAGCGAGACTGAATAATCTCAAAATAAATGATTTGACCCTGTTGCGTAGCTCTCTTCTGAGTCTAACCGTTGTAGAGATGGATCTATTACTCAAAGGATTATCTGAGCCTTTTGTCGGGTATGAGTGTTCTGTAGCGGTATATGGTCGGTGATTTTGCTCCGTCTGGGATAGCAATGTGATCAAGAATTAGAAGCAATTTGTGTGGTGTGAGACTCTATGAGGATGGTTTGGTGGCAGATCTGACATGGAGTTAGGCCATTGAGAATTAGAATGTGAATTTCAAGTGAAGTAGGGTTGGTTTTATTTGAGAGATTGAGGATTCATTCTTCACCAGGCTTGAAGAATTATTCTATGGATGGTTTGAGTAGATTGGAATAGGCCATGGTATGATCAGAATAAGAAGGGTTATGCTTGGTTGCTATTCGTTGAGAAAAGGCATGGGTTGATTCAGCACGATCGACCTGTCGAGAAGTCAGGATATTGCAGGTTTTAGGTCCCAGAAGGTAGAGATGGTTTGCAAAAGGTTGAAGGTTTGGGAGTTAATTTTGGGATAGGAGTTTCGGTTGCCTTGGGAAGGCTACTATATCTGCAAAATCTTCGATTGCGTTCCTCAGATTGTTGTTTCAATATAAGTGTTAGTAAGGAGCGATTTCGAGGACGAAATCTAATTTAAGTGGGGGAGATTTGTAACATCCTATTTTAAACCGATTCATATTCGGGACTGAGACTCGAATATATGTTTTAGAAGGCTTCAGGTCTTAGGAAAGAGAGTTTTAGACTCATTTGAGTGTGGGTATGGTATCTTAGATGATCTTAGAGTTCAGTTTGTGTTTTTGGAGACCAAGCGTATATCGGAAAAGTGGCAGTTCAGGCCTTTTATGGAATTAGATTTTTGTTTGGATACATTTCCATTGATATAAGGAACGTTAAAAACGGATTTGAAACGAAGAAGTTATGACCATTTGAAGTTGGAGTTGTCCAGGTGAGTGACCGTTGATTTGTTGACCAAACTCATGTAAGGCTCACGGCGCTCCTCAGCCTCTTTCACTCCCAAGACCTCTAGAAACCCTAATATCCACCCCCATTCAAGTCTTTGGTCATTCTTGGTGTTATTCAAGCGATTTCGAAGCTTTGAAGCCCTTTGAGGAAGAAGAAGATCACTGGTGGCGCATTTGTTAGCATCTTCGCTTCATCATCAGCTAGTTGAGGAGCTTTTGGATCTTTGTAAGTCCTCAAGCTCATACCTTTCCTTTCCTTGCTTGTTAGATCTAAGTTTCCATGCATTTTATGGCTTGTAATGTTAGTTAGCATGCATAGAATCCATAAATCGGGCAACTTTATGGATTATGTTGGTACCTTAAGTCCTATAAGTTCTAAATCTGGACTTTCGTCTTGGTTTTGGACTCCAAGTTTGTGTCTTTGCCTCTTTTCCTTCATTTTGAACTAAGTTGGCATTAATTCATGTATTGGACATATGTGACTAAAAAGCTTCAATTTTTATGGTCCTTGGGGTCAAGGAAGACCCTCAAGACTTTCCCATGTTAAAGCTTAATGGGTTAGGAGCTTAATGCTCATTTTTGGTTAGATATGGGCTCACGAGGTGAGGAATGAAGCCTCACAATGTGAAAGCCTGTTTGAGGAAGTTTATGGGCCAAAGTCACAACCTCATGACGTGAGAATCACCTATTCGAGTTTTGGGCTCTTTAATTGTTGGCTAGCTTGGTATTGGACTTATCCTTTGGTTTGGGCTCGTAATGGACTAAGGATTTTAGGTTAATGGACTTTTGGTTAGGCTTGCCTTGCTGGGCTTGCCCTAATGAGCCTTGGATGATGAATTCGGCCTTAGTGGGCCCAATATAGTTAGGCCTTGATTAGGCCCGTTGGGCTTGGACCTTTGGGCTATCGGAAAAATCATTGGTTCAGAAAAGTAAATGGGATTTAAGGAAAGGCCCATGTAAGGGTTTGGGCCCAATTTGGAAAATTAGGCCATTGATGGGTTTATAGATTTGATACTTTTGGGCCTTAGATGTGAATCTTGTTGGGCCAGGGGTGAAACGGCCAGTTCACCCCAAGTATGGATTATGGATCATGATTTGGGACCCAATTGCTAATTGGGTGACATTTTTATATTGGTAGCTCGAGTAGTTGCCAGGACAGCAGCTAAGGATTCTTGCAGTGGTCTTCAGCAGTGTGAGGTGAGTTACCTTCCTGTATGAGTGGGTCGAAGGCACCAATGCCTGCTCACTAGTAGTTGGTTACATTAGAGATGATTGTGTTTGTGATAATTATTTGGCCTGCCACTATTTGTATGTGATTTATGTGCTTATAAGCTAGGATATTATGTGGTAGTGGTAGGGGTGAAAAAGACCCCGTAACTGGTTGAAAGAGACCGAAGGGGAGGCCAGCACCCAGATATGCTCGACATTATCTTGTTGAAAGTGACCGAAGGGGAGGCCAACACCCATATATGCTCAACAATATCCGGTTGAAATAAATTGAAGGGGACGCGAGCACCCAGATATGCTCGACAGTATTCGGTTGAAACAGACTGAAGGGGAGGCGAGTACCCAGATATGCTCAGCAGTATACGGTTGAAACAGACCGAATGGGAGGCCAGCACCTAGATATGCTCGACGGTATCTGGTTAAAATAGACCGAAGGGGGGCAACACCCAGATATGATTGGCAATGTATCTGTTTTATGGTATGTGGTATGATGGGGGAACTCACTAAGCTACGTGCTTACAGTTTACAATTTTAATTTCAGGTACATCTTCTTCGAAAGGAAAGGAGCGGCATGAACACAGTGCATCACATTTTGATTTCCGCATTATGAGATATTTGGGAGTTGTACTATGATATTACTTTTCTATGACATGTTTTGGTAATTTGAAATACTGGTTTTTTATTATGATATGAGTTGACAATATTGATGATTCAGACTATTGGTTTTTATAATTACTATTTAAAAATGAAATTTTTGGTTCTGAATTTTAGGATGTTACAAGTTGGTATCAGAGCCTTGGTGTGAGTGATTCGGACACACCTTCGGGGGTGTCCGGACTCAAATAGAGGGTTTAAGAGATTTTTACAAGATGTTGTTTAGGTTTCATGTCTGTACGCGCAACGTGCAAGCCATCAAGCTAGTACGCGCAACGTACAACTGAGTACGCCCTGCATACCAGTCAGAATGAATTTTGCATTAGTGGGCTTCGGGTTGGGCTATTTCTTGGACTTAGTTGTTGTGGGCCTTCGTGGGTCATTTAGAAATAGGTTTCTGGTCTAAGGAAATTATTGGGCTCTAGGATAAGGCCCATTGGAAAGGATCGGGTCCAATTTGGAAATTTAGGCTGTATGTAGGAAATGATTGGGTTTTGATGATTATGGGTCAATGGGCCATTGGAATGTTAAATGTGTTGGACTAGAAAGAATGGTTGGGCCTTAAGGCAAGGCCCATGTAGAGGCTTTGGCCCAATTAGGAAAATTAGGTTGTTGGTTGATTAATTTGACTTTTAGGCTTTTCCAATTATAGTTTGGGCCATAGTTTTGGACGAAGCCAGGTTAGGGGTAAAATGGTCTTTTTACCCCAGGTATGAAGTTATAGTTGTGGATTAGAACCCAATTGTTAATTGAGTATTGTTTTGTTATTGGTAGATTGAGGATCTGTCAGCCAGCAGCCAAGAATTTTATGTATGATTCAACAGTGCGAGGTGAGTCTCCTCACTATATCCATGCATTGAAAGCACCAATGCCAGCCCATTATGTGTTATGTGGTATACTAGTTATTTCTATGATATGTGTTATGTTAGTTGACTCTGTGTTGCTTGCATAGAAGTCCCTGGGGGGAGCCCGAGGCACTTGGATGTTAGATCAAGTGGGGGAGCCTATGGCATTCCACGTCAAGACCATGAGGAGAGCCCATGACAGCGGGTTAAGACCATTTAGAGGTTCCCATGGCACCCGGAGTAATACCATGGAGGGTTTCCATGGCATTCTTATATGTTTGAATGCATGGCTTGTGTGGTTTTATGTTTGGTATGTGATATTTTGGCGAACTCACTAAGCTTTGTGCTTACGGTTTTCAGTTTATCTTTCAAGTACTCCGGTTTTCAAATGGAAGGGCTCAGGAAGATTGTAGGGCACACACTGCATGTTTCTGTTTCTGTGAAATACTCTGATTTGTCAATGTTTTGTTAAATGTTAATTACTCTGGTTTTTACTGGGAAGTCATGTATTAATGGTTTATCAATCTAAAAAGAAAACTTTTTATGTCATGACTTTCGAGTCGTTATAGAAACTTGTAGATCTCTTTGATATATTTTTGGAATATAAAGAACATCGATAACGGAGCTAGTATGAAGAAGTTACGATATTTTGAAAATCAGGAAATCACGCAAGCACAAAGTGTGCCGCGTGCACTGATGACGTGACACCTTGAGAGGGCGCCACATGGAATGGTCAGGAGACACTAACTCCGAGATACTTGTCTATGACACATTTCACGTTCTAGAAGGGGACGAGGTGGGCGAACGACAACGTGACACATGGCAGAAGCCCAATGGACCCACCTAGGCCCTAGTATGTGGCGTGTATACCTAGAGTACGCGGTGCGCAAGGTTCTTCTTTCCTATAAATAGCCACCTGCATATATGCTTTCACTTCCACACCCCTAAGCACTTTCTCTCTCGAGCAATCTTACCTTTTAAGCCATTTTTCTCTCGTTTATAACCTGCGGTGAATCCCTTCGACACCCCTAAGTACTCATCCAGGTAATAGCCTTCGACTAGGATATCTCGAGTTAGTATTCTACTAGCTTAGATTCTGGTATTCTTCAAGAACCTCTGTAAGTTAATCTACACTTAGTTCATGTTAAGTGTAACTTGTAATTATATTCATAGTCGTTATTATGAATCTATAATTAAGGTTTATCAGTAATTCAAGTTGTTATACTTATTGATCTACTTTTGGGAGTGATGTCTTGGCTGGATTTAATGAGGTGTTTAAAATGGGATTTTCAAACAGTATACTATGTATACCAAACGGAACCTACCTCTGATATGATCCTACCTGGTTCTTCCTTATTTAGACCTTGAAGTAGACTTTGAGATTGTTGAGAAATCTGAACCCTTAGGCTAATAGTTCCATGAAGTATGAAATTAGACTAAGACTTAATGTTATGTACATCTAGGTCTTTTGGAAAAAGGTGTAAGGCGAAGTTCTGCCCAATTCACCAATCACTAGACACTTTGTCAAGTGAGTGCATAGTCCCTTTCATGAACATGATTTAATATAAGTATTAATGAAAAATATTAAATATCTACTGGAAGTCGTATGTGAATTATGTGCTTATTAGTTGGATTATATGTTAGGATATATATATATATATATATATATATATATATATATATATATATATATATATATATATATATATATAATTATTATACTATGTGCGAACTAGATATGATTCTATTTTATGTTAGGATTATATAGCTAATATCATGTAAATAAATTAAAAGTAACATCATTGAGAAGGTAAATGATTACTAATATCTAATACTCGGTAAGGAATATAAATACACAAAAGATAGGATAGTGTCGCCCAAGAATAGAGTTGGTATTAAAAAGTTGGTTTCAGGCACTGTAATCTAGTCCAAGGATAAACATAGACTTATGGAAGATACCTAGTTCAATTAAGTTGATATTAGGTAGTCTCATTAGGAGAATGCGTGTAACCTAGGAATGGAGAGTAAAGTCCTGTTTCATGACACTATTAGGTGTCAATGTATAGTAGCTCTGTACGGTTTAACGACCCAAAAATCAAGGGTAAAAATTTCATTTTTCCATACAGTCAAACACATATATCTTTTAAATCCAAGCTTTCCAAAAACATTGCTAATTAAAAACATTTATCAGAGTTCACCCCAAAATCAAATATTAAGGAAAACACGGGTGTGTGCGTTGCGATCAAGTTGGGCCCTTCCTTTCCAAACCAATGATACCTAAAACCATAAACAAATCTGTAAGCACGAAACTTAGTGAGTTCCCCAGAGAATACCCCACATAATCCACATAACCGCATAAACCATATCAATCACATAGGCCATATCAATCACTTAGGCCATTTCAATCACATAAGTCACATCAATCGCATAAGCCATGCATATAAACATATAAGGATGCCATGGAAACCCTCCAAGGTCTTATATTCATAATCACATAAATCATATCAACTACACAAGTCATGCATATTAACTTATAGGGATGCCATGGAAACCCTCCAAGGTCTTACACTGAGTGCCACTGGAACCCCCTCATAGTCTTAACTACCTACCATGGGAACCCCCAAATGGTCTTAACCAAATACCATGGGAACCCCCACATGGTCTTCACTAACTAACTTGGGAACCCACACATGGTCTTCACTGACTGCCATGGGAACCCTCACATGGTCTTAGTTAACCAAAGAATTATCATGCAAACTAAACATACAAGCATAATAAGATGCCATGGAAACCCTCAAGGTCTTACAGCGAGTGCCACTGGAACCCCCCACGTAGTCGCAACCAAATGCCATGGGAACCCTCACATGGTGTTAGACTGGAATGCCATGGGTACCCCTAATGGTTTGACATCTAATTGCCTCAGGAACCCCTTGGGGTCTTCCATGTAAGTATCACAGAGACTGCTAACATATCATATATCACATAATCAACTAGTATACCACATATCACATAACAGGCCATGGGAACCCCTATATGGTCTTCGCATAAATACATAACACATTGACAGCACATTCCCAAATATCCACTACATGCAAGAGTCACGAAGACAACTGGCATAATACATATAACTAATTGCCATGGGAACCCCCACATGGTCTTCACATAAATACACAATATATCGATAACATGTTTTCAATAATCACCACAACTAAATAAATGAGCCAGCGTTAGTGCCTTCAACCCATTGGTATGGTGAGGAGACTCACCTCACACTGCCGAAGTCCCACGGATAAAACTCTAGTTGTGGGTTGACAGATTCCTGAACTGTCAACATCAAAATGACACCCAATTAATAATTGGATTCCAATACATAACCATAAGTCCATGCTTGGGGTAAAATACCACCTTACCCCCAAACTAGCTTGATCTAAGGCCAATGCCCAAACTCAAACTTTGGAGGCCCAAAAGCCAAATAATAAATCAAGGCCCAACATACAGCCCAATTTTTCAAATTGGGACCTAACCTCATGTCTTACCTTAGGGCCCAACCATTTATTCTAATTCAAACATTTGGGATTTCGATGGTACAATATCTCATAATCATTAAGGCCCAATTATGGCTCATCTATGGCCTAATTTTGCAAATTGGGCCCAACCCCTCACATGGGCCTTACCCTAAATCCCAACCAAATATTCTTGTCCATATACTTGTTCTTGGATGGCCTATCAATAGCCCGATCACCAAAGCCCAACAGAAAGGTCCAACTCAAGGCCCAAACAAAATTAGGGTTTCCACATAAAATGACGATTAGGGTTAAGTGTTCCTACTTAACCCATTAAGGACTTAATTAATTAAGTCGATCAGTCTACTAGGTCCACCATACAATGTGGTCGGGATTAATTCATAATTCCAATCCAATGGTCAAAACATGCGGGTCCCGACAATTCCAAATTAACATATCCAAAATTAGAGTTTTCTAAACTATAATTAGGGTTTCCAACCCAATCACCTGCCAATTAGTTAAATAGTTAGGTTCTTAGGTCAATTAGGGCTTCATTAGGTCAATTAGGGTTAAATAAGTCAGGCACCACCCACTACCTCCTTAGGTAGTGGTGGTTAACTGCGACTTACGGTGGCGGCCACCACCTCGTGGTGGTGGTGGTTACGATTCTAGTCCAAAACATGTCCAAGCAACTCAATTAACAACCCAATCACACATAAATGCACACTGCCACCCAACATGGCGGCTAGTGGCGGAAGAAAGCAGCAACCACCACCTCACGGTGGTAGTGGTGGTGATTTCCTTGATTATTCCGTCCAAAACCATGATTATGCAACATAATGTCCAAAGTAAACACACATAATATAACACAGACACAACCATCCTTGTGGCGGTAGGCGGTGGTCGTTGGTGCTAGCCAGCACCTCACGGTGGTGGTAATGGCTTTTATTTGGTGTTCCGGCCACCCATCACTTACTCTCAACATACAAAACCGACAACAACATCATACACGTATACATATGCTAATACGAGGGAAACCACCCACCTGGTGGTGTGCAGCGGTCGAAGAGCACTGACAATACTGAGCAGCCGTATGGCGGCGACAATGCAACTGTGGAAGAAAGGTGGTGGCGGTGGTCCCGACTGAAGCGACGTCCTCATGTAGGTCTTCATCCTCATCCAAAGCAGGAACGACGACAACGGAGTGGCAGAAAAGGAGGACGAGGTGTATCTGGGAATGGCAGCACACCTCCCCGATGTCATCTTCAGTATCCTTGGTTTCGTTTTAGGTGGTTCTCCCGTCCGTTCACAACGTCATCGGCAGCAAGGGTTGCGATGGCATTTCAATGGCGAGGTAACAAGCGGCGGTGGCTAGAGGGGGCTTCACATGGTGGCGGTTGCAGAAGAATATGGTAGGGTTAGGGTTCGGGAACACAAAGGTGACGGGTTTTATGCCACATGTCCAGATTCAAACTTTTGGCCAGTTAACACTTTCAGCCCCTCATCCTCTTGTTCTTTTCAAATAAGCTCCATAAATTACCATTCAGCCCCTTAGCCTTCAAAGTCTATTCAATATAAGACCAATATTTTACCAAACACCCCCTGACTTCTAAAAGTCTTTACAAAATAAATCCTAGAATTACACTTTAACCCCCGAAAATCTAAATTATATCATTTGGCTCCTCGAAACTAACACCCCGCTAAATATTATTAATTTTTGCCTACAATAATATAAAATAATAATAATAAATCACATCTCGAGGGTTTAGAGTTTATTATTTATTTAATTTCAAACGGAATGTTACATACAGGATGCCCATAAATGGTGGGTCTCGATCAGGCAACTATTAGCGGTATGTATGGTCATCTCTCAGAGTAGGATGACAACACCTGACCATTCTAGGAGGTCTTGAGAATTACGTTGTTAGTGTAGGATCATAACGTACAAATCTAGATGAAAGATAATACCCTATTCTTCAAATTACTTTGAAGGCTTCGGTGCCTTAAGACTTACACCGGCCAAGGGAGCCCCTAGCTGTGTAGTCAAACCCTTACTTTAGACGGTTCATCGGAGAGATAATTCTCTCTGATAATCTTGGACTAGGATCTGTGAGGATCGGTAGAAACAAATATGTAGGAATTTAAGCCTATTTGGATTTAGTAAGGTAATGGATGGTTTTGCGGGTCTGATAATTAAGGAATATTATCATATCAATATTGTTGGATTGAAATCCCTATGTATCGCACCATGTTTCCCCAACTTGACCCACTCATTTTATATGCATCGTAGGTATCAAGACATAAGCTACTGGAACTTGATTAGAATGCTAAGTGATTTAGAGATAGCCTGCAATAGTATTCAGGACCATCATGTCTTTACGTTGTAACTTAAGTATATGTATTGATTATGAAATCCTTGGGGTTTTAACATTTTGGAAACAAACATTTGTAATCAAAATGATCTTTTGTACTAGGATTCAACAAATATAAATAAATGATTTTTAAAATGTAAAGAAAAGTTTTAATTTCTCCTGAAAATTAGAGGATGTCACACACATGTACCAGTAGTGACGTCATCACATGACCCCACTAAAGGTCCTTGAATGAGCATCGATTCTCCTTCTTAGTTCAAGTTCTCAAAAATGTAAGCAAAAACATTTCCCATGAAAATGAACTAGGTCGCAGTGGATTTGGGGTCGTTTACAAGGGCTAATTACATGATGGAATAAAAACTATAGTAAAAAGCATAGAAGCGGGAGCTATAAGAACCAAGGCGTTGAAGATACAGATGAAAGAGAGATGCTTTGGATGAAGATACAAATGAAAGAGAGAAAGAGAGATAAATTGTGTAACTAACCATATAGATGTAACAGAGAGAAATCTATGAGTTTTGTGAGGATTTGGGTTTGGAGATGTTGGATAGGAGCAGCTCTAGCTGAATATTTGATGTACTGTGAACGACACGCTTCAATCATTTATGATGATCCCTCTTAACAACCCCATGCTTATTTCCAAATGTCTCTTCTATTATGAATACCGTCTGGGCGTGAAACTTATCAAGTAGTCTTCGATCGATTAGGTATTAATAAATATTCGATTGATTGGTCCGAGTTTATCGACATTTATTCCTTCAGATGTGTCAATTGGGAAAATACGTCCATAGTGATTGATAGTTTATTTTATTTACTTCTTTTTGTAGTTTATTATTTAGTCCATTTTATTGTTATTTCATTGTATATTCTTTCTCATGCTTCATCTTGGATCGTTTCAGGCACTTGCATGAGGTGTTTTGCAGGCTTTTGGAGTCTCGATTCGGTTGCAGTTTAGCTTGGAGATGGGCTTTCTAGGCATTATTGGGCTTTCCAAATCCATCAAAGAAGAATTGGGCTTAAAATGATGAAGACTTGGATGAAGTGGGCTTATGAAGATGAGTCTTGGACTCTTATTATTGAGATTTCACTATCTATTTTTGAAGCTTGAAGATGATTGGTCAAATTTGAAGCATGTGAGATTTGAAAGGGACCCAGGGAATCTACAGTAGTGTGGTGGAGTAGTGGAGAAAAAAAAATCCAATAGTGTTTCAGCACCATTTGCCAGGGTGGGGGTTTTAGTCGTGCAAACTTGTGAGGGTACCCCCACAAATGTACACTTTGGGGTATTTTTGTAACACCCGATTCCCGGTATGTATTTAAATTTAATAAATTGTATGATTTTACCATGGGACTCACCGAGTTGGAGGCCCAACTCGTCAAGTAGACTAGACTCATGGACGCGGGTTTTAAGTAACCTACTCGACAAGTTGGAGAGCTTGGTTCGGCGAGTAGGACTGTCAAACACCTTATCTTATCCTAACCCAGCCTCCATGGTCCCTCCCAGTCTAGAAAATCCATAACTCAAAACCCTAATCAATTATTGAGTGTTCTTGAGCTTTTTGGTGTCATTTGTGTGTATTTGAAGTTTGAGAACAAGAAGGAAGCTTGAGAGATCAAGAGAAAGCAAGAAGATCCAGAGGTTTTGGCACATTTCCAGCTTATTTGAGGTATAAAGCTGAAACCTTGACCATCTATCTCTAAGATCTCTAGTTAGGGTTCATTTCTACATTTTCTAAGCCTTAGAAGTGCCATATTCGGGATTTTGTGGTTATAAAGGGGTATGACTTCAAATCTGGAACCATTGAGGGTACCTATAGCATAAATGTGCCAACTTTATTGCCATAAGAGCCCCATGCATCTTGTAGACTCCATTTTAGGGCCATTTGAGCTAAATACCCCATGCATGAACATCAAGTTTGTAACTTTACGTGTATTATGGACACTAGGAGGCTAGATCTATGTTATGGATGTGTTGAAACCGACTGGAATCAACTGTATGGACATGGACTTTGGAAGGAGCTGGCACGGTAGCAGCACATCACACATATATGATTTCGGCATTTTAAGATCCATGGGATTATACTTTTACATTATTATTATTCCACGACATGTTTTTGATATTTTACTTATGCGATTATGGGTTGATATGATATTGATAATGTTTTTCAATAAACAATTTTATAAGTTCCTTAATTAAAAATGAAATTTTTGGTTGTGAAATTTAGGATGTTACAAGTTGGTATTAGAGCCTTGGTTTGAGGGATTCGGGCGCACTCTCGGGTGTGTCTGAACTCAAACTAAGGACTTGGTAAAATATTTTCAAAAGTAAAATCATTTTTGTAAAAGGAGTTTGAAAATAAATTGAAAAGAGAAAAGAACTTTGAAAAGAACAAGGTGTGTGATGCATGCGATCGACCGAGCTCAAGTAAGTTTTCCCCAAGATACCCATACATTTTATGTTATGATATGATATGATTATAAGAACTGCAGGCTAGATTAGGGCTAAGGATCTAAGAAGGAAGCCTTAAATGCCTATTATATATGTATGAGAACTTCATGTTAGATTAGGGCTAAGGATCTAGGAAGATGCCTTACGAACGAGATGGAACCAGGGAACTTGTAGAGTGTGTGAGACCCCTCGAGATTATGTATGACCCTGATGATTATGTGTTTTGTTTCAGAATGCTAATGATTACGCATTACGAAGCAGGAGGATCGGGATCAGGATCCGGTTCAGGATCAGGATCTAAATTAGGTGTTGAGCCAATTGATGAGGGACTACGTGAGTTCATTGCTTCTGAGATCATGTAACACCCGTAGATTCGAGCCAGTCAATTTAGAGACAATGAGCGTCAAAAATGACTTTTTGATGGAAGATTATTTAGAAGGAGTAATCTTAACCAAGTTATAGTATATGTCACAAGGGTTCCATACATATAAAGAACGCCGAAATCCAAGTTATAACGAAGAGGTTATGGCCTGTCGAAGTTTCGCGATAAAACCGACACGACACAGTGTGACGTAAAAAGTAATTTTTTGATAAAATACTTTTTAGCCTTAGGTATCTAAATGAAAGTTGTAGTATACATTAAACCGAAAGCGTGCATAAAAATAACGCCCAAATCTGACTTCATATGAGGAAGTTACGATTTTTTTAAGATTTGGCATAACAGTGCACTGCCCGAAATTCGAATTTTAGATCGATCCATTTTATTCCAATGTTACCTAAATGAGAATTTAAGATCTCATTAATAGGAACTCAAAGATAAAAAGACAGACGAAAACAGAGTCAGTATGTAGAAGTTATGAATTTTACACGGTCGTTTAACAGTGTAATCTTCTCATACTGTTACATTTAAAATCGGTCGAGAATTAGCCGATAGAGTCAAAATGAAAGTAATAGATATTTTCTTTACCTACGCGTGGATATAAAGAATGTCAAAAACAGAGTTCTTATGCGAAAGTTATGAATTTTTAAAGATTGGTAGTTTCACCTGCGTCTGGCGCCACGTGTCAGCACCAGACTTCGCTTTGGAGCCTATACAAGGCTCACGATGTGAGCAGCCTTGTTCACGACATGAATCGGCCCAGAAAGCCTATAAATAAGGGCGTAAATCATCCCCAAAACTCACACCTTTCATACTCTTTCTCTCCCATTACCCCCAAACCCTCTTCCCCTTCCCTAGCAACTTCTTAGTGCTAGAGGCGAGTCCCGGAGCGCCGGAAGGCTCCGAGAAGAAGAGCTTTCGACTTGGAAGTTCTGCCCCTGTAGAGCCCGGCTCCTAGACAAACCCCCTCGTAGGTAAGATACGCCTATCATATTTTAAATATAGCTTATATTTAAATATAATATCGTTACTATGCACCTATGAATAAGATTTATTAGTGATTCAAAGTCGTTATACTGATTGATCACCTTTTGGGGATGATGTGAGGTGTTTAAAATGGGATTTCCAAAAAGTATACTTAGTATACCAAACGGACCCTACATTCGATATTGTAATGCCTCGATTCTCGAGTGTCAATTTATGGTTATAAATTCTCATGATTTCAAGGTCTACTCGACAAGTTGGTTGCCTGACTCGTCAAGTAGCAGCGGGTTGGTCCACGTGTTTAAGTGAGCTACTCGCCGAGTCCAAGTAGAGACTCGACGAGTAGGAGCTGGAGGGTGAAACCCTAAATTTCGGATTTTTGCACCCTATTTAAAGGATCATTGGTCTCCTCAGCCTCCCCTTACAGCCTCTTGATAGCCCATAAACCCTAATTTGTGTGAGTGTGCTCCATTTGTGTATTTTAAGCTTTGGTAGAGGATTCTTGGTGAGAAGAGCTTGGAGAGCAAGTGTCAAGAAGCAAGGAACATGTGGGATCTGGAATCTACCTCATTTGGCATCCTTTGGAAGGTATCAAGTCGTTATCTTGACCTCATTTCATTCTAGATCTCTTTTGGGTGAATTTTAGGGATTTTCTAGCATATTATGAAGCTATTCTTGAGTATGAGCTCAGATATGAAGTTGTAACTTCAGATCTGAACTCTCTTTGGTCTCTAAGTCCATAAAGCTTTTAGCTTTGGCAGTTATGAGCCTCTCCTTATGTGTAAAACTCCATTACAAGCTTGGTTATGTCATTATAAGACTTTAGAGCCTTGCATGCACGTAAAGTTTGCAACTTTATGTGATAAACATGCCTAAGGAAGCTGGATCTGCAATATGGAACCTTAGGATGGCTTAAAAAGCATCTGAATGCTAATGGATTGAAGGGACTCGGCGAGTTGCATGGTCAACTCGGCGAGTCTGATGAAGATTGTCGTGGACTCGGCGAGTCAGTTAGGGTTTTCCCGGTTTTTGGCACGCATGAAGTTGGCGAGTTGCAAGGGAACTCAATGATTTGGCCTAGGATTTTACGGTCACAAACATTAGGAACTCGACGAGTTACTCAAGTGACTTGGCGAGTTGAAGATTTATTCAAGGAACTCGACGAGTGGATAGTTGTACTCGACGAGTTGAGGTCAACATGGACTGTTGACCTTGACCATTGACTTGGGATTTGACCAAGGGTTCACTAGTTGTCTTCTGAGGGCATTTTGGAAAATTGGAAATTTACAGATATGGTTTTATGGTGAATATAAGTGGTGGAGTTGTGACAGTGATCCGAGAGTGGAGCTTATCACTTCAGCGCATCAGTTCTGAGGTGAGTTATCCTCAGTATATCAATAGGGTCTAAGGCACCAAGGCTGGCCCTTTATGGATTTGTATCCTGATTATGGCATGATATGTTTATTGATTACATCCTGGTAGTTCGTATGGTGATATGCTTATGCTTACGCTTAGTGACCTGGTTAGGTCGGTGTCTTGGTTATAGGATGATGCTATGTTAGTGAGTGGTTAGGTCTGTCTCTCGGTTTTTGGGATGTTGCTATGATTATCGGGCTGTTGGATCGATTTAACTCTTATATGATACGAGTTAGCATATGATATTTATGTGCACATGTTTGTTTGGATGGGGGTTGAGTTGAGGCGGTCCTGCTTCGTGCTATAGGCTAACATACCCAGCAAGCGGTCCGGATAGGCTGTAGGCTTTGTGAGGCAGTCCAATCATGTCGAAGGCTTGGGAGCGGTCCAGATAGGTTGTACACCCTGTGACGCGGTCCAGTCATGCCGAAGGCTTGGGGCAGTTTCGACGGAAATGCCCAGCCCTTCCACATCCGTAGCAAGTGTGGCTTGGTCCTGCATTGTTGCCGCCATTGTCGGTGTTGTTGTTGTTGCGGTTATTGTTGTTGTTGTTTCCCTGTTGTTGGTTCTGAGGAGGGTAGGTCCCGCAATACTTCGCCGTGTGCCCCTTCCGATTGCAACTGGTGCACTTCATCTCTCTGCATTCTCCATTGTGATGGAGACCGCACTTGTTGCACTTAGGAAGATTACCGGAATAAGGCCTAGGAGCACTTGGAGCAGCAGAGGCTGGAGCATGTGGTGTGGGTGGAACTTGAGTGGTTGCAGCATTAACTGCCACTGTTTGCTGCTTCTTGGATGATTTGGAGCCTTGACGTCCCTTCCTCGTATTGTTCTTTCCCTTTTTGTTGTCATTTTCCTTCTTACCTTCAGCTTCCACTGGCTTCTCACCGTTCTTGTTGTTATGGTCATACAGCTTCTTGGCACTGTCGAAAGTTTCGGGATTTGCAGCTATCACGTTTCCTTGGATTAGGGAGGTTAGTCCCCAAATGAATCGCTCGATCTTCTTTCCTTCTGAGGTGATCATGCCAGGGCATAGCAGAGACAATTCACTAAACCTTGAAATGTATGCATCTATATCAGCATTTCGGACGGTGAGATTCCACAGCAATTGTTCCATTTTCTGAATTTTGCCACGAGGGCAGTACTCGGCCATCAACATTTCTTTCATCTCTGCCCATGGCATGGAATTGGCTACGGGGAGTGTCATGGCTTCCACGTGTCCGTTCCACCAAGTGATCGCTTGGTCAACGAAAGTGCATGCGGCAAACTTCACCTTCATCTCCTCAGTTCATTCACATATCTCGAACACCGATTCCACCTTCTCGATCCATCATTTCAGGGTAATCATTCCTCCAATGTCGTTAAAGGTTCGTGGTTTGGCGTTGGAGAAATCTTTGTAGGAGCATGTTTTGGTAGGTCCTTGATTCATCTCGTTGTTTGAACTTCCAGCCCCTTGTCCATTGACTCCTCCATTGTTCCCCTGGTGAATTTGTGCCATCGCTGCGGTGACCACAACAGATACAGCTGCTTGGAATGCAGCCGATTCGACTTCGGGTGGGGTTGGCCCAGGGTTTCTGTGGGTGGGTCGTTGAGGCATCTTTCTGTCATGGAATGGAAAGATGTTGAGTGTTTGTGGTTTTTGTGAGGTTGTGATCCTATAAACTAGGTGTGTGGCACAAACTTAAGTAATTTCACAAATTAGCACACAATCATGGATATGTAACACATAACAGATTAAAACATCACAATAAACATATAAGATTTTTCATTACTATTATCTGCACTTTGATACATGAAAATTTTGCTCAAAAGAGCATACATAAGCGGTGCAAGTTCGGCAGCATAACGGCTCTATGAGTTGTAATCACTTAAACATAGAGTCGGGGTACATAGCATAGATCATAGTACTAGTACTAAGGACTGTTACGACTAACCCTAGTCATGGTGGGATGTGCTAGGGGGTGGTGCTGAGGAAGTGGATGCTCCCTGAAGACGAGCCACCTGTCGTTCTACATCCTGGATTCGGGACTCCCACCTTACCTGCCTCATGTGAACTCTCGGAGGACGTCTCACGTCTCCTGCTCTGCACGCTCAACCATAGTCCACATCTGGCATACCTGATCAGCGGTACTCTGAGCTAGGTTGCCTGTGTTCCGTAATCGTCTCACCATGACTGGAAGGGAACGATCGGCCGGTCCTCCATCCCTCAGGTCAAAGAACTCGCGTCACATGCCGAACGGGGGTCGCTGTCCATGCTGTCTGCTCCACCTCCAAAGATCGATACCCCAGGAAGGGTGTAGGACTAGTGGGGCCCACCCGTTAAGCAGACACTCTAATCGGATAAGGGGGGTTGATGACTTCGGACTTTGTGTCCGAATCACCCTCTTCGTTATCGCTGGGTTCCTCCTCGAGACCTCCTTCGGCTTCCTCCTCCTCCTGTTCCTCTACTGGCTCAGCAGGTCCGCCCTCGACTTCTGCTTCAGGTTCCCCGTCGGATTCCTCCTTGGGGTCTTCCTCGGGCTCTTCTTCAGGTTCTTCGTCCAACCATCCGTTATTCCCCTAGTTTGGGAAATAAGGATATCCGGGGTGGTGGAAACCAGCCATGCTGTCTGCGAGAGTGTGTAAATATGCTAACGTTATTCCTAAGACGCTACAATTATAGTATAGATTGAGCTGATGTTCTCTTCTTGGTGATAAAGGGGTATGTTTTTAGGTTCCCTAGCCATCACGATTTCCTAGGGACATGTGATAGTTGTACCTTGGAGGAAATGTAGTTGATCAGGCTACATCCACTCCTTGATTATGACTATGAACAGTCCTGGCTTAACCGAGATGCTAGCATTATCTTGTTTGGTTCGGTATTATGTTCTTTTTCCTAATTCACACAAGCAAAGATGTTTTATCGTTATGTTTTACTTGTTTTGTTCAGAGTTGTGTTAGTCCCACTTTTTGGTTTATAGTTGCATATCAATGTGTGGTTAGATATGCTAGTTCACTATAAACAAAGCTCTGATACCAACCTGTCACACCCCCGAACCAGACGGCGGAAACGTCCGAGGGCTCTTGTGACTTAAATTGAATACCATCACAATGAATATACATGAATCATAACATAAATCATCACCATGCATTAAATAATACAACTGATATTGTTTACATCCAGTACTTTGTTTTTAAACATTACAAATTCATAACACAATTGTCTGATAGATACCATAAGCAAAACACACTGACATTACTTGGTACTTATTCTTCGGTTTACCTGTTACCTGAGAATACAAGTTAATTTTGAAAAACGTCAACATATGAAATGTTGGTGAGTTCATAAGCAATGTTGTTATAAAATGATGTTGTGTAGTTTGTAAAACCCAGAAAATCCGATATTTTCTGAAAAGATCATTGTTTATAAAAAGTGTGGAGATCCGTAAATATATGTTTGTTGATTTTTAAAACATGTATAAATGTTGAACCTTAGTATTAATCACGCAAGTGAAAATGTTGAACTTCCTAGGAAAACCTGATGTTTTCCCAATACATAAAATACAATGAATTATCAATTTGTTATACCGTCACGACGAATGATTTTGATTTCTCACGTGGCGTTGGATTAATTAGGGTTTGTGAGTCGTTATAATCATGCATTAGAAATGACTAGTTTATAACTACATGTTTCGAACGATCCTTAAAGGTGTCGCCCGTTACTACTCACTTAATCGAACAACCATGATTACTTTTGATTAACGTCCTAAATCTGTTTACCTTGATTTCTCGTAAGCCTAACAAACGAGGAAAAAGGGGAGTACGAAGTCCCGTTATTTCCGTGAGTTATTTAGGCTGTCAGGAATGCGAAAGGCACGCTGGCCCAACTCGCATTTGATTTCTTGACCTCACTAGCAATACTAATGGGCCACTAGGGACCAATAGCACATCAGAGCCATTGAAAGTCCTTTTACATGAAATCGGGTCATAGGAGGCCCAATAGCACATAATCATATTCCCTTTGGGCCCAAAGATCATGTTAATGGGCTAGCAAGGCCCAACAAGCATGGTTTGAAACTTCCAAGCCCAAAGTTTGTAAGTTTGTTCATCGTAGTTATCGCGTATTTATTTAGATAGTTTGTTTTAACGCTTGTTGTTTTATATTGATTCGAGATCGAATCGCTTCGTTTGTAACGATATTTATTGTTGAAACTGTATTTGTTTTCCGTTTCGTCGGTAGTCGTGGATCTTGCATTTTGTATTAATGAATTAATTTGTTTAAAAGTGGAATTTGACATTTTCACTACCCTTCTTTTATAAAAATAACACTTTTGGTCCTTTTATATAAAAGAATTTCATTTATAGTCCTTAAAACATTTTCTTGACACTTTTGTATCATTTATTAGATGAAAACACAGTTTTAACCCAAAATTTATTTTGTTGAAAGCTTCAGCCCTTCCAGAATGGTGTTTCTCGGTTAGAACCCCATTTTCACAACTTTTACAGTTTTGGCCCAAAATCTAAAAACTTTACATTTTTTGTCCTTTTTGATAGCGAAAAGCATTTTTGACTCTTAAAATGATTTTGTTATGCTAATTACCCCCTGTTTTATAGAAAGTTTCATTTCAGCCCCTTCAATTTATCATTTTTCGCATTTTGAGGCTTATTGGGTCGAAAAGCCCAAAATTAGCCCATTAAGCTAAAAATTTACATTTTAAGTCCCTTGAAAATTCTAATATTCAGAAAAATGATTATAGAAACTGTTTTGACCCTTTTGACCTTCAAGAAACCATGACTTGTCGATTTGTATCCCAAGTTTTGTATTTTTGACAATTTAAGCCCAAAAATGGGTTTTATGTTAGAATATGTTCATCATAACCTTATAAGCTATTATTCTTGACTTGTTTAGTGTAAAATATCTTAGATTATGTTTGTTTCCTTTCTGATGTCATAAATCTCGGGTTTACACCTTTTTTTGGTAACATATTCATCACAAAGACACATGAAATCACACACATACATGCATAAAATCACACATAACATACACATACACATAGATCTACACATTTTCTTGTATTCTCCCCCATAAAACTCATAAAAACCTAAAAGAAAGGGGTATGAAGCTCACCTTGAGTTGTAGTTTTGTTTTTGAAGAAGATTGGGAGAAGTTTGGTGCTATTTTCGGCCCTAGCAAGTTCCTTGGATGGATCTCGAACTTAGTGGGTTCTAGGATTCAAGATCATGAATTTGAATGGATTAAGAGATGATTTTTGATAAAACAAAGAGTCTAGGTCATAGATCCAAGCATGAACTTACCTTAGATGATGATTTTGTGGAAGAATCTCTTTGAAAGCCTCTTAGATCTCGAAAATATGGAGAGGAGTGGAGAGAGTTTCCTTGAGAGAATTTTGAGTGAAGTGTGTGTGTGTTTGTTTGGGTTCAGCCAAGAGCAAAAGAGAGAGGAAGAGAAGAGATCTTTGATGGGATAGTTGCATGAAAACATGGGATGAATGCATGGAAGACCCATATGTAAAAATGAGGTGGCATGCAAAAGTCAACTCTCCTCCATTTGAGTAGTTGGGCCGAGAAAAGGAGAAGGAAAAAAAAGATTTGGGCTCTTAATGCTTAAGCCCATATTATAATCCATTTAGGTGAATTTTTGGCCCAAATAAATCTAGGAATGATTTTTATGGACCATTAGGGCTAATTAGGTTAGTTATGGCCTAATAAGGTCCATTAAAGTATTTTATTTCATTCTAGGCCCAATATGGCCCAAAATATTAAAATAAATAGAAGTGGGTCCAATTAGAGCCCATTTAAGAGTTCTAAGCCCAAAGTAGTCAAATTGGAAGCTTATTGGTCCATTGGGCCCAATAAGGAAATCCTAGTCCAAATAGGACTTAAATAAGGATTTCTAGGGTTTTCCAATTCTTTGTTGACTATTTGAACGTTTGTATGAAGTGTTTGATTGAAGTTTTGTTGTTATTGAATAAGCATCCTACATGCTTTCACATTGTTGGTTCACATTTGTTATCATTGTTCAATGTTTACAAGGCATCAAAATTCCTAGTTGTGACAGTGTGGGGACAGTTGTTGGAGATGATTGGGTCTTTCAAGACCGCCATGGTTGAGTATTTTGTCGAGCGCCATGCAACCATTGCCGAGACAGCTGCCACATCAGCTTCCGCGGCTGTAGTGACGACAATGAGATGAGCTGGTGAAGCTTTCCGATACCGAGACTTGTTACATATTCTGATAAGCAGAGGGCTGCAGTTATTTGGGATCACGAATATGATATGTACTCGTTATATTTCCGCAGGTTGAGAGGGAGAGGCTAGCACGTGAGTTTCCAGATTTGAGGCTCGGGGGTTTGCTCGAGGCCGGAATGTGAGTCGCGGGAAATCTAGAAAAGAGTGATGATTATGTTCAGCTGGGGTTTTAGCAGCTAGAAATGGAGTGGTTAATTCAAGGATTGGCTTTCGTTTTATAGGGCAAGGATTGTGCCCTTTCAGTTTTCGAGCTCGAAGGAGTAAGCAGGCTTGTGACCCTATGATCAGGTTGTATTTCAGCTCGGGGTCAGTTGGTTGCAGGGATTAGCGACATTATTTCAGCACCGGTGGGCGCAGGTGGGTCGAGGTGTCATAAGTATTTTATGAGGTTTGGTTTACCTCGGATCTATTGTATCATGTGGTAAGGATTGATGATGCGACCTATTGCAATGTTGGGATTGCAGACTATGTCTTGGGAATATTTTGTAGCCCGGTTTAGGGCAGTGGTTGCTTCAGCTACTGCAGTTCAGTTGTGAACGTTTGAGCGGTAAGCTTGTTTGGAACACCTTTGGAAAAAGGTGTATTATGTGGGGGGTCTGCCGATAGGGTCCTATAGAAGGTTTATTCAGTATTTTCAGGATTTAGTGGTTTTGCAACCGTTAGTGATTGACGAACTAAAGCGTTAGGGGAAGTAGCTCGTCGCCGAGGTATTAGTTGCAGCATCTATCTTGTGGTCTTCAGGACTTGAGTGTGAGGTCATTCAAGCATTAGTGACTGTCGGTTTCACTGCGATTCAGGAAGTGTTCATCTGGTTCTTAGAAGTGTATGATCAATTGGGATTGACTAGTAATGGAGCACTAGTGGGAAAGAGTTGGTTGTCATCGGATCGATCATTAGGAAGTGAGAAGGATTGGGAATCCTCCAATTTTCATGAATTATGAAGGCTTAGTCGAATCTAAGTGGGGGAGGGTTATCCCGGGATGCGAAAGTGGGAAAGGTTTTTGAAACGGGGATAAGTTTCACAACCTGACATAGAGAATGGAGGCCCTAGTGGCTGCTTGGTTTGAGGGTTGTGTTGATTGGGGGTTTGGCAAAACTTCCCAGCATAAGAAACACGTCTTCTTGGTGCTTGATAGTAGAAGTTGGGGAACCAGGTTGGATTTTTAGTTAGGAATTGAGTTCAGTTCGAGTATTCGGTCGAGGGTGTGCTCGACTCTGAGGGTTTTTCGATTGATAGATTGAGGGTTTTGTTAGCTGCCAGGGCTCGACAGTGCATTCAACACGGATGTGCGGGTTATTCAACGTATATGGTAGACACGTGGGTCAGTGGGCAGACCACGAATTTCCGATAGGGTGGACAATCGACATGAGGCCTAAGGTTAGGCCGGGGTTAGAGTCCACAGAATGGATCAGGAGTTCGGAACCCCAAGTGGGTGAGAACTGTCTACATGGGAAGGATCAGATGACGGGTGGTCCAGGAGATGCTCAACAGTTTAGAGCGGTCCGGATAGACTAAAGGTTGGTGGGGCATACCAGTCAGGCTGAAGGCTTGAAGAATGGTCCAGACAGGCTGAAGGCCCAGGGAGGGCGGTCCAGACATGTTGAAGGTTCTAAAAGTGGTCCAGATAGACTGAAGGCCTGGTGAGGCGCTCCAGTCATGTTGAAGACTTTGTATGTGTTTGTAGATCTATATGCGAGTATTGGGTATGCTGCTATGCTATATCAATCAATAGGTCTGTCCCCGGGTATTGAACATGTTGTTGGAGTAGGCTGAAGACTCCGGTGTATTTTTGGTTTGATCGGAAGTCGTTATTAGAGAAAGATGGTTGACTTAAGGTTTCATCACTTGAATAATTGTAAACATATCATTAGAATCCAAAGTGAAATACTTGTCATAAATCTTTAATTTGGATATAGTAATCCAAGAAGCTTGATATCACATAGAGTTTCTTAGTTATTAAAGTAGCTAGAGGAGGTCATAACATATTTCCTTAGTTAAAGTCACAATTTCCATTAAGCATGTAATTTGTGAAAATTAATTAGCATTAAGAACCAAAAAATCACCAAATCCAAGAGGAGTCAAAAGCTTCCACTGCCATGTTGGGAAAATGTTTGTATGATTGTGCGAAGTGAAAACTAACACAAGTAACAAGAAGATGTTAAAATATAAAACATCCTCATAAAGATTCAAGAACAAGTTCATGGAGTTCTTCAACATTCAACCAAACATTCAAGTGATTTCACTAAAGTCAACCAAGATTAGTTTAGCCTAGCATGACTAAAATCAAGAAAACAAAATAAGAGTTAAGAGTACTAAATATGTAGCAAGAATCAAGAGCAAAATGATAATGGTCTTCAATTGTTCTTGGTGTTCTTGAGGCTTCAAAATGCAGAGAAAAAGCTCTAAATTTTGGATGTGAAGAAGTATGCAAAAGATACACACCAACCTTCCCAATATAACACAAAAAATGAATTCTTGGAAATGCCCCTGCAGGCCTGTGCGCGGCCTACTTGCTGCTGTGAGGGTGGGCTGCACAAGTGGTGCCTAATGTGGGCTATTTTGATATTTGGGCTTTCATAGCTTTAGCTCATTGACCAAGATCGCTTCCCATCAACTAGTAGCCCATAAATCTATAAGTTTATTTCAATTTAAATCCAATTTTTCTTCTCCAAACCATCCAAAGCTCGAGTACTCGCCCGATCATTTTAATCCCGAATACATAAATGTTCCACCATTTTCTTTTAAGCACAAGCCCATCTTCTTCAATGCTCCATGGTTGCTAGCCCACTCCATGCACCATCTCCACTAGCCATCAAGCCCACAATTCTTGTTATCCTCTATGTCTACTTGCTTCCCAAAGGTCCTGAACATTCCCGGTCTGCTACCATTTTTGAAATTTGCAATTATTCTCACAAAACTAGAAAGTACCCGAAATAGTCATAAAATAACAAAAATGAAAATATGTATGAAGATTAGCTAAATTATGAATGAAATATGCTAAAATAAACTATAAAAAGAAGTAGATAAAATGAAACTATCAGTGGACTTGACATCCTACTAGTGACTAGGATGCATATCTTATATTGAGAGAGAGAGAGAGAGAGAGAGAGAGAGAGAGAGAGATCCCTTTTTATTTGAGAGAGAGATGGGTCCATCTTTATTTGTTTTAACATTTATATTTAAATAATTTTTTTTAATAAAATGGAAAAAAATAAATTAAAAATGCATATTAGTCTTTTAAGTTTAACATGCATCAATTCCATAATTAAACTAGCTGAAAATAACCATCAATTTAAAAAAATTAAGATTTAGACCAAAATCCAAAAAAATACATATCACATGGACAAATTTTATAAATTTGTAAAAAAAAAATAGCCATAGAAAATTTGAATTTAGCATTTCTTCAGTTTTACATTATGATAATTAAATGTTTCTTGTGGTTCTTTTTAACCCAACAATGTTTGGTATCTTAAGTGTTAAGTTTCTTTGTGAACGTAGGAAAGCATAATTACTTAGAACATCTCTTTCTTTTATAGAAAAGTGTTTCCCATGCTACTTATGTATTTCATGCATTAATTTCTCTACTTTCGTTTCAAAATATAAAGTAATTGTACCTAAAATAAATAAGAGACAGAGAAAGGAAAGTAGGTTTGTAGGTGGCTTTATCACTATCTTCTTAATTCAATAAATTCCGTTGAGAGTATAAAATGAGAACATAGTGTCGGCCTTTTCGATTAAAAAAGTTCGTAAAAACTATATATGCGATAATGTAGCTTGACGGTTGCTAGTTTTTGGAAAGAATCACTAAAAGCGAGCAATATAGGTGTGCATGGGGCGGTTTGGTTTGGTTTGGTTATTGGTCAAAATTGAACCATAACCATTATGATTGGTTAATGCATTTTGGTAATCATTGGGTATGGTTAATATTGGTTATGGTTAATGGTTTTGTCGGTTCACGGTTTTGGTTAATGGTTAATATTGGTTAACCATAATGTTTAAAATAATATACATGACGAAAGTATATTGACATAAAAAATGAAAACGGAATACAAAAAAGTTCTCGAGGCCAATGTTTGTAACCTAGCTTATAGTAATAGAATAAAATGTGTATTGGGATTAATGGTGTGAGAAACATCCATTTAGAATTATAAGTGTGAAGATTAAACTAATTATAAATAATGTTTACAAATTGTAGAATTAACCGATTAGGAATTACAACATTAATGAATAATCTAACTATCGGCATGATTGAAATATTGTGTGTGTCTGCATAATCAACTGTTTATGGTTTGATTGTTCGTTCGTCTTCTGATAAGTGGAGATTAATGAATTATATTTTGGAATCTTAATGGGTCTTAAATAAGTTTTACTATATTATTTTATATATAATCTATAATTTTTATATATTAAAATATAAAGTTAGCAGTTCGGTTAATAATGGTTCGGTTAACCTATAAACCATAACCGAATCGTTAGTTATCGGTTATCAAAAATTAGAAACCGAACCAACGGTTTTTAAAATGGTTCGTTTATATCGGTTAATTTGTTTTTGGTTCGGTTTTTTGGTTATTATTCTCACCCCTAGCGAGCAAGGTTTAATGAAACTATTTAGAAAATTAGTGTTTAGTCGTTTAAATAGAAGTTGTCATTATGGATGAACCTAGGTTGAATTTTGTGATATATATGCTGTCCGAAATTACACAATCAACAAACAATCTAGATTTTCATACCACCTTACCTTGTTTGTCTGTGTGCACCTACTCCAACAATTGAGTAGGTAAGTTGGCTATTTATGCTTTGTAATCTCTTTTTTATTCTAACATGTTGTTAGTTTAATAAAATCCTTTATGTTTTTAAAGCAAAGATCAAGTAAATGAGTAATCATGATAACCATGTTTAAAACGGAGTTAATAAAACCACGTTGAAGGTGGATTCTCTTCCACAAAACACTTAAGTTGTCTTTTAAAGCACTCGTGATTTGTTTATCTTTGATTCCATGCCACTGTACGAGTAGTAAAAACATATTTCGTATTGTTATCTTCAAATTTAGAATTCTCTTTTAAACCAACGACAAACTTTTCAAGTCGACTAATGAATTCGTTTGGATTTTTGAGCATAGGTGAAGATGAAAGAAGTTAAATAAGAAAGGTATATTGATACGTAACTACCAATGTAACAACCAACCATTATCATTTCAACAAATGGATGAGTTGATAAAATGAAATAACGATTTAAATATATAATTTCTGTTCATTAATAAGCATTTAAATAAATTTTGATTGATAGCAACAAACTAATTAGCCTCTAATGGCCATAAAATTTATTCCAATTTAAACAAGTGGTTATGATTTTTCTATTAGCTTAGATAGTAATTAATAAGAATATTTTACCACCAATAGATATCTAAAATGTATTTTAATAAATATTTTACGTTATTAAAAATTAAAAATAATACTTTTATTACATTTTAATTACAAAAATTAATTTGTCATTTGTTGAATGTATTTGCAGGATGAATTGTATTTGTAGGATGCCACTTTCTCATCGTGGTGGTGGTTGATGAAGGCCACTTTTGGGTACGCTTATATTGAATTTTTTACAAAAAACAAAAGTTTTCGTTTATTGAAAGACTTTAATAAAAGCTAAAAAAAAAGATACACGTTTTGCTGTTTAAACTACGAAACGACGAAATCGCAAAACTCAAGAACATAGCAATTGTGTTTTTGAAGATTTTTTTTCTCAAATTGGTAAATAAACTTATTATAGATCTTAAAACCGAATAATTCATAATTATGTATATAAAAGATTCTTACATTTTGATTTTTGTTAAATATAAACTTTTTTATTTAAAAAAACATCATTTTTTAATTTTATTTTTGTTTTTGCCAAGGTTAACAGTAATCTTTCCATTGAAATTGAAGACATTTTTTTTCCTAAAAAATCAAACATTTGGCAATCTTTTTTCTTTTTGATTCATAATGTCTATGTTTTTTTTTTTTGTTGTTGGCACTTATGGTGTTCTTGATGAGGAGGATAGAGGTTTGATTGTACATGAGTTTGCTAATAAAGAAACTAAAAGTTTTGTATCTACTAACTTAGGATGGAATATCATAAATAGTTTTGTGTATGCTAATTTGATGATTCAAGATTCTGTTTGTGAGTTATTGGTGAAATGCGCTTATAGTTTGATTTCTATATCACGCATTGCATATTAATTTGTACACTGTTTTTTATTGATGTTTAGATATTATCATGTCATAACTATACTCTTGTCTTTTGCAATGTTTCCCTGGATGTTTGAAGCTTGGTGTTTAATGAGTTTTTTTTTTTAAAAAAAAAAGAATAGTTATGTCGATCCTTTTAGTTAAACGTATTGGTTTCTTTTTGTTTAACATTAATATTTACAATATTGTCTAACACTCTAACCCACTATTTTAAAATGTGCGTAGGTTGGTAGCATTTACTTAGTGACCGTGAAGATTGAGAATCATACGTATATTTAGAAGACCTTCATATGATTATTCTTGAAATAGAAACTAACATTTAACGATTACATTATTTCTTGATTTAAATATTATAATCATCATACAAACTTTTTAATTACATTTGTTTGTTAAGACAATTATAAGTTTGAGATTTTTTTTTCCGCAAATTGTTTACTCAGCTGATACCTAAAATCATTTTATAAGTATTTCTACGATTCTAGTTCAAACTACTCCTACAATGAGTGCTTCATAAAATTAAATCAAAACTAACTTTTTGAATATGGACAACATTGGCAGCAACGGTTACCAAATCAAGAGCTTCTACATAACCATTATGAATATGGACAACATTAAATGAAACATGAACCAGAAACTTTCAAACCCTTCTCCAATTTAAGGAACTTCTTCTACAACCAAACAAAACCTTTGCTTTCCATTGAAAATAAAACCTGAAACCAGTATACATAATAGATTGCATAACCATATAAGGTTTTAATTTTATGTGTGATTTTTGAGGGATTGGTTGAATTTGATTTAAATTTATAATCTTGGTATATGGTTCTTAATGATAGAAGACAGATGAGATGGCAATGATGAAAATGATTGGGGAAGATAAGGGAAATACGTTATTATGTTGATTTAACGACCTAAAGCCATACGAAGTGCTTAACGTGTGAAAGATGGACACATCATCACCAACACCACTCCACCAACATCATAAAATGGTATTCACAAGTGACTTGAAAGAATATAGAGGTAGAGAGAGATATATGCAAGTTGGCAAGTTTCTCACTATCTCACATCGGTGGGGGAAGAAACATTTTGTCGGTTTATAATGTTTCTCTTTTGATAGACCTTCAAAGTTTTTGAGTGGATCAAGAGATGGGTCAAGTCCACACACACGCCTAGCCTAACGGATGATGTTAGTGCGCGAAATGCCACAATTTAGGTGCATTTGGCGTTTACATGACACTTAAGTCGTTGGGAGATTTCACTTTTGGCGATGCTCAGCCGGGTCAGGTCGGATCGGGTTTGCCTGACCAGGTCGGAGATTTGAGCAATATTGACATCATGAGGAGGCAAAACCTTTTAGAATCCTTTGAAAAGATAGGATAAACTTTAGGTTTGAATTCTGATAAGAGAGATAATCATATCTAATTCAAAATTCAAACTACCACATGTCAGTCTGAAAGAGGCTAAAAATAGGCACCAGGTCCGAGTTTTTGGGGCCTCTTGGGTTTCGTTTCACTATAAATAGGACCTCTCAGGTCCAATTTACGACATACGAAATTCGCAGCACTTTATTCTCTTTTAAATAATCGTAACTTTCTTCCTTTCTGAGCATTCATTTTTCATTTATTGTTTTCCATAGATGTTGGAAAAGCGATAAATCTACATTAAATCCTAAAGTTTTACTATGTTGCTTATATCTTTAGAAGCGATGTAAAAAAACCTTAAAGGATACGAGACAAATTTGTGTAGGTTTCTACAAGTAATATCACCTATCAATAAGTTGGTTTAATTTATTGTTTCATATTTAAATCTTTCGAACAACAAAATAATTTGTTTCTTACAATTAAATATGATCGTGAATGATATTTTTGAATTCTGAACAAAACTCGGTAACAATATTATTAATAATAATAGAATTTATTGTTAACAACTTCTCAACGTTTAATCATCAATATTAACCGTTGTTTGTTTGCTTATATGAAAACGTTTTGGATATTTAGTCATAAATATTATCTATCCACTCATTTGTTTAACATTACTAAATAATTCGTTATTAGTTTATAATATTAATTATCAAATTGTTTAAATATCAAAAATGAATTTCAACAATGTTTACTACCGACTTGAGTTGCCACATCATCCTATGAAAGGTCTTACATGACCGCTAGCCTAAGTGTTAAACGTTCAAATTAAAAAGATTATAATAGACCAAAGGACTTCTAGCCCAGCGGTATCCGGTGTTGTCTTTTCTCCTTGAGGTTAAGGGTTCGAGTCTTACTGTGGACACAAGTGGAATAATTTAGGAATAGTTTTAGTATATATATATATATATATATATATATATATATATATATATATATATATATATATATATATATATATATATATATTTGCGTTCCAAAAAAACAGAAAAGATTATAATAGAATTAATCCTTATATATTAAATGACGGGGAGGAAAGTGAAGTTTAGTGGGTTGTTAGTTGTTACCCGCATTTTCTTGGTTTTTACTTTTTTTTTTACATTGGTTAATTAGTATTAAAAAAAAAATTATTCTTTTCTCATACTCCAAGTTGTTTCGCCAATACTTCCATCGAGATTTGAGTTGGTTTCCTCTTTCCATTATAACATGTGCCCACGATAAGTTTTCATTCTATTTTATTAGTAAAATACGAAACTTAACTAGCTAGAAAATATTATTTAGTTTTTTTTAAATGACATATCATCTCATAGTTAAAGTGTATGATTCAAACTTGGATAATTCCATTTAAAATATATTATACTATAAGTGATCAAAATAGGCCACTTTGGAGTTAAAAAATTTATTATGTTATTACTATAAAATACATATAAATTGGTTGAACATAATCACATGATAGATGCTTTTTGTTGATTTTAACATGAAGGTCTCGTATTTTCATCACTATCAAAGACGTAATAATATTTCTCGTGACTGAGTAATTAAGATATGATAAAATTATTACTATATATTTATAGGGATAATGCGACCGAGATATGTATAGCAAATAATCGTTTCTATATTTAATTAAATACAAGGCATGTGTCTAAGTCCTAAGATTTTATCGAAAAATCGTTATGTTATTTAATTTAATTGGCATTATATGTCTATTCTAAAAAACGAATGTAAAAACTCTTAAATAATGATTTATTTTGAAGACTAGACAACTTTCATTTGCCAACTTTTTGGGAGATTTTAAGAGTTTTTTTTATATATATATTTTTAAACTTTTATATAAAAGTTTTAAGATAGTGCTAATAGTGAATTACCGAAATAGCCCTTAATGCTTATGCATCAGAAATAGACCCTGAAACTTTATGTCACGGGGCGGGGACCAATCCTATATATATCAACCGCCGTCCGCACACCTCCACATTCATCTTTCGTCTGTGTAAACTCTAAAACTCCAAAATATCTTCTTAATTTTGCCAGTAATTCATATTGAAATCGATCAAAAATGGAGGAAAATGTCCTCGATTTTGTGTTAGTGCCACTAGGATTGTTCCTCATGGCGGCGTATCACGTCTGGCTCCTTTATCAGATTCGTCGCCACCCTGCAACCACCGTCATCGGCATGAACGTTATCAATCGTCGATTCTGGGTGAGCGCTATGATGGAGGTATGTGTATCTATATATAGCTATTATCCATCATACTATGA